>NW_023416317.1:35908541-36321041 GCF_014108235.1 Myotis myotis | reverse complement strand
GCAGTGAGATGCTCCAGCTCTCCTGGTCTGTTTCCCCTCCTCCCCGTGGCCGTTCCAATGGCCCAGACTCCTTTATGCCTCACATCTGCACCATTAGGGCCCCAGAAAGGTGGGCAAGGGGCCCAGTGGCCACAAAACCACTTCCACTCACTGGCAACATTTCAACAACCCTGCTGCCCACATCACAAAAATCTTCAATGATGTTCAGTCAAATCTGGTTAGCCTATTTCAGCCAACTGTACTATCCACAAAAATTAAAGCAATGATTGTTTGCTTTAGGAGGAGGATTATCTGAGTTTTCCGTAAGGTTCATGGTTTAATTTTTTGAGAATGTGTGTGAATGCTCAGACCCCAGACATACAACACACAACTGTACAAATATTTACTTCTATCCAGGTTACTATTGATATCTGTTCACAAGGTGACCTGTCTAAATGCATGGGGGGTAATTCAAATTGTGAGAAAGAGGAGGATTAAACAGAGGGGGAAGCTCCAACCCTCTGAAATGTCAATCACTTTTTTCCCCATAATCCAAAGAAAATGCATAAAAGCTATTCTGTTATTTAGGTGGAGGAGGAATTTTATTTAAGAAAAGGGGAAAAGGGGAGAAATAATGGGGGAAACAATATAAAGCACACATCAATGCTCCTCAAATTTGAAAGATTTCTGTTTAATTTTTAAAATTTTCTGATTTTTTTTGGAGAGAAAAGAAGGGGGGGAGAGAAGGGGAGGGGGAGAGAGAGGTGAATTTGTTGTTCTGCTTATTTGTGCATTCATCAGTTAATTCTTGTACGTGTCCTGACAGGAGATCAAGCCTACAACCTTGGTGTATGGGAGGATGCTCTAACCAACTGAGTTACCTAGCTAGAGCTCTATTTAATGTTGTTTAAGTTTTCTGTGCTACCAGTTGCTGCTTGAATTATATAAAAAGCAATTTCAGTGGTAAACTGAGCCTTAAATGTAAGAAATCATTTCCATTTTTCTCTCAACTCCAATCCTAAATTATAGCAACCCCAAGAGCACCAGTGAGGGGAGGTGGTATCTACAGACTCACCTGCTCAGCTGCCCTTGGTGAAACACCCTGAATAGCTCGGGGCCTATATTTGAGAATCAGATTCTTCTTCTGTAGCAGTAATTCTTAAAAGTCTTCCTAGGAAGGATCTTTGACATAGCCTGAAAGAGCCATGTGCTATTTAAAATAATGAATTGGATCCCACACTATTTCTTTGTTAATCTTTTCTTATGCTAAAACATACTTATAAATGAACTTTTGTAGAATTGCATTCTTCCCTTTGACGCTCATTTTTCTACTAAAAAAAAAGCTAACTTTTCATTACATATGATAATGGAAGAGGGACATCATGGATAAGTTAAGTTTATAAATCATCCTAAATTCTCCTTCTATTCAATAGTTTGAACAAAAACTATGACTAAAACTGTAAAAACATAAAAAAGAGAGGATAAGAGACTACCTTGTAGGTCTCTCTATAGGGCTAATAGAAGAACAGTGAGGAGTGAAATGTTAAAAAGCCATTCAGAAAATTGTTAGTCAATGTTTATAGAAGGTCACTTCTCTTAGAGATTCTGAAGAAAAGGTGGCCATCCACAGAAATGCTCTGTAAATGTCTTTGACTTATAAAATATGCTATAGCAAAGTTGTGCACCCAATGCTATTGAAACACAGATAAGAGTATAATCAATCCGTCTGAGAGTTGGAGTGTGTGTGTGTAGCAGAGAATGGGTGTACAAATGGTATACAAAAGAGTTATACAATTCTCCTCAAAGAGCATAGGATCAGTGAGGAAGCAAAATGAATACACATGAATGGACATAGTCCAACCAATTGGAAATCTGATTATCATTCTAGACTCTCCTCTCTCCCTCCCCAGCATCTACTCTCTTATTAAACTCCGTCATTTCTACCATATCAGTATCTCTTGAACCTGTCACTGCTCTCCGTTTTTGCTGCCTTAGTATTAGTCCAGACCCCTATTGTCCTTAACCTGATGGTAAGGATGATCTAAGTCATGCTGTGATAACAAACAATCCCCATATCTCAGTAGCTTAACACAACAAAAGTTTCTTGTTGGTGCAGCACATTCAACTTGCATCATCTGAAGCTCTACATATCATCATCACTCAGAGACCCAGGCTGAGGGAGGCTCCAGGATCACCAAGGCAGGGGTGAAAGAAAGAAAAGGAAATGTTGGGTGTAAAACACCAACAACCACCACCTCCAGTTTAACTGAATAGCTCCTTCATAGGTCTCCCTGCTCCCTGCCTCGCCTCCTCCAATGCATCCTCTCCACTGACCTCTCATAAATACAAATATGATCATCTGATTGAAAATGTTTAATGGCACATCTGTCACCTGAGTTGAAGCTACACTTGTTTGGCATGTTGAACAACCTCATTTAAAGTTTTATATTTTCTTCCTCATCTACTACCACTATTGAAACCACCTTTATCAAATGGGGATAAGAGCTGGGGTTTTATAAGGAAACAGAATGAGTCTGGGCGCAATAAGATACTTCAGTGACTTAAAAGTGAAAAATATATAAAAATCAGCCCCCAAATATTCACAGTTCAGAGAGGGTAACCTACTGTCCCCAGTGTCTTGGCCAATGAAGCTCAGATATTCATTAGTATGGCCATAGCTTTCTGGATGGCTGTGCCTCTTCGCTTTTCTAAGCTTCACCTGCCTCACTCAGTCAGTAAATGTGCGCTAGGGAGCACTATCATATGAAAACCTAGCTTCAGAATGGCAAGGTGAGATTCTCAATACCCATGGATTGCTAACCTCTAATACTAGTACAACAAAATATACCATGACAGCCCAGCACATTCCAAAACATATTTCCTGAGCAAACGTTTTTCTTGGCCAGCTCTGCATAAAAAGATTGAATACCCTCTCAAAGGACACAAAAATATTCTTGACTGAACCTAAAAGCATGGAACAATCTTCAGACATGCGTTTAATTGGGGAAATAAAGAAAGAAAACACCCTTTAAAGAGCAATTCACGGAATTAGCAATTCCCAATAGGTAACGGCATGTTGGGTGCTGCACCCGTGGCAGAGTTCCAGTAGCGTGGGCCATGCTGTGGCGCCAGGCTTGGACTCTTTTGTGGTAGAGACGTCATCATAGGATCCATCAGTAGACAGCTCACTCCATAAATATGCACATAAATTCAGAATCTTAGTGGTGGTATTATTATTCTAATGGAAATACTGTACGTCTTAAATCAGTAGAGGTACTGTATTTAATTTGGAAGTCAAGTTTCTGTGACAATGCAAGACTGCTTTGAAGAATCCAATTTACTCTGTGGCTCCTTCATTTCTGATAATGGACCTTATTCTTTTGGTTACCTGAAAGTTGATTACATTTAGGTCCTTGGAAATCATCAATAGTCAATCACTGTTTTTGGTGGATCTTAAAGAGGGCATTGTAGAGTGTGTAGTAACCCATCTATTCATTCATTCAATAAATATTTATTGAGTGCCTCTTCTGTGCCAGAAACTATTCTACGCCCTGGAGAACAAACAGTGAACAAAACAGACAAAAAATTTTGTCCTCATAATACTTACACTGGGGGGGGAACGAGGGTCAGAGAGTCAGGGTCAAAGGGTAGCTCTGCCATTAGCCAAATGGATCTCAGTTTCCTCAATAGTAAAACCATGGGGCTGGAGGAAGTTTTCAACCTAAGGCACCACCCTAGAGGGCATTTGAAAATAAGCAGGGAGGCTTTTGTTATAATAATAACTGGGGGATGCTACTAGCATTTAGCATTAGAGGCGAGGAATGCCAAACATCTTTAAGACAAAAGTCTCTCACCAGAAACTACTGTCCCACCCAAAATGCAAATCAAATTCCCTATGAAAAACCCCTGATGTTTTCTAAGCCTCCTTCCATCTATATAAATTTGGAAGAACTGGCTTCTATTTCTTCTCAAAAGAAAAACAAGTAGGTGCCTGCTATCTCGGAGGACACATCTAAAGAAGAGGATTCCTGTTGATTCTTCATTTCTCTTGGATATTCTAACTGAAAGTATAAACCTAGAGTCTTGTGAAAATGAAACCGCAAGCCAGAAACACATTTCTCATTCCAAGAACAGATTAGCATCAGAAAGGTGCCTGGATGTTTTTTCTCGCTGAAAGAAAGTACACTAAGAGTCCCTCACAACCTTGAGACAATGGTGAGTATCCTCTTTCAAAAGATGCCCTGCTCACGCCACAGACCCAAGGAGCATAAATCACCTGGAGTCTGAGTCCATCCTGAGAGAATTTTGTGGCTTAATTTACCAAATTGATGTTAGAACCACTCTCCAGCTCTTCCTGAACCACAGCAGATAATGTCAATGTTTTCTTAGCATTCATCTATTTATGGTGCCTAATATCTACAGATGAGTTCTATGATGATCTAACGTGCTTCCCCTTTTTAATCTGCCCTTCTTTGGAGATTTTGTTCACTTGCTTTAGGGGGGAAACTTAAATAAAACCAATGTAGGGAGAGAGCAGAAATTTTGAATTTCTAGCTTATTTCCAAAGCAATGGTGATGCTGCAGTTGCTTATCACTTTGAGAACCACAAGTTTAGATAACGTCTTTTAAGTACTTTCTGGGCTGAGCCAATGTCAAAATTATTCTGTAGCAGCAGACTGCAAAAACCAATTCCAGGGTCTGATCCTATTTTCGATGCCTACCTTTGGTGTCAAACTTTGTCAAACGTCGCAACTCATACTTGTCACTCAGATGGCTGATGGGCACTAATTACTAACACATCAACAACAACATAAAAATGTATCAGTGGTGTTCTTTACACATCCCAGTGGAGGAGCAAGTTTTAGGGGTAACAGTGAGAATTTCCTACTCTTTACAACTTTTTGAAATAGTACTCTGTATCTGTCCCCTAACCCAACTAAATCTGAAAGACTGAATTCAAACTCAGCACAGTGGTAACTAATAATTAAAGCCAACACTCCCCACAAATTGATTGGATTCTGGCTGAATTTGACAGGAATGGATTTTTCACAAGGTCATGCTGCCCTTCAGGATATCTTGGGTGAGATGCTCTTGACCTACGCAATCTGAACTTCCTAAAGTCAGGAAGGATGTGCTACAGCACAGATTTGCAAGACTTGGTGGAAGAACTGAAGTAGAGTACTACCTCGGACACTTCCTGCCAGTAACAATGAGATCCCCTAGCTACAGACTGGGGAGAGGAAGACCTGCTCCAGGGCAGGTTGTGAGGACTTAATGGAATTACATACATAAAAGAACTTTATAAATAGTGGAGTGCCATACAAGGCAAGCTTTTTAACCTGCAAAGAGATTATTTATTTAACAGTAAGCCATAGGGAATAGTTCTCTTCTGTTTATGCCTGAAACTTCATGCAACAGCCTAAAGGGGTTAGAATTTTCTGAATTAAATTTATATACAGATATGCAGAAAAAGATATAAAGATGAGGTGTGTTTTTTTAATGTAGGTTAACTATACCTACAGCCTAAACAACACATTCTTTCTGAAGAGAGATCCAAGTGGTTTTCAGGTCTCTGGTGATTCATACTGGTTTCCCTCATCTTTTTAAAACATGCATACATAGCCTGCGGTGTTTCTGAAATTCCCGTGGCAGAGAGGTGTCTCCCATCAGCGTCATCTAAAGTAAGTGTATATGCTTGACATGTAGTAACTTGAAAATGTATTTATACTTCACATTGTGTAGTTTTGAACTTTGAAAAAAGACTCACTATCTAATTTCAAGGCTTACTATAAAGCTACATTAACCAAAACAGTGTTATTGAAGACAAAATAGACATTTAAATCAATGGAACAGACTAGAAAGTATAGAAATAGACCTATGCATATGGTCAACTGATTTTCAAGGAAAGAGAAAATATAAATAATTTAATGGAGAGAGAATAATGTTTCAAAAATGGTGCTAAAACAACTGGACTGGTATAGAAAATGGAACAAGAACAATCCAAAACCTTGATCTATATTTGCATTGTATACAAAAGCCAAGGCAAAATGTGTCACAGATTTAAGTGTAAAATTAGAAGATGTAGAAGTAAATATTTGTGTTCCACAAAGAAAAAGTTTCTTAGATATAACATCAAAAATGTGATCCATAAAAGAAAAAAAATTGACTTCATCAGTCACTTGATAAATTGAACTTCCTCAAACTAAGAAATTCTGCTCTTTGAGAGATAACATTGAGAGAATTAAAAGAAATTTTTTTTGTTTTTGTTTTTTTCTTGTTTTTTTTTCTTTATTGATTAAGGTATTATATATGTGTCCCCCCCCCCCCCATAACCCCACTCATGCCCTCACCCCTCTGGTGACTGTGTCCATTGGTTAGGCTTACATGCATGCATAAAAGTCCTTTGGTTGATCTCTCCCTCTTACCCCCACCCTCCTCTACCTTTCCTCTGAGGTTTGATGGTCTGATCAAAGACAAGTTATAGGCTTAAAGAAAATATTTGCAAATTGAATATCTGATTAAGGGCTTTATCTAGGACTTTTTTAAAAAACAACTCTCAAAACTGAATAAGAAAACAACAACCCATTTTTTTTAAAGGGGAAAACATTTGAATAGAAATTTCAAAAATGTATAAACAGCAAATAAATACCTGAAAAGACACTTACTGTCATTATTCACTGGAGAAATACAAGGAAAAACCACTATACACTGAATAGAAAGGCTAAAATTAAAAACAAAAATATCTAACTATACCAAGTGTTGGTAGGATGTGGAGCTGCTGAAACTTTCATTCATTGATGGTGGGGATGCAAAATGGTACAGCCAGCTGGAAAAGTGTTTAGCCATTTCTTATAAAGATAAATATACACTTATCACACAACCCAGCAATCACATTCTTAAGTATTTACCCAAGTTAAAGAAAAATTTACCTTCACAGAAAACCATACTCATGAATGTTTAGAACAGTCTTATTTGTAATTTCTCACAACTGGAAACAACCCAAATGCCCCACAACTGTGCAACTGTGGAGTGGATAAACAAACTTTGATACACCTATACAATGGGATGTATACAAGGACTAAAGGACTGATATACACACAACATGGATGGACTTCAAATACATTAAGATAAATGGAAGTAGCCAGACCCAATGGTCTACCTACTATATTATTCCATTTATATGACAAAAAATAGACCAGTCATCGCAAGGGAATGAGTATGGGGACAGATTGTCAGCAACGGGGCCCCTCAGAGAAATTTTTTTTAGAATGATAAAACTACTCTATGTCTTTATTGTTGAGATGGTTATATGACTCTGTATTTGTCAAATCTTGCAGAAATATACACTAAAAAGTTCATTTTACTATATCTAAATTATACCTCAATAAAAATGAAAAAATGTACCATTCCATTTCCAAAAGTAAGATTATATTAATAATTACATACAGTCTTGAAACTGCACACTGTCTTTTTCACCTTCCTCTGGGATAACAACACAGTGGGTATAAGTAGGCATGGGCATTGCAACAGATTGAGAATCGCGGTTACAGATGATGTCCCTCCCCACCTTCCTGCGACAGTTCTCTGTAAACCTCTGTTCTAGAATAAATTAGTGGATGTGAAGTAATTGTTGACCTTCACCCATCCACCGAGGGCCTGAAGTAAGAACCGGGCTGTGCAATGTCCACCAGGAGGCAATTCAGAAAACATGCCTGAGCCCTGCCCTGGAGCTGGGCTGAGACCACAGCTGCTGAAGGCTTCCAATTCCGGAAAGCAATGGCCACGTGCCCCACCGAAAGATGCCACTGGTGATGTGGGTTTTAATGACACAGATCCCCTGTAAACCTATTCCAGTGCTGAGAAATAAGGAAGTGATGCAAATACTAACAATATCAGTCATCACTGGAATTTATTGAGCACTTGTATCCTTGTGCTTTACATGCACGATCTAATCTGCATGGTTACTCTATGACATAGATATAAGGATACTCTATTTCTCAGAATCAAGGAAAACAAGCACAGAAACGTGAAGCAGGTGTCCCCAAATCCTACAGTTACTGTATGGTGGGGCCAGTATTTCAGGCAGAGCTCTGAATCCTGTTCTCTTAACCAGGGGAGGAAAAAAATAAGAGTTTTGTCTTTTTGTTTTAAAGTCTTTTAAAGTGTTCGTGGAGGTGCCTAAAGAGCCAGTATAGCCAACTCAAATGGCTCCCAACCCTTATTACTAATATGACATAGGTATACTTTAATTTACTAGTAAAACAACTCCCTTGACCTCCTCCTCTTTGTTCATCTCGCCCCAAGCACCGGCCAACTGGTGTACCAGGCTGCATAACAACTTAAGATCTCACAACCTCTCTGTTCATCAGGCAACAATGCTACCAACAACAAGCACACATAACTAAAACGGTGGAAGCAAGAGGCTGGGGGAGAACCTGTCAGCATATTTGGAAATGCAGGATAATGAACTGGTGGAATGGCTTTAACTTTCTGAAGTCTCGTGGCTGGGGACGTTTGGAATAAACAATGGCCTACTGGGCCATCCTGCAGCAGGCTGCAGAACCGGACCGAGGCCAAGTGTGGGGAGACGGTGCAAGGTTTCAGTTCTATGTCACCAACGTGCGGCACTTGGCAGCAGCAGTTGTGACAGAGAAAGAGAAATTGGTGGGGATCACAATGTCCTAAGGCGCTTGCTGAAAGAAGCTGCAGGCACTCTTCCAGAGCCTGAGCCACACTCACTCAAAGGACGCAAAGGGCTCTGTTTTCACACTGCTCTTCCTTTCCCAAGGTTGACACTGAGCGCCCCCCATAGGATTTCTCAGAGGACCGGCAGGTTAGGATGAATGGGCATTGCTGATGTGCTTGCCTCCCCACACATTCCGAAGGGATCAGTGGTAAAGGGTACAGGGGCATTTTAGACAACACCCCTCATCCTCCAAGTTTGCAAATAGGATCGGCACTAATAAATGAATGAGCCACAAGAACAGGCCGTGTATGGCTTTCACGGAGATGCAGAGCAGTGGGGCCTGCAGTGTGCACTGCCTCTTCCAGGTACAGCTTCAATGATTTTTATCTCAGCTTGGAACACAAAGTGTGTTCTGATACTAATACTGATAAAAGCATAAAGGCTGGCGCCATCTGCCATGGCAACTATCAAGATGGCAGATGCTTTTCATCAGCTTTATCTGAACTTTGCATTAATGGGAATTCAGAGACTGTGGGTGCATTTTCAAAAAAAAAAAAAAAGGACATTAAAATGATAGCACTCCTCTGAATAGAACCAATTCATCAAATATCAACCTATTCTCACCGCCTTTATCTCGCTTGTAAGGGAAACAAGGGGGAAAGGATCGTGCTCTGCTTTGCGTTGTTGCTGATGTTTGTTTTTTTGGTTTTCCTGTATGCGTGCCACTCCAATTGTCTTGTGGCCCTATCCGGACTACTCCCAATGGCTCTGACCTGGGGCAATTGTCTACAGAGGGGGCTGTCACCTCTCAGCAGTCCTGCTGCTGCCCTAGCAAACGGGATTTAAATGAGCAGTTTCTGAGGGCAGGGCAAGCAAGAAAATAGTGAATGAGTGTTCAGAGCATACCACAGGTAATAACAGAGGCTTTTTTCAAATTTAAGGAAGAAGAATAAAAAGAGAGGGGAAATAAATGATGTTCCAATAGGGCTTCCTGGAACTGATATATAATACATGTATATGTATATTTTGAAGTTCACATATAGCAGGTACACCTCTCCATTCATTAGCCCCAGAACAGGACAATTCACTATATTTCAAAAAGATGCTATTTACATTCAGCCCATGAGTTCAGCTATGTTGGCCAGGAAAGCATATAAAATGTATAAATGCATGATGTAATAGGCTGTGTCCATGATTAGGTTATGCTTCTCTAGTTTATTATACATTATTTTTCCATAGGGTGTTTTCCCTCCTTTTTGGCTTGTTAATTAAGTGCATATTTTATCTATCTTTCTCGAAATGTATTTATTTGAGAAAGTTTACTCAGACTTAAATATTAGATTTAAAATATATCAGAATATATTTTAATTCTATGTTTGATGCACAAGTAGTATACAATCATCAAACATAGAAATAAGTATATGTAAAGCATAGAAATATGTGTATATAAACATAACTACACAAACGGCCATGCATGTATACATCCATATTCTCACATATAGCTTAGTAATAAAATAAACAGCAGCATGTAAATTAGAAAGGAATGAACACACAATGGACATATACAAGTATTTAAAGTCAAAAACTTCAGGATTGCACAAATGACTACCAGGAATTGGAGAAAGCCCTTTGAAAAGAATTTTTCTCACTCTGAAAAGAAAAAAGAGGAAAACCAAAACCAGAAGAGGTGACTAGGAAAAAAAATAAAATAGCAGCACCATGGAAGGGCCATGAGCTCTTTTGAGAAACTTGAACTGGACCACTGACCTCCACCTGGCTCAGGGGAACAGAGACCATGTCCAGCCTGCCAAGTCAGGTGGAGTAGCCCACCTTCAGCTACTCACACAGAGAGGGCTCTGTGAGAATCCTCCTCCTCCTCATCCTGACCGGGCTGAGGGTGGGTTTCCCCAACATGATCACAGGAATATTTTCCCCTGTACTTTCTCCAGACAAAGATTCACTCTCAGATATATTTCCAATTATTTTTGTTTGTAAATGGAAGGAGAGAGAGAAGAATAAGAATAAGAATGAGAATGAGAATGAGAATGAGAATAAGAAGGAGGAGGAGGAGGAGGAGGAGGAGGAGGAGGAGGAGGAGGAGGAGGAGAAGGAAGAGAAGGAGGAGAAGGAGGAGAAGGAGGAGGAGGAGAAAAGGAAGGAAGGAAGGAAGGAAGGAAGGAAGGAAGGAAGGAAGGAAGGAAGGAAGGAAGCATCCTATACCAGAACATAATTGTTGGCTGCCATACATGTTCTGCACTGAATCCCACACATCATTAGAAGGTAAAAGTCTAAACTCCATGAACAAGGAACAGAGTTTTGCTTGAATTTTTAGTCTACCCAGTTGTATACTTTTCAAACAAAAAGGAGAAGATGAGCTATATTTTAAGAAACAAACTCATTGCAAACACCTCCACATGTCCATCATCGTCTCATTTAATAATTTATAACTTTCCGTTGGCTGAAAAGTGACCCTCAGCTCCCTCCATAGTGTCTCAGTGTGAGGCTCTGTTTTAGAAGCAAAAAAGGCCAAACTCCACTTGTTTTATATAAGAAAAAACAAAGTTTTAATAGATCTTTTTGTTATAATCCTATCTAATAAAAGAGAAACATGGTAATTAGCTGTACATCCGCTACCCTTCCCATTGGCTAATCAGGGCAATATGCAAATTAACTGCCAGCCAAGATGGCAGCCGGCAGCCAGGCAGCTTGAAGCGAACATGAGGCTTGCTTGCTTCAGTGACAGAGGAAGCCAAAGTTCCCCGCCTGCCGCTGCCGGCCTCTGAGCTTGCAGTTTGAAACATTGTTACAAATATAGAAGCTAAACAAAACCCCAGAAACCTGCTTTCAGTCAGCCGGGATCTCAGAGCTGGAGTTGAAGCAGTGTTTCGATTATAGAACCCAAACAAATCAGATACCTGCTTTCAGAAGCAGAGGCCTCAGAGCTGGAGCCAAGCCTCAGAGCTAAAGCTGGCCCAGAATAAAAAAAGAAAAAAGAAAAAAAGGAGTGGTTGGGAGCTTCAGTCACCCGCCAGCCTGATAACAGCCCTCAGCCTCTCACCCAGACTGGCCAGGCACCCCAGTGGGGACCCCCACCCTGATCCAGGACACCCTTCAGGGCAAACCAGCCAGCCCCCACCCATGCACCAGGCCTCTATCCTATATAGTAAAAGGGTAATATGCCTCCCAGCACTGGGATCAGTGGAGCCGTGAGGCCTCCCGGCACCGGGATCAGGGTGACAGGGGGCAGTGCCCAAACCCCCTGATTGCCCTGCGGCTCTGTGTGTGACAGGGGGCGGGGCCACAACCTCCCTATCCACCCTGCTCTGTTCATGACAGGGGAAGGCGCCCCAACCCCCTGATCAGCCCTGCTCTGTGCCTGATAGGGGGGAGCTCCCCAACCCCCTGATCACCCTGCGGCTCTGTGTGTGACAGGTTGCGGCGCCCCAACCCCCTGATCGGCCCTGCTCTATGTGTGACAGGGGGCAGTGCCCTAACTCCCCTATTAGCCCTACTCTATGAGTGACAGGGGGGAGCTCCTCAACCCCCTGATCGACCCTGCTCTGTGTGTGACAGGGTACGGAGCCCCAACCCCTCTGATGGGCCCTGCTCTGTGAGTGACGGGGGCAGCGCCCCAACCCCCTGATTGGCCCTGCTCTGTGCGTGACAGGGGGTGGCGCCGCAACCTCCCCATCAACCCTGCCTTGAGTGTGACAGGGGACGGTGCCCCAACCCCCTAATCGGCCCTACCCTGAGCATGACTGAGGGTGGCATTGCAACCTCTCGATCCGCCCTGCTCTGTGCATGACAGGGGGGCGGCGCCCCAACTCCCCAATCAGCCCTGCTCTGAGCCCGACCAGGGGCTGCACCTAGGGATTGGGCCTGCCCTCTGCCACCTGGGAGCAGGCCTAAGGCAGCAGGTCATTATCTCCCAAGGGGTCCCAGACTTCGAGAGGGCACAGGCCGGGCTGAGGGACCTCCCTCCCCTCCAAGTGCACAAATTTTTGTGCACCGGGCCTCTAGTAAATGAATAAATTACTACTTAGTCCTAACAACCCAATTAAGTACTAAATTAACAAAATTACGTTTGTAAAAGGGACCAGCGAGAGAGCGAGAAAGAGAGAGCGAGAGGGAGGGAGAGAGAGAGAGAGAGAGAGAGAGAGAGAGAGAGAGAGAAACTCATACAAAAGGAAGTGCTATTACATACTGGGAGCAAATCTGTAGCAATCGGACATACATGCAAATCTTATCTGAATGAGATGATTAAAGGCAGGCTGACACAAAGGAACAATAAAAGGCCCAATGATAAGAAAGTGTCTTAAAGAGCAGAAAACATGTGGACAACAGGGTTCAAGTGCTGGCTTTAGCACTAGCTCTATAGTCTTCTACATGTTACTTTTTGTCTCTGACCTTTGAGATCTCTCTTAAAATCAGGGTTGAATTTTAGTCTTCCTTGGACATTTTATTTTTGTATTTTTTCTTTATTTCATTTTATTCTTTTCCCTTGGGCTTTTTAAAGGAATGTGAAAAATTAATGTAGAGTACCAAGTAGAAGTGCCAACTTTTTGTATTATCCAGTAAGGGCAATAAAAGTCATATTCATAGCCAAAACTTCATAAAAGATAGGACATTTTAAACCCCTAAATAAGAAGACATAAAATCAAATAAAGAACGGCCTTTTACTTGGAAGAAACTTCATTTTAGAAGTTATTTTTTTCATTGCAACATAAGCCAGTGAAAACTCTGTGCCAGGCTGGTCCCCATCCACATACGGGCATTTGAGTCACTGGAAGTGAGGTGCCCTTCTATCACTAACAAGTCTGTGATTCTCAATCTTGATGTCCTTTCTAAAATCCTACTTCCAAATGAAATACCATCCAATCAACTCAATCCCCAATGCTTTGCTGGTGAGCAATGATATCTATGTTTACACTACCTCAAAAGGCAGATGAGGGCGAGACAAATGAAAAGAACTTTTTCATTTGTACAATAAACATATCTCTGAAAAGTTTCATATAAACTCATTTTTGTATTCAATCATACTTTAAAGGTACCACAGAATTTTTTATTCAAATCAATCTTATAGGAATCTTTCCTTTAAAAAGAATTATACTTAGAAAGCAAATAATAACCTATTAATCTGTCTTCTGTGTAAACCTGCATTCTCACCTACTTAAGCAAGGTTCATAGGTATCATAAAAGATCATCTGATAAAGGCCAGCATAGTACTATGAATTTATTTACCCTCAAGGTCTAATTACATTTCCCATGAACAGATAACTCTGCTATAAATCTCCTCAAAATAATAATATAAATATTTTAAAGTATTGGAAAAAGCACAGGACTCAAAACAATAATAAAATAATAGCTCATTTACACTGAGTGTGTACTTTTTATTAAGGGCTTTATATGTATCATTTCATTTAATTCTCAAAATCCTATGAAATAGATATTATTATCCCCATTTTACAGATGACAAAATTGAGGCACAGAGGGTAAACTAGATTTAGTCTAGGCATCTAGGAATTGGTGGAACCAGACTGAAAACCAGACAGTCTGACTCCAGAGGGCACTCATCCACTCTGCTCTTCAACTGGGAAGAGCTCCCTACTGCCACCTAGAAGGATAGCTACCAATGGATCAGTGGTGAAATTTTCCCCCGGAAATGATTTCATGAAGTTATCATAGTTACTAACCACCAGCTCTCAAGGAGCAATGAAGATGGCAGTGTAATCACACTCACCTGCCTTCCCAATTTGTTGAACTATGGTAGTGGTCCTCAAACTCCAGTGCATAAAATCACCTGGGGTGCTTGCAAAAAAAAAAAAAATGCAAATATTAAGGCCCCATCACCAGAATTTGGGATTCACTCTGGCTTAGGTAAGTGTAAACGTTATGTGGCGATACCATGAGCCATGGGCTCATATTTGATTTTTAGGCCTCACTTTTCCTCTATGGCAATGGCATTCCAGAATAGAAGTCTACTTTAGCTGAGCCCATCCATAGAAGTAATTTTTAAAAAATACCCCTGGGTTATTTCAATGTAGATGTTCTTTGGACCTCACTTAGAGACAACCTGAATTAGATGGTGTCTAAGTTTCCTTCTAGCTTCAGCTCTTTGAATTTATTATTATAAGTAATGTTTCAACCTTATATTCTCTGTAATAGTGGAGTTTGCCAATATTTGCCTATCCTATAAAATAGGCTAATATGCTAAGTGTCCAGTCAACTTACCAATCATTGAACCAATCAAAGCATAAAATGCTAATGATATGCTAAGGCTGCTCAACAGCTCACTATGACATTCACTTCCACCAGGGGGCAGATGCTACGACCAGTAGGTTAGCTTGCTGCCTATCAGGACTGAACAAGATAGGCTGGATATGCCCTGGAACCCTCCTGTGGTCCCTCCCTGGCTGGCCAAGCTCCTGCATCTGTCCCTGGCCCTGATTGTGCACTGGTGGGGGGTCCCTCAGCCTGGCCTGCACCCTCTTGAAATCCAGGACCCCTCAGGAGATGTCAGAGAGTTGGTTTTGGCCCAATCCCACAGGCCAGGCCAAGAGGCCCCATTGGTGCACAAATTCGTGCACCAGGCCTCTAGTATACTATAAATAGAGTGCTCTATGCACAATGACAAACTATAAGATATATATTAGCTGTATTAGCTCTCACCTCTTTCATTCATTCATCATATACATATGTGTGTGTGTGTGTGTGTGTGTGTGTGTGTATCCTATATAATAAAAACCTAATATGCAAATTGTCCCCTCGACTGGAAGTTTGACCAGGGGGTGGGGCTGGTGGCAGCAGGCAGCCAGGAGAAAGGAGGAGCCCTGGCCAGCAGCCGGCAGCCGCAAGGGACCCTACCCATGCACAAATTTCATGCACTAGTATATATATTACTAGTATATATATTACTAGTATATATATTACTAGTATATATATTACTCAAACAACATGTATCACTTAGTAACTAAGTGCTAGGAATTTAATGATAAATGAAACAGATATTGTTCTTGCCCATATGGATCTGACAGTCTAAAGGGAAAGACCTGTATTAAAAAGTTGTTAGCCATCTGATAAGAGTTATAAGGAGGAAATAAAAGTTGCAAAGGAGCACATAATAGGGAGGGAGATCTGTATTAGTCATGTTGAGTTAGGATATGCTATAGTAACAAAGTAACCAAACACAACTAAGATTTTTCCTCATCTGTGTTCCCTATTCAACATAGGGCTCTGCACTCCACATGGTCATATAGGGACTCAGGCTGACAGACATTCTACCCCCTGGGATGTTTCTTATCACCCAGAGGAGAAGGGAGAGGGAGAATCAGATGCAAGCTTTCACTGCTCATAAAATTACCATGTGCCTTTTCTGCTCTCCATTCATTGGCCAGAAAATGTCACATGATTCTGCCTATGTGTGAGGGGGCTAGGAAATATCGGGGAGCAACGGAAATGTTTGCCAGGCATTACTGTGAGTCTGCCCAATAATCACGGGAGTCAGAGGAGTCTCCTCTGAAATAGAGAAGTTTAAACTAACACTTGAGGTCCGGTGAAGGGGAGGGCGGGTAGAGAAAAGGTGCTCTGGCAGAGGGAAACACACATGTGAAGGCCCAGAGGCAAGAGAAGGCATGGCAAGTCTGAGGAATTAAAAGCCTGTAACATGGCTAGAGGGTAGAGATTAGAGCAAAAACTAAACAGGGTGTGTAACATATTGCTTTATCCTGAGGGAGATAGTCATTTGAAGGGTTTTTAATTTGAACTTCACCTCTTTTAATAATAATTTTAGATCTAATCAAGTCATGGATTTTACTTGCTGGTGACCTCTTAGTTAAAGTAACTATAAGTGGTATATATTTTAAAAAGCAGTGTAGAGGGGCAGCACTAGAAGATGTTCCTGGAAGTGAAATATGACTTCTTACTCATAATTTCCTAATGGGATTGTCCAAGTGATAATTGCCAAATATGAATCCCTGTAACAGTAGTTTTTCTTTCTCGGCTAGCTAGTGCCAAACCCAAAGCTCCAAGTAACTTTGCAAGTTTTCTTTGTACTAAACTCTTACCCAAGTTCCTTTCACAGCCAATAAAATCAGATCTGTAGACATGCTTTGCAAACTATAAATTTCTAAACTAATACTTATTGTAGCTGTAACTGCTTATCTAAAACACCACATACAGAACTATAGCACATTGCTAAGTAAAACAATAAATGATTTCAGACTTTTTGTAATTATAAGTTGAATGTTCCAAACCTCGCCATCTTGTACCTATCATGTAAGTTTCTTACATCAGTTAGGAATTATTTTTATCTTCTCACTACAGAAACTGGATGTAACAGTGGCCCAATAAGAGAAAAGATGATTATCTGCTCATAAATATGAAATCCAGGATTGGTATAGAGGCCAACAACATACTGTTAGTCCAGTCAACAACTGAATAATCCCCAAAATCAAATGTGAATTTCCCATTTTAGGAGAAAGAAATTGTTTGGGATTTTTAGACGTTAATTTTCTAATTTCTAGGAAGTCTTAAGATCCTGTCTCTGCTGGCATGCCATTATGGAAACTTCCACTTTCTGGACATTCTCCAAAATGGTGCCTAAGAGTAACAGAAACAGATTATGCCAAATCCTGTAAATAATATAACCATAATCCAACAATCTACCATCATTGCATATAAATTTTTTTACAATATTTCTGATTGCCTGGTCATAGGCTCCTGCAGAAGAAATGCAAGCTCTCAACATGTAATGGCAAAATGCCCTTCAGAAAGGTTGGAAGCATTTTTATTACCACCAGTCGGGGATGACAGCTTTTCTCACCACCGAATCACCAGAGTTGAGAATATTCTACTTTTTTTCCCCCAGAGGTAAGGAATGAGGAAAGAGAAGGAATGTATAAATGGCACTGAAATGTTGTTTCAGTTTTCACCCTTTGAGTCATGACTGGCAGCTATGAAATGCAATCCAACAAGTATGATCACATTACAGTGGAGGTTGCTGGAGGAACAGCTCCATGTGGGATGCCATGAAAGCAACCCCCTAAAACGGTTATCATCAGTGAGACAAGGAGAGAAACTATTGCAATCAAGAAGGTTCATCACAGGACCACTAGAATGGTATAAAGCAGGGGTCCTCAAACTTTTTAAACAGGGGGCCAGTTCACTGTCCCTCAGACCATTGGAGGGCCGGACTATAATTTAAAAAAAAACTATGAACAAATTTCTATGCACGCTGCACATATCTTATTTTGAAGTAAAAAAACAAAACGGGAACAAATACAATATTTGTATTTTCCTGTGGCCCGCGGGCCGTAGTTTGAGGACCCCCGGTATAAAGGGGTCTCAAATATGGGTGTTCTTAAAAATCTTGCCTAGCTCATTTTGATACCCCTACTTTTTCTCAGTACACACACACACACACAAAATCTCTTAAGAATTATTGCATACAAAGTTGTTCCTATCCATATATTTCTAATAGTTTCAGATTTTTTTAATAAACAATGTGCTAACCAAGTTACTAGAATTTATTTGATTTCTGAGATGAAACTGGCAGATTAGCTGACTACAGTGGATAAAACTGGCCCAAATTCCCAGTTTCTCTGGCACTTCTGGAATAAATATGCACATCTAAAATGAATACTGCTTTTCCCAACATGGACGCATGGTTTTAAACAAATATTTAAATTTTACAATTATTACATGAATATATTCAAAAGAAGCATAGGATTGGTATAAGGGTTTGTGATTGGGTGAAATTATTTAAGCAAGATGTTGGGGAGAGATGGAACTTTAGTAATGTAAAGAAATGGAGAAATGAAATTTGGAAGATGTTGAAACGTATACTTGAAATGACTGGGAAGGGGGAGAAAGGGATAATATGTCAAGGAAGGTCAAATCTAGCAGAGGTAGGTGGGTGACAAGAAGGCAAATAAATGGCAGAGGATCACTTCAAACAGGCAAATCCAGTTTAATTTGCTGGAGGCCTTCAATCAATCAAGAAGATTGGTTAGATTAGAGCCATGAAGAGCCACTGGAGGACTGAGTCACTGAATACCGTGATCCCAGTGCCAGGCATGAGAAATTATTTGGGCAACCATGTGCGGAATAACTTGGAGTCAAGAAAGGAGAATGTTCTGGTAATCAAAAAGTAAACCAGAGACTGGGTGTGGTAGAGCTACAGGGAAGAACTCAGAGACTCAAGGAGCATCAGGAAGGGGCACAGCGAATATCACAGCAGCTCACAGAATAGGTCCACTGGGGGCAGTGTTCCTTTCTGGCAAAGGCGCCAACATGGCAGTGGCCTTCTTTGAGCATGGCTATTACTTCTCTTGCACCCAGAAAACTTTAGCCATTTACCTCCTACTTCCCCTCATGAGTTCATTAGGGCTCTCTCATATTTGAGTGTCTCCAAACACCTCTTGAGCCTATTTATATCTTCAGCAGGCATGGTTTCTTAGCATAAGCAGTTGCCTTTTGCAGGTGGCTATTTGTGACCAAGGAGAGAGAGAGAGAAAGGTACTGAAGATCGCCCTGAAGTTTGGGGTTTAATGGGTTAGTGGATAATAAAGACAGCGCAGGGAGAAAGCGCAGAAGGGGGAAATTCCGGCAGTGGAAGAATAGGAAATGGAATCGTGGTTGCAAGGCCCGTAATGCAGGTCAACAATTACTGTGTGAGAATGGAGGGGGCTGGAGGAGAGCCTCCATTTGGAATGCAGCGAGGGCAGTCCTACAAGACGGATCGCATTAATATGAAAAGAATATTATTGAAATCAAGAAGGTACAACAGAGGGCAACCAGAATGATACAAAGACTCAAGGATCTTAATTATTTACAAAGGTTGGAATCACAGTTGCTCTACTTTTCTCTGTGTAAAAAAAAAAAAAAATGTAAAGGGAATTTACTAAGAATGTCCTCAATTCCAAGGTAGCCAAACAGAGGGAGATTTGCAAGGACTAAATGCCAAAGAGAAAAAAAAGAAGGGGTATATACTTAATCCCAGAAAGAACATGGTATTAAGTTAGTTTTAGTGAGATTTATTTACAAAGACAGGGGTAAATTTACAGTGAAACTACTATGCAGGTTCAGATTGCTAATATATGTGTACTGTACATATGCATATGTGTTATTTATACAAATACTATATATTTTAAAGAGATAAGCATTACAAAGGGACGTAATTATGGGGTGGCACAATTGCAGACTCAACTAGACTTACTGAGATTTCCTGTTGTAAAATTTCCTGTGTTCCATAGCCCTTCCATGTAATTTTCAATGTTTTGAGTGCCCATTGGCAATATAGACTAAACACTAAAACAATCTAGCAAGATATTCCAGTGAAACTTACAGGAAAGTAAATTTGATCTTGAGCTGTCAAAACACCACTTAAAATACAGCATACTGACAATCAAGCTAAGGAACCTCTGAAGAATGCTTTTTGAGGAAGAATCCAAAGAATTATTAAAAACCCATTTCACCGTTGCCACCAGGTAGCAAACCCATATCATACTCACAATGGACTTCGATATTTTCAATCTATGTTTTGGCCCAGTTGTTCCATAAACAACAATACTTACTAAATTTCTATCGTGTACTCTGCAATCATGAAACAAAACAGAAATACACAGCATGGTGCTTCATCCAAGAAGTTAATAAGTAGGAAGCTTTTCTTGCTCACAACTGTATCCCCAGGACCGAGCCCTGTGCTTGGCCCTTAATAGGTGTTCAATAAATCATAAATAATAAGTGGACAATATCAGCTATTGTTTATGGAAAACCTACTAAGAGCTAGGCTTTGGAGATACATTCTCACATTTAATCTTCATGAAGATTCTATGAAGTAGGTAGTTTGAACCCTATATAATGGAAGCACAGAGAGGCTAAGTACATCATCTAAGGTCACACAGCCTGTAAGTTGCAAAAACAGGACATAGCCCAGAACTATGTTGCTTCCCTCTAAGCCAGCGGTTCTCAACCTGTGGGTCGCGACCCCTTTGGCGGCTGAACAACCCTTTCACAGGGGTCGCCGAAGACCATCCTGCATATCAGATATTTACATTATGATTCATAACAATAGCAACATTACAGTTATGAAGTAGCAACGAAAATAATTTTATGGTTGAGTCACAACATGAGGAACTGTATTTAAAGGGCCTGAAGGTTGAGAACCACTGCTCTAAGCCATCATGCCATCATGTGTCCTGTAACCTAGTTGTGAGAACAAGATAAATGCAAGTGAAACAATAGTAAGAGATACAAAATACTTAAAAGCAAGGGAATATGGTTCAGACTGCACATGTTAGAGAGATTCAGAGCAGATAAGCCTGGCGTGATCAGGACTTCCTTAGAAATGGGACCAGGGAATGGGCCTTGAACAATGAAAGGATCAGAGGGAAAGGTCACCCCAAATCAGCTGTGTGGTTAGTTAGTGGAAAATGCCAATGGTTGCCAAACCTGGCTGGGAAAGGCTGCATTAGGGTTGAAGAAACTACTGGTACAGGACATTGCTATGTATATTTCCCTCCTGGCAATCCCTTTGTGATAGGAAGGGGGAAATGTTTAAAACTGCTGACCCTGGCTTCCTAGACCTCTGGGGGGAAAGTGGGTATCACTCACAATAAGGAGAGGGTGAAGTTTTATACTATGTTCCACCTCTGCCTGAGATTTCAGCTGCCCCGGGTTAAAGGAGAGGTCATGTCAAAACATGGCATAGTGCTTGGTGCCATGAAAACTATGCTGTTCAAGATAATAGCCACTGGCCTTTGTGAAATGTGGCCGGACCAAAATGAGAGGTACCATACGTGTAACATACACAACATTTTTTAGGACAATGAAAAAAAGAACATAAAATATCCCATCAGTTTTATATTGATCACATATTGATAATATTTTGCATGTATTGGGTTAACTACAATACAGCATCACTGATTTCACCTTGTTTCTTTTTACCTTTTAATGTGGCTACTAGAAATTTTTAAAATACGACGTGGCTCACTATGTATTTCTATTGGTCATGTATGTCATCATTTGCTAGGGATGCCGTGAAGTATGACGGACTGGTTGGCTTAAACAGCAGAAATTTATATTCTCATGATTCTGGGACCAGAAGTTCAAGATCAGGGTGTCGGCAGGGCTGCTGAGGCCTCTCTCCCTGACTGGTAGCTGGCTATCTTCTCCCTGTGTCTTCACAGGGCCTTCTCTCTGTGCATGTCTGTGGCTACCCTCTTTTTATAAGGATACCGTATGGATAAAGGCCCACCGGAATGACCTCGTTTAACTACCTCTTTAAAGACCCTATCTCTAAACAGTCACATTCTGAGATACTGGGGATTAGGACTTCAACATAGACATTGGGGGGAGACAATTCAGCCCATAACAAGTCAACACCATGTTAAAAGGCAGGGGGCTGGAGAAGACACACTTTCCCAGAGCATGATGCTTTCTGAAGTGCTTTTATGTGTGAATCTGAAGCAAGAGTCGAGGGAGCAGAATTCCTTACTAACCTAAGCAAAACGGGAGGAGCAAAGCAGAGAAAGAGAAGAGAAAAGATAGGTTACAAACACTTAATGAGTGCAGGAATAGAGAAGGATAAGGAGTAATGGCCAATAATGTCACTGGAGATCTGAAAAAAAAATTTTTTTTTAAGAAAGTTGCCTGTGATAAAATTTGAGTGGCAAAAATTCCAAGGGAATTTAAGAACAGGAATGCCGTTTAATTTAACCTGTGTGCTTTACTGGGACAGCTGCACGGAAGCCTTTTTTTCCAAAATATATTTTTATTGATTTCAGAGAGGAAGAAAGAGGGAGAGAGAGAAATAGAAACATCAATGATGAGAGGGAATCATTGATCAGCTGCCTCCTGCACGCCCCATACTGGGGATCAAGCCTGCAACCTGGGCATGTGCCCTGACCGGGAAATGAACTGTGACCTCCCGGTTCATAGGTCGATGCTCAACCACTGAGCCCCACTGGTGGGGTGGAAGGAAGCCTTTTAATGACTCGCAAAGCTACAGCAACTGCTATAGCACTATTGCAGCAAAACACACAACTAGTGTTTAAGTAACTGCCTGGAAAAATCAAAGCAAAAGGGACAGTGTGCAACAGGCTAAATAACCAAACACAAAGCAAGATGTGAAGGAGATCAGGAATCCATGTAAGTGGAAGGAATTGGAGAAGTTGGTGACCAGAAGAAAGGTGAGTCCACTGAGACTCTCAGTTGACATTGGCCTGAAGCTAGTGTGAGGCGTGAGTTCATGGGCTAACAATAGAATGAGGGCCTGACACATCTTATTTAACTACTACAGGCTTGATGCACGAAATTTGTGCAAGAGTAGGCCTTCCTTCCCCCGGGTGCCAGCACCGGCTTCCCTCTGACACCCAGGACCCAGGCTTCCCTCGCAGCCCCAGCTTAGTCTGGAAGGACGTCTGATCTAATTAGCATATTACGCTTTTATTATTATAGATGACCTGGAATGTAAGGCCACAGGTGGGAGTATTTGGGGATGCCCTGATGCCTAGGTTTTGATTCCTACCTGAATAAAACTTACCATAGGTTTGTACACGGTGTTTAATGTTACCTCATTTTTTTTTTACATCACCTCATTTGATTTCCAAAACACACATGTGTAGCAGACAACTGCACTGCACCACTTACCATTCCCATTTGATGAATAAGAAAACTGAGGCTCAGAGGAATTACATGATTTTGGAACTAAAACACCGACGCAAAGAGTAATATTTCAGATCTCCCACAGCCCTCTACCATCCTCACCCCAAATAACAACAACAACAACAACAACACACACACACACACACACACACACACACACACACACACTTTTGCATGTGTGGACTGGATTCCCGATGCTCAGTTTTATGTTAGAAGCTCTCACTACTCATTGTTTCCCCTGGTAAATTATTGCATTATCCAATTCTAAACACTTCTGGTGGAGTAACAAAATGCATGCCAGGAAATTGTTCAGGAAATTCATGTCAAATTGAAAAATGTGTTTTAAAAATACCAGCTACATATGTCTAACAGGTATTTTAGCAGAGCTGTGGCTTAAATCGGGTGAACTATCTCAGCACCTCAGACCTGTTATCTTTTTATGGTGATTTTGGCCCAGGGCAAAGATCCGGAGAGAAAAGATTGATTGGTGTCAAGAAGAGGAAAGCATGTCTTAAATTTTTTCTTCCTTATCAGCCTGAAAATGAAAACATATGAAATGGGGAAAGGGGCCTTTCATTCAGTGACAGATAAAAAAATTTAACAGATATAGCTCTTGTGTTTTATTTGATATACACTACTTTCCTCCCAATGTGAATTATCCATAAATTATGATAAATCCCCTCCCTGATCCAATGGTGCTACAAATGGTGTATGGAGCTAATGTAGGAAACAAACTGGTCTTTATGTCTTTTTATGGGCGGCTGTTTCATTTTCTTGGTTTTTGCTTGTTTGTTTTCTTCAATTTGTAACTTACACATGATCACAAGGGTGGCCCATTAACACTATTTTAAGAGCAATCTTAACGAAAATAAATATAGTATCTATACGCATGTTTTCTCATCGGCTGGTTAGCCACATTTTCAGTGATTTGGTTGGAGAGACAAATTCTAGGATAAAAGAGTCACATGTTTCATTCTGAATCGAAGGCGGTTTCCACAGATCTCCAGAAGAAAAGTATGGGACATTTCTGAAGATTCCCGCAAGTCCCCGCACTCTAGTTCTTACTGCTCAAAGTGTGATCCACAGACTGGAGCTTGTTAGACCTACTGACTGAATTGGCACTTTATAAACCCCAGTGAGCCCGGCTGGCGTGCTCAGTGGTTTAGCATTGACCTGTGAACCAGGAGGTCACAGTTCGATTTCCTGTGGGGCACATGTCCGGGTTGCAGGCTCAGTCCCCACTGGAGGGCGTGCAGGAGGCAGCCGTTCAGTGATTCTTTCTCATCATTGATGTTTCTCTCTCTCCCTGTCCCTTCCTCTCTGAAATATATATATATATATATATATATATAGATAGATAGATAGATAGATAGATAGATATAGATATAGATATAGATATAGATATATAGATATATAGATATATAGATATGTACATATATCTATATATAGAGATAGAGATAGATAGATATAGCTATAGCTATATATATATATATATATATATATATATAGCTATAGCTATAGCTATAGCTATAGATATATAGATATAGATATAGATATAGATATAGATATAGATATAGATATAGATATAGATATAGATATAGATATATAGATATAGACATAGACATAGACATAGACATAGACATAGATATATAGATAATACAACATCCCAGTGATCCCTATGCATTTGAAAGTGTGAGAAGCACTGCCCTGAATAATTCTCAGTTAGAGAACCTAAATCCTCCCAAAGCAGAATTTTAAGGCCCAGCACTCACTCCAGTGACGTTGGGGGTTGAAATCATAGACAGACTCTTCAGTAAGAACTCCGGGACCCAGAGAGTGAACATCTGTGACCTGCCACGGAGCTGGGTGGAACCAAGGCAGTCTGAAACAGAGCATGTATTCCTGCTGCACGTGATGGCTGAAATTCCACAGCAGGCTCCCCGCCTACTCCTCAGGGACAGTCACCACGGAACCAGATTGCCTGGCATTGTGGTCCAAAGCCGGAGAAAGAGCCTGGCTGGCCATGGTTGCTTCAGTGTGGGGATGTGTAAGAAAGGGTGTGGGGTCTCAGAACAGGGACAGGAGTGAGAAGGGGAGCAGAAAGGGAACGAGAGGGAAAACAGCGTAGGTGTCCTGGGCAGGCAGGGATGGATCATAAAGAAGAGACAGAGACAAAGGGGGGCGGGGTGGGAGGGGGAGTGCTTTCTGAGACTAACTGAATCACAAGAGGTGGGACCATCGCACAGGACTGCCACCCCCCACCATGTCTGGATGACATCACACCCTGAAAAATCACCAGCTTCCTTGGCTCTCCTAACGGAGAGTCACCAGCCAGCCCACCCTGCACATCCTGCTGCTTCCTGCCAGCTTTTAGGGCCAAAGGACTTGCCCTCAGGCCACGAGTCCCATCAACACTGGCATGCCAGTGCCAAAGTGGCAACTGTGGGAGGACAAGAGCCAACTGCCTGGTTCATGTAAAAAGATAATAATCTCAAGGTCTTTAACCTGCTAACAATGTGCTGACAAACCCGGAGTTTGCTGTTATTGGGACCAGAACTGAGACTGCAGATTGATTGATTTTTTTAATTTAATATTTGTTCATGGGGAGGCTGGCTTCTTTATTGTGGTGGCACCTGCTAGTGCCATTATAGTTACAAGGCCTGTTGGAGAGGCTTTATGGTGAAGGCTTATTTCTATTATAAATACTGGTTGGGGTGGGTGGTTAATATCCCAACAGTTTCCTGTTGTATTAGGCTCAATCAAATCGGACCCATATTGTTAAACCACACACATCATCCTTGCATGAGCACGCTTGCGCGCATGCACACACACTCACACACACACACTATACACACACAAACACACACACACATATATAATTTTTTTTGCCAAAGTCAGCACCATTAAGTTGTGGAGGAAATATTATCCAAGTCAATCCTTATACTAATCACTAACTTCAGATCAAGAATTTGTACAAAGAAGTGGCTTAAAGATAAGTTATAAAAGCTAAATTATTAAACTGATATTATAAAAACATATACAGTTGATTGCTTAAACTATCTCAAACAAGCAACTCAACACATAGATTTCCATTTATAAGACAATAAAAGAATAATTAATATATAGTTTATTGTTCTATCAGTCTAGAAGTAATTACCAAGCACCATGTGCCAGGAACAAAACAGACAAACGTCCACACCTTTATGGAACATACATGCTTTCAGGGAAACAGAGAGAGATTCAGAAGACAGAGACAAGAGAGCTTACTGACAGACGTGACATGAGATGTGAAAAATGGGGATTAAAAAATATTCCAAAAAGTTTGGTGCCAGCAACTGGAAGTATAATTGCCATCCACTGATATGAGGAAAGTTGTGGAAGAAGCAGATGTTAGTGGGAAGCTCAGAGTTGACTCTTGAATTTTAGGTTGAGATGACTATTAGACCTTCCAATGGAATGTCAAGCAGGAGGTTGGATGTATGAGTCCAAAAGTTCAAAGAAGAGATATGGACTCAAGATGAAATTTTAGAATCATTGACCTATTCATCAGGATTCCGGGCATGACAGAAAAACCACTCCAGGTATTTAAGACAGAAACTTACAGATTTGTTAGAAGGGCTGAAAGAACAAAATTCAGGGACCACCATTGTTGTTTTTTAATTCTGAAGTCCCTTCATCATAGCTATGATCCCGACGTCAAGACACTGCTACCATTACCACCATTACATACCTCACACCCATGACACTGGGAGAGAGAAATGAAATGTGGAGCCCAGCCTCTGAAACACTCATGCATGTCAGAGGAAAATGGCTTCAGCATCCTTGCTATCTTCTACTTCTCATAGAAGTACTTGTCATTGGCAGAACCTAAACTGCATCCCTAATCCAACCTACAAGAATTTAGAAAATAGAGTTGTCAGCCTTCAAATACCTAAAATATAGAGGAGAACATAAAGATATTCATATGGATGCCAAGATAGATGATGTCTAGGATAAACAGCATTTAAAACCTTAAGATCGGATGGTCACCAAGATAATCAATAGAGAGGGGAACCAAAGATTGAGCAGTGGGTCTCCGCAGCATTGAGAGAATGGGGATGGGAAAGGAAATGGAGAAATGGCTGTGTGGTTAGTGAAGCACCATGACAGTATACTGTCCTGGAAGCCAATGAAGAAAGTGCTTTAAGGAGAAAAAAAGTAATGATCAGCCTACTATCTTCAGATGCTATACAGTGTTAATTTTTTGTAAAAATAATGCATTCTTATTGTAAAGAAAAAGATGCAAAGAATAAATGTTACTTGAAACTCTACTCTTTAGGTAGAGATAATCACAATTAACATTTGGTGAACTTTTAGCCAAATGAATTTAAGTATATATAATATGTATGTACTTGCTTTTATCTATCTATCTATCTATATACAATTATATATAAATGAATTACATTATTTATGCTACTTTATTATCTGTTTTTATTAGCCAATAATATAACATGGCCATGTTTCCAGGATCAATAGATATATATCTGCATCATAATTTATTCTAGAATACATTGCATAAACACACATACCACAATTTATATAACAATTCCCCTACAGATGGACATTCAGGTTGTTCCAATATTTCAATATTATATGCTGTATTGCAATATGAATCTTTGTTAATATGATATAAAATTACTGATTTCTAAAGCTTCTTTTTACCAAATTACGTATTTGGGATAAAAAGAATCCATTAGATTTAGAAATGATCACAAAGTTGCAAAACTTCATAAAAGGAAATAATTTTGATTGAGCTTATGTTTTATAAATTCTAGCTCCTGATCTTGGTGTCTTGAAGTTCAATGTAATAAAATGTTTTCTTGTATAGTTTGTGTCAATTCACATTAGTCTAAAATTTTGTGAATCCACCAGCACAGATGCCCTTTTGACCTTATTATGCTATTATCACCCCACAGCACTGTATTTCTTAAATGCTTAGGAAATCATTTTTCCATAAGTTTACTTAGCATTATAATTTGATAGTTAAATCAGTCATCAATGCTCTGTAGATATAAAATTTAAATATTTAGATAGAGTATAATTCCTGCTGCTTGATTTTTTATGTCCACCAGTGCAGAGATGAGTTTGGTAGGAAGCAAGAGAAAAACAAAAACTCATAGTGTGGTTGACGCCATCATTTGGACAGGCAGACTCTGAAAGCTTAGAGAAATTCTTGGACTGTATTTACCATATCCAACAAATTATTTCCATAGCAAAGGCGTTTTTAAGGTAGGGTGACTTCATATCTCTCCCTCTCTGTATATTAGCTACACGGTGTAGATCAGCATGAGTATGAGTGTGTGCCTCTACAGATAGCTACTCAGAGAGTCTCCAGATGAAATGCACTGTATACAGAAAGTATAAGGGGTTATTGGTATGTAAAATAGAATCCTAAAATTGTGAAGCAAATTATATCATAGAACACTAGGCACCAAATGGTAAACAAACATAAACAAATAAGCTTTAAATCATTCATTTCTGTTCCCAAGAATATTAAATCTAAGTCTTAAAGGCTTCTTATTTCCTTTCCCCTTTTGTAGGCTGTCCTTTCTTGTCTACATTTCTTAATATATATTGGCCTCTTCAAACATTCTACAGTCATAAAAATCTCAAGGAAACATTTCAGCACTTGACAGACTATTCTAAACTTGGCTGGCTCTGGGAGCCATGGGGTGCCATCTGTTTACTATGACTCCTTGGGCAACACAGGGCTCTTTTCCATGATAGGGAGGATATCAAGGGCTCTGCAACAAAAGTGGTCATTCTTGGACCTCTCCAAACAGCCAAGACTCACAAGTTTCCAGGAATATCCAATGGGACTCTGCCAGTTGTTACTGGAGAAAGAGTTGAGGAACAAATCGAAGGCATAAACAGTTACCCCCTCATTGGACCCTTAAGCCAGACTCCTCAGGAAACAGACTCTGATACAGAGATTTGCTTGCAGGAGGTTTATCAGGATTTGTTTGGGGGATCAACCACTGTGGGGTGTGAAGGAAACAGAATTGAGAAGAGGGGAGTAGTCAGACTTTGATGCAATTACAGCAGAGTCCTCAGCCTGGCCCAGAAGGAGTTCTGGGGCTAGGATAGATCCTGGGAGTTGTCCCTAATGGGACATGGCCTTTGTGCCCTATACACCAGTCATCAAACGTAGCTGTCTCTGAGAAGGTGAGTCACCTGATGTGAGGGAGCTCTCTTTGCTGAATTCCTGCACAAGGCCTTCTCTGTGAGTGACCAGCAGCCACATCCCCCCAACAACAAAGGAATGAGTGCCTATGTCTCAAAGGGAAATTCGCAGTGCCCAAGGCATCCACTGTACCCTCCCATTCCCAGGAATTTCCTGATGTCTTGGAAAGCCAACTCTGTATGGGAAATTCCAACCTGAATAGTGAGCATCATCTTTAGACATAGGAGAGGGCAGACAGGCATCAACCACAGCATTGCAGTTCCACCAGAAGCAGAGGCTCTATAACATGTTGTCCCTGTTTAAACCCCATCCAACCCCTTACCCATGGCTTCCTGTTTCACTTAAAGTAAAACTCAAACAATTTCCCTGATTTAAACTCACATGTTGAAAGCTAGTGCCCAATAGGATGATGTTAGGAGGTAGAGCCTTTGGGAGATGATTAAGTCATAAGAGTAGAACCCTCACGAATAGGACCAGTGCCCTTATAAAAGGGACACAAGAGAGCTCACTCACCCCTTTTGTCATGTGAGGACACAGCAAGAAGACAGCTGTCTAGGAACCAAAAAGCAGGCTCTTACCAGATGTCCAATCTGCCAGCACCTAGGCCTTGGACTTCCAGCCTCTAGAACTGTGAGAAATTCCTGTTGCTTATAAGCCACCTACTCTCTGGGATTTTCTCATAGCAACCTGAACAGACTAAGACACTGACTTAAGCGTTTCCAGGTGATCTGGACCTCTTTCACTTCATCTCACACCCCAGCTCAGTCTGGCTCTCTCTTCTGCAACCTACCAAGCTCATCCGTAGGCCTTTGCTGAGCTTCACTGGAAAATTCCTTTCCCAAATATTTGTTCACCTTCTGGCTTCTTCTTGTGGTTCTGTTCTCAAACCTTATGTCATCTCTTCAGAGAAGGGTTCCCTGGCCGTCCTTTCTAAGGGAGTGAGCCCCTCAATCACTATCACATAACTGTTTTATTTTTATCAGAGACCATGACAACATAAAACTCTCGTGTTTGTTTGCCTTGGCTCAGTGTACTGAGCAACATATCAGCCTGCGGACTGAAGGGTCCCAGGTTCGATTCTGGTCAAGGGCATGTACCTTGGTTGCGGGCACATCCCCAATAGGGGGTGTGCAGGAGGCAGCTGATCGATGTTTCTCTCTCATCGATGTTTCTAACTCTCTATCCCTCTCCCTTCCTCTCTGTAAAAAATCAATAAAATATATTTTTTAAAAACAAACAAAAACTATCGTGTTTTCCTGGCCGACATGGCTCGGTGGCTGAGCATTGACCTGTGAGCCAGGAGGTCACGGGTTTGATTCCTGTTCAGGGCACATCCCGGGGTTGCAGGCTCCATCCCCAGTAGGGGGCATGCAGGACGCAGCCGAGCAATGTTTCTCTCTCATCATTGTTTCTATCTCTCTCCCTCTCCCTTCCTTTCTGAAATTAGTAAAAACTTAAAAATTAAAATAAAAAAATATTGTGTTCATTGACTGATTGACTAGTAAATGATGCTTGTACAAAAACATAAGCTCCATGACATCGTGGTATCATTCTTGTTCACTTCATTATCCTCAGCACCTAACAATACCAAGAACATGGTAGGTATTCAATAGAGTTACTTAAAATAATAGATGAGTAAATAAAATGTTTTCTGCTTATATAGCAAAACAAAAACTTTGAGAGAAAAATATGAAACATCTACTCCAAAAATGTATTGCTCATTATTTTAAAACATCCCAAAATGTAATGGCAAAAGAATTAAATAAACATAGAACGTAGCAATCATTACAATGACTACAGGCTAACAGGTTTCAGTTGTCATTCCAAATTGTCTAGAGATGTAAAATCGAAGGGTTCTTTCAATTTCAAACTTCCTTAATGTCATGGATTTCATTATCCTAGATTGAGTTATTTGTTGCTTCACAACGTTAAAATAATAATGGGCTAGTTAATAAAAATAATATAATGACAACAGTAGCAAGAAGTCGATGTTGCTATTTCCTTTGATTTAGAGGTGCTCTAGATGGGGGTTGAAAGGCAGCTGATTTCCAAGCCAGGCAAAGAAGTCCATCATAGTTATGGAGATTTCAAGTCAAATCAGCAAATGTGCTATCCAGGTGAACCTGTGAAATATGTTTTGCTAGATACTACGCAGCAAGGAGGAGGGAGAAACAGGTGTGCTAGCAAGGATGTGGGACTGTGTTGTTTTTGCAGGACAAAAAGGAGCAAAGCCTGAAAGATTTAGCCCTTCACAGTGACAACTTTGAGAGCCTGCAGAGATTTATGTGGCAGGGAAGAGGAGGGCAGACAGCCTCCTCTACAGGAGCAGCAACTTGATTACAAACACTCAATAACTTCCTGGTTGAAAAATGCATTTTCCCCCCTTTGCCTATATGTTTCTGATGCCCACCTTATTAATTCCTATTAGGAAATGCTATTTAATTCCATCTACAGCTTTGCGACCTTTGTGTGGCTTCCCCGCACGTAGGACATTTACAACTAAATCACCAAGAAGTATGTACACATACACTTATAAAATATACATGCGCTTCTAAATGAAAATGCACCAAACTGCAAAAAAATATGCTACATGCTTTGCAAAAACCAGGCATAGGAGGTGGGAGGCAGGTGTTTGGGAAATCTTCATACCATCCCAATATTTTTCTAATGGTTTCCATTCCCAACGCAAGGGAGAATTTGGAAAACATTAGCCACTGTGGTGTGCTGTGAACAGTGACATGCAGCTAGCAATGTGGTGGATGGGATCCCCCCCTCCTTTTTTTCCCTCTAACAAAGAAATAGGGTGAGTTTATTAAAGCATAAATGCCATTTTCATCCTGCAATGTTAACTGCGTGGCTGGGATCCCCGAGGTACAGAGGCAGTCAAAGCAAACAGCTGTGCCACCTACTTGCAACAGTTGTACGCCCACCACTCAGCACGGAGGGGAGGCGCAGGTCAAAGAGAGCCATAAAGAGGATGGGGAACCTTGCTTCGCTCACTTCCCCATAGCCCGAGGGAAAATCCAGCCCTTCGGAGGGTAGGTATTGTGTGTGCAGCCCAGAGCGCTGAACATTCTCTTGCAACTTGTCTCCTATAAACCACCTACTGCATTTTTATAGTCTACTGTCACGTGGACCAAAACAGTGTTTAGCAAATTAACAGAATGCTAAATAAAAGGCCTATCAACCAACCTCGCAGGCAGCTTGTCACAGATCCTGAGTGGGGGGTGGCGGTAACTGCTGTGTTGGTGGTAAGTGGTTGCTTCCCCATCCAAGTCTCTTTGTGGGGCCTGGGAAGGATGAGACGCTCTGGCCAAGCTGTTATTAGGTTATCTTTGTGGAGCCTAAGGGTTGCCCCATGCCTGCCTGCGTCAACAGAGAGCATGGTGGGAGGGCTCCTGCAGAAGGAAACCGAGCCCTGCTTTGCACACAGGCAGGGGCAGAGAGCTCTCTTAGCTTCTAACTCGGCTGCCTCGTCAGCCTGTGAGAGGCAGGCCACGGAGAGGACACTCTCCCTTGGCAAGCCTTCCTCTCAGCCTCTTCTCTGCTTACGAGAAGTCTGTAGGAGGAGCCCTGCTAAGTGAAAATAGAAAACCCCAGTGTGAGAATAGAAAACCCCAGAATATGCCTTTCTTCTGAAATGGGGCTGCTGGCCATGCTGCTCCCGAGAAGGGCCACAAATGCACAGGGACACAACCTGACATGCTCATCCTTGGTGACTAGCTCCATGTCTTGGGAGATAGACTGCAGCCCAGGGTCAGAGGGAGACAACATAAGTAGCCCTACAACCTGGACCTCAGTGGCAGTGTGCCCTCATCAGCTGAGATCAACCGTATCTAAGACATTATCCCAGAATTTCCATTCACCTGGCCCCCTGGATATAACCGACTCTCTTCTGAGCCAGCATTCAATCCCCATGGAAAACTTGTTCCATCAATTGTCCCCTCCACAGCTTTGACATCTAAATATGAGAAAGCCTCCCAATTTTTAGAAATTTCCTTCATTTATTCAACACCATTAAATGAAGGCCTTCTTTGTACCAGGCACTGTTCCAGAGATATGCCAATGGATGTATATGGGACATGTCAGTGGAATAAAATGATCAAGGATCCCTTCTTTGGAATAGATTATATTCTAGCAAGAGGACACAGACAATAAACAATAACGATATTAAATGATAAATGTGATGGGAAAAAGAAAGCATCAAGCAGAATAAGAAGGAATGCAGAGGTTGAAGGACAAATGGCAATTTTCAAAGGTGGATCAGGATTTTATTCACTGAGAAAACATTTGAGCCAAAATAAAGGACATGAGTGAGTTAGAAGATGCCTGGGGGAAGAATGCTCCAAGCAAAGGGAACAGCCAGTGCTAAGGTAGGAACACTGTCAAATGGGCTGCTGAATGCAAGGGCCAGCTCTGCAGATGTGTAAGTTCCAAGCTGCTGCTTCTTTCACATTGGTTTCCACTGAAGTCCTAGCATGTCCCTCAGCCCAGCCATCTTACCAAAGTCAGGACAATTTGTGCTCTCCAAGACAGGACAAGCTATCCATAGCAACCCTGAACACAGCAAAGGTTTAACGCTTGCTCACTCCTGCTTCTGAATCGAGTTATCCTGCACAGTACTCTTTCAGATGGCAAATCGAGAACCTAGGCTGCTTCTACTTTGCAATTCCAGCATCTCAAATATGCAAAGCAGGAAAGGTGACAGCGTGAAGATGGTCCTTTTCTTAACCACTTCTGACCAGCAATGACACAACACTCCTATGAACATCCCATTGGTAAGAATTAGCCATATGACCTCACCTATTAGTATATACTCCAGAGCTGGGAAATACAGAAGACATGGGTATTTGATGAGCACTAATTAATATTATTTCATAATTATTTCAGGAAGCTAAACATTACCTCTAGGGCAGCCGTGGGCAAACTACGGCCCGTTTGAAATGAATAAAACTAAAAAAAAAAAAAGACCGTACCCTTTTATGTAATGATGTTTACTTTGAATTTATATTAGTTCACACAAACACTCCATCCATGCTTTTGTTCCGGCCCTCCAGTCCAGTTTAAGAACCCATTGTAGCCCTCGAGTCAAAAAGTTTGCCCACCCCTGGTCTAGGGTCTGAAAGAGAAGGGAAAAAAAAAACCAAAACACCAAACCAAACAAACCTTAGATCTGAGAGGCATACACATCTGCATCTAATAAGAACAGCAGTTTGGCAAGTAAACAGCAGGCTGACTTGAGGGTACCTCCGTGTGGGACTGACGTTTGGCAGTTACTTAGAATGCTGACCCACATATAGTCCGCTTCGGTAGATGTTCACTGATAATGAAATGGTGGCTTGTCTGTATTTAGGGTGAGACTGAGTAATTGATGGCTGTCTGACAAACTGGCAAAGCCATACAGACATTCTGAAAAGTTCATTAAAAATCACACACTTAAATACACCAAGATTCCCTGTGACTCCCTTCCCGCCCGCAATATAATTACATAAAGCTTTATCTAACCATTTTACTTGTATGCATTAGGGACTCTGACCAGGGCTCTCTTCCTCCCAAGACTTTTATACGCCCTTATCTGTTTGTACTAATTGAGTTTTCTCATACTGCCACACGGGCAGCGGCTAACAGAAGATGGACAGTCAGATCTGATATGCCTGTGGGATGGTGCTCGAGTTCCTAAAGATCTCTGCATGAGCTCGAGCATTTGGGGCCTCAGATTAATAATTAGAAGTTTAAAAATCTCATGTTTTCATACTAGGGGATTGTATCCACATACAAAGAGAATAAAAATCCTCAAATGCCCATAAGGGCCAGATAACCTCATTAGTAAGTAGAACAGCCTAAATGGGAGGCAAACACCATTGAGCTCTACGGGATTATAATCAACAGGAATAGTCCTCAAATGCAAATATCCATCAGCATCACCTGGAGGGCTTGTTAAAACACAGACTGCTGGTCCCAGCCCCAGAGTTTCAAGTTCCCAGGTAATGCTGATGCTACTGGACCAGGGACCACACTTTGAGAACCAATGGTCAGGACAAAGGTAGGATCACTGTATTGCTAGATCTTGTACTTTTTCAAAAGTAACCAGAAATCTAGATTTATCTGTGAAACATCCCAATTTTTAAAATCTTGGTAACAAATACAAAATTATTTTTAAAACACTCACTGAGTCAGGGTATTTGGGTTACATTTTGCCATTAATCTATGAGTTCATAGTTCTACTATAAGCCTCTGATCAAGGTCACACACACACCTACCTCATTATATGGGAAGATAGCACTGTCAGTGTGAGAGCCCAACTTTTGGAGGACATATCAGCCAAGTACATGAATCAAACTTTGCTGATAGATGAACAAACATATTGAAGTACCCTCCTATTCCTTTCCAATCTATAGGGTGACCTTATATGTCCCCTGTCACCCTAAAAGCTATATTTGCTTAGAAGCAGATTACAACCATTACATTGCCTTTGACATTACCAAAGTAAACCTCAAACCTTTTTAAATATTGCCAAGGAACATACACTTGAAAGACATAGATCTTATTTGGATCAATTTTTAAAAAATAAGAACACTTTTACCTAAAACATCTTACGTTCATGTCTCCATAAGCATTGGGTTCTGTATAATTTCACAAAGATTAACGGGCACCCCTGATGTGTTAGATGTTATGTCAGGTATTGGTGATGCAGAAACACCCACCCCTGACAGCTCTGTCCAGTTCTGCATCCTGAGGCATCTAGACTTAGGAAGTGGGGGGGCAAGAAGCAGAGAAGGGAAATGCAGGTAGACATAACTCCAGCTTCATCTGTTTTATAAACTTTGGGGTCCCATTCAAGAGTTTATTTGAAACACATTTCTGCATAAAAATTGTGTCATTAATTTAGAAAATGATTATACAAATCAAATACTCATGGTTCCTTATATTAGATGGGTCCAAACTTTCTGGGCCATTTAGGCTCCTTAAATAGGACAAATTTTAAAGGGCAAATTGTGTAAAATAAATATTTCTAGTATGTAAAATCCTTGGTTATAATTCTGACTATTCTAAACAGATTATATTAAAATATGATAACATTATTTTTCTTTCCTTTGGAAGACAACACAAAATTGTGGTAGGCATTTCTACCTTGATACCCTCATGACATGTACAGATACATTTTTTCTGGGCAGAATTTCAAGTAGGTAGTGACTGTAATATACATGTCAGGGTACTTGCTTCAAAAAAGGTCCAGAATTACCCCAGCACATGATTCCTGCCTCCGAGATTATATTCTTGTGCCTAATTTAGGGAAAAATTTAGAGAAAAACTTTGTCATTATAAATATCCAAGGACACGTGTCAAAATGTGTAAGTTTTTTAATGAGTGAAAACGCTGTCTTATTATTTTTAGTTAATAATCACCCAATGATATTGTTTCCATTGATTTTTAGTGAGTGGAAGGGAGAAAGGGGAGAGAGAGAGACCAGAGCCGGTGACTGAACCTGCAACCCAGGTACGTGCCCTTGACCAGGAATGGAACCATTGGCCCTTTGGTGCACAGGCCAACACCCTGACCACTTAGCAATACCAGCCAGGGCTGCTGTCTTATTTATTTTTTTAAATATATATTTTTATTGAGTTCAGAGAGGAAGGGAGAGGGAGAGAGAGAAAGGGAGAGAGAGAGAAACATCAATGACGAGATAGAATCACTGACCGGCTGCCTCCTGCATGCCCCCTACTGGGGATTGAGCCCACAACTGGGGTATATGTCCTTGATTGGAATGGAACCCAAGACCCTTCAGATAACAGGCCCATGCTCACTGAGCCAAACCAGCTAGGGCTGCTGTCTTATCTTTTAAAAGGGGGATGTGATCAACTCAATCTGAATCCAAGTCCTAAATTACATTGCTCTGCTTTCATCAATTTTAAAAAAAAAAATGTAATTTCTATTTTTTTCTCTGGATATATACAACAACATAGACACAACAAAAGGACAACTCTGGCAGGATTATGGAGTTTACATTCATGACAAGGTACTCTTATTGTCTCTGCCTTGACAATTTTTACATCCTCATGGCAAGCCCAAAAATCTGCCCTCCTTTGAAGAAACTCTTGCTGAAACAACAACTGAGAGTGAGGTCTTTGAAGTCGAGTGAGTGAGTGGAAGGGAGAGAGAAGTAGGTCAGCAAGGATGGTGGATACTAGGAAACATCAGAGAACGGATGTGTCTGCCCACAGGGACCAGCTGCTCTGTGAGATGGAACTGTCACCCTCTGCAGGCCTCCTACTCGGGCTCGGGCAGAGGCCCCCGCCCATATGTTAGGAACTGTGCCCCTAACAGAAAGAACCGCCAAAAGGATGGGAAAGGGCTGCCTTGGCAATGCCAAGGGGAGGGAAGTTCCAGGGTTTGGAAGAGACGCTACATCAGCGGTTCTCAACCTGTGGGTCGCGACCCCTTTGGCGGTCAAACGACCCTTTCACAGGGGTCGCCTAAGACCATCCTGCATATCAGATATTTACATTACGATTCATAACAGTAGCAACATTACAGTTATGAAGTAGCAACGAAAATAATTTTATGGTTGGGTCACAACATGAGGAACTGTATTTAAAGGGCCAGAAGGTTGAGAACCACTGCTCTACATGAACAACTGAACTGATTGTGTCCAACTCGGAGGGGAAGGGAAAAACATCTATTGTTATCAGAGGGTGTCCAGGGAGAAAAATCATAATTTGTAATGAATCTTTAACCTATTTAAAGTAATTAAAGAGCGACTCCATATGTGAGAGTGAGCTGTTGTCTCTTTACTCTCCTAATTAGTCCCTTCACTGTCTGGCACGGGTGTTACCTAAGGCAGAGTTTGTTCTTCTCTCTGCCTTTTTGATCCCTGCAGTGCTCACGATGCCTCCTAGAATATGCTTCCCCGCGATGATGAAAGGGGAAGACAACTGGCACTCTTCCAATTGTCTCCTTCCTTCCACTCAGCTCCTCCCTCTTCCCTTTGAACCCCTACCCACACCTCTCTGTTTGGTGAGTCAGCTCGCCTGTCCCCCACACGCTGGTTAAACTTGCACCTCTTAATACACTCAGAGAGACAAGATACCGATGGCCATTTTGAGTCAAGCACTTAAACAAATATTAAGAACGTGCATGTCAATTGGGCAATTCCAGAATATCAAAATATAAAAGGACACAAACCCCTTTGCCTTAGCAATTCCATATCCAAGAATTTTCCAGTTGCTTGGGGATGTATGTATAACTTATTCCAGCAGTTTTGCAATATCAAAATTAGAAACAACTGAAATATTCATCACTAGGGGACAGTTTATTTTTTAAAAAAATATATTTTATTGATTTTTTACAGAGAGAAAGGGAGACAGATAGAGAGTTAGAAACATCGATGAGAGAGAAACATCGATCAGCTGCCTCCTGCACATCTCCCACTGGGTATGTGCCCGCAACCCAGGTACATGCCCTTGACCGGAATCGAACCTGGGACCTTTCAGTCCGCAGGCCAACGCTCTATCCACTGAGCCAAACCGGTTTCGGCAACTAGGGGACACTTTAGATAAACTCTGCTACTACCAAACAGTGGAAAACTGTACGGCCATCACAAAGTCCAGCGAAGCCCTGCCCGGGTGGCTCACTTAGTTGGAGCATCGTCCGGCACACCAAAAGTTTGTGGGTTTGATTCCCGGTTAGGGCATGCATGGGAAGCAACCGATTGATGTTTCTCTCTCTCTCACACCTCTCTCTCAAATCAATAAAAACATATCCTCAGGTGAGGATTTTTTTTAAAAAGTCTAGGATAGCTCTCTATGAAATGTTTTGGAATGATCTTATGGTGAGAAAAGCAAGAAGTGAAATAACATGCAAATAATGATAACTATTTAAAAATAAAAGATGTATTCTACACAGGTATATAAATAGACCATCTCAGTAATGATGAAAAGGAAAAAAAAAAGGAAGGAAGAAGAATTCTCCTTTGGGAAATGGAATTGAGGGAGTGAGATGAAATGCAGGGGAGACTTCTGTTTTAACTTCTCAATTATTTGAATTTTTGAACTCTGTGTGAATCAAATACATTAATAGATAATTAAGTAATATGTTTGGGCCAACATGGTCATCAGGGGCAGCATCACAACTGAGGCTTTCCCTGCTGTGGTAGAGTCTCCATTTGACTGACCGCTGTGTGTCTAATTCCCTCCCTGCATTAGATTTTGCAGCGTTTCTGATGAAATCCTTCAAGGAACTGTAACACGTGAATCCTGAGCAGGGGGCATCCTAAACACCTGAAAATGCTGACATGCTAAAAATACACAATGAAGATCTCTGAGTTCCCTAAGAAAAACAAACAAACAAACAAAACATCCTGAGTTGGAGTGCCAATGCTTTATCTGGGAGGTACAGTCCCTGGATGGGAAGCGTAAGGACAAGGGAAGTGAGGTGGGGAAAGTTGGAAGCAATCCCAGAACATACATTACTGTGTGGACCACAGCTCCAAGGCAAGCAGTGAAAAAAGTCACTGCTGGGTGCCCGGCAGGCGAGGGACGTAGTCAGACAGGCTATGCAGAGAAGCCCTGCTCAGCAAGCCCATCAGAGAGAGGCGAGAAAGGGGATTTATCTGTTTACCTCCCTCCTGTCTCCATCTCCGTTGTGAAAGTTTGCTCCACAGGGAGTTACCTCTCCTGCACCTGTGTTGCATTATCTGGTCCCTTCAACAAGTGCTCAGGAAGCCAAAACTGGTATGACATTTCTTGGAGACGAGAAGTGGACGGAATGGAGGAGACAGGCCAGCAGCCTTTGGCCTCAGGTATGGGGACCATAAGGTGCCATAGGGAATCCGGTAGCTATGGTAACAACTGAGGCAGAGCAAGAATCTGATGAGACAAGTAAGATGTGTTTGTTACAATGAGAGAAAGAGGGATCACCTACATGTGTCCCTACCAGAGATCAAACCCACAACCTAGGTATCTGCACTGATCAGGAATCAAACCCACAACCTTTTTGTGTACAGGATGGGGCTCCAACCAACCGAGCCACCTGGATATGATAGTACCAAGTGCTTTTAAAGAGATATGCTCTGGTCTTAGTCCGTTTGGGCTGCTGTAACAAAATACCACAGGCCAGGTTGCTAATAAACAGAAAGTTATTACTCACCATTCCAGAGGCTGTAAGTCTGATAGCAGGGGCCAGCGTGGCTGGATGAGGGCCCTCTTCCTGGTTACAGACTTCTCATTGTGTGCTCACATGGAGGGAGGGGTTAGGGAGTTCTCTGGAGCCTCTTTTAGGAGGGCACCGATCCCACTAGTAAGAATTTCACCCTCATGACTTAAGCGCCTACTAAAACCATCACCTTTGGGTGTTCAGATTTCAACATGTGAGTCTTGGGGAGGAGGATACAGATATTCAGACCGTAGCACTATATCAGTTAGTTTTCAATACCTAACAATCACTCTGAAACTTAGGGGCTTAAAACAAGAGCTATTTTATCATTGCTTATATCTCTGAGTGTTGACAGGGGGGCCAGATGGACTAAAACGGCCTCACTGCCATGTTTGGAGGTGGGGAAGACTCTCAGTCGGTGCTGTCAGTTCAGGTATCTCCCATTCTAGCTCCTTCACAAGGTGCTGGATACAAAGTTCCCAAGGGTAGGGAGTACCAGCAAAAGGCCCAATGTGCAAGCTCTTTCCAAGCTTTCCCTTGTATCACATTTGCTAACATCCTAGTAGTGAGAACAAGCCAAGACCAGTTTCAAGGGACACTAAGACAAAATGGGAAAAGTGGGAAAGTGATGTCGCAAAAGGAGGAGCATACAGGGATGGGAGGAACGGGAGGCTGTTTTGCAACCAACCACCATCTGCCAAGTACTCTGACAACCAGGACAGTTCTCTCCGCCAGCCCCTTTCCTAAACAGGGCAGAAGGAAACAGTGCTCTGCTCTTCTTCAGCACATGAAGGTCAATTTCTTTCTTTTTTTTTTAAATTAGTATTTTTAATTTATTGATTGGGGCGAGGACGGAGAGATAGAGAGAGAGGGAGAAACATCATTGTTGTTCCACTTATTTATGCATTCATTGGTTGATTCTTGTATGTGCGCTGACCAGGGATCAGACCACAACCTTGGTGTATCAGGATGACACTCTAAGTCTAACCAACTAAGCTACCTGGCCAGGGCCCCTAATTAGTATTTTTTTTTTAATCTTTAAATTCTTTATTAGTTAAGGAATTACAAATGAGTCCTCATCCCCCCTCCCCCCATTAACCCCCCCCCCCCCCCCCCCCCGCCCCACTCATGCTCTCATCCCCCGGTTGTTCATGTCCATTGGTTTGGCTTATATGCATGCATACAAGTCCTTTGGTTGATCTCTTCCCCTTACCCCCACCCTCTCCTACTTTCCCTCTGGGGATTGATAGTCTGATCGCTGTTTCTCTGTCTTTGGATCTGTCCCTGTTCATCAGTCTTGTTTAGCCAAACTGACTACATTGGATGTTTGTACAAAGAGGCTGGGATCCTAAAGACAGCAGACAGCCCTCACCCTTCTTCACAAGACCTTGGTAATTCACAAATCAGCCATTCAACCAGATGTTCAGAACGCATGACCTCATGTTGACCTCCTTCGCAATAAAGAGTTTACAGGATGATTATTTATATCAGCATTGTTACTTATGCTCATTCGTAATGGAGTAACTAACATTCTGGCAATTTGCACAGAATTTTATGAGAAATCTATTTCAGTCAGCCTAAAACAACTAAAATACCATAGCTACTAAGAGCAGGGATCCTCCTCTCTCTGTTCAGAGAAAAGGAGAATCTTTTGGGAATGCTAGGCAAAGACCTCAGGGTTTAGCATCACCTTGAGAAGATTTGGAAAGATTAACACTCCAAAAAGCCTTTCCTTCCAGGTGCTAATTTCTTTTCAATCCAGGTAAACCGCTGCCAACTGCTCAAGCCACAGCTTCAGTTTTGAGGAGTCAGGTATCCCATTCACAGAATCACTGAAGATACCATCTCATTCTCAACCACCCTATTACTCCCAACTTTAAAAAATTGAACCATTTATTAAATAATTATTTTAAACAATTACTGATCACTGGTTGTTATAACTAAAATGGTACAAGATTTAGGAAAACTATTGAAAGACCACTCTGAGGCATGATTAGTTATCTAAATAACGACTAATAACTGATGGTCTTCAATTTTGAGATAGCTCCTAGGGCAGTTTTTCAAAAATTATGGCACCTAGATGATCTTCAGTCCAGTCACCATGATGAAGTAGGCGTGGAGGAGAAGGGAGCTAAATACAGATTACCAGGCCCTTGCTCCAATTATTCTGTTCCAGAAGATGTGGGATGAGGGTGGGCTCTGCAATTTTAGCAAGCCTTTCAAGATGATTCTAAAGCACATTAAAATTTGAAGACCACCACCCAGGGTTTGTCAATGATTTAGTGAGAGTCAAGATTTTAGGAAAGGTTTACGCCAAAAATATTCCACAGAAACTTTGGTTTCTTTTGCAAGATAAATTTCTAATTGACTGCTAAAAAAGTAATCAAGTTATTGGAGGAAGGAGCCTATATACATTTTCAAGTCTCTTTGTTTTGTTTTTCTCTTTTAATCTAAGTGGGAAGAAGAAAGAAGAGGAGGGGAGAGAAAAAAAGGGGAAAATCACAGCAATCATACTATTCTAAGGGGTTATCAATGCTTTTGAAATAGTCTTTGTTCCAACTTGTACCTTGCTTTATAAATCTTCATATTTCTTATCCAGTAGAAATTAGCTATGTCTCTCTGGACCTTGTTTTTGATCAATTACTGGATCTTTGTTCAGTGAGTCTCTGAATAACTACATGCAGTTTCCCTTTATATATATATATGGTCATCAACAAAATCAAAGGCTATCAAATCCAATTGTGCTTCATAATCACCTGGGATCTCACCTCAAACACTCCTGAAGTTCAAAAATGTATATTTTTTTATAAACTTCCCAAGTAATTAAAAAACATAATCAGATTTGGCAATATACTTAAATCCAATTCTATTCCAAATGTTAAATATTACATGTGATGAGTTATAACAAGGTGATTTATAGTGATATCTTTAATAAGGTATTTTAGTTCTTATAGACACTTCAGAATCCAGACACAAAAAGGTACATTGGAAATATATATATATATATATATATATATATATATATCCTGAGATTTCAAATGAATTTGTTAGACATCTTCACAAGTTAAATCCATACTCCATCGGGAGTAAGAAACAGAAGGAAAATATTATTTTCTGGGACCCCATCCTTAAAATAACATTATATTCTACCTTCTCAGGGTATCAGCTACATTAATGGATGTTGGAATTAAACTACCTGGATTCAAATCCCTGATGCCCATTTATTTTTTAAATTGGGAAAGTAATTCAAACTCTCTCAGCCCATTTCTTTATCTGTAAAATAAAGGTATTAGTATCTGAACCTGTTAGGTATCCTTTACTTGCCAGGTACAGAAAACCCAATTCAATTTAAATGATGAAGTAGAGTTACTGACTTTAAAAAAAAGAAAACTAAAAATATAGTAGGTTTTAATTTTGTCTTAATCTCACTCACTGCTCAAAGTTCTAATTTCTATTTTTTTTTACCTTCTTCTTTGATGCTACTTTTACTCATAGCTGACTCCCCTCAATCGTGTCCATGCTTCCACATTCATATTTAACAAGAAGAAGATGTCTCTCTAGAGACATTTCTACAGAAGATGCAGGATCCTCCTGAAAATTTCTCCTGTGATCTAAAAGGTGCAAACTAAGTCACATGATCATCCCTGAACTAATCCCCTGTAGCCAAGGATTTGCTAATTGGCTTAAGTCTATCAGGGCTCACCCTGGGCTGAAGATGGGATCTGTTTTCCCCAAAAGCACAGGGGACATCCTTAGAGAGAAAATAAAAATTTGGGTATTGCTAGCAACAGGAAGAGAGGGAGAATCTGGGTGGCCTCAAACGAAAAAATACTCGCTGCCCTTCTACATATGGATTTCTGAGGATTACATAAAGCAATCCACATAAAACATTAGTGGCTGGCACATGGTAAACACTCAATTAAAGTTTACTCTGAGTATTACTACTATTATCACTACTGTCAGCATCAATTAATGGGCCCAGTGCATGGCAATGTTATTAAGGCCTGAATATTTTCCCGGAGACTACGGGCATCTGCTTCTCATTTGTGGAAATGAAGGGAGGGATGTCATGCTTAAATCCCATGCAAGCATGCTTTTCTTAACCACATGTGGTTAAGAGTAATTGTTCAGCTTGACAAGGTATGAAAGTTCTGGGGAAAAATCTAATGCTTGTCCTTGCTCATAAAGCTACATTTCACCACCAGAAAGGACACCCTCATACCACCCCTAGACATACCATTATAGAATCAGTCCATCTGTCAAGATTATATTCTGTAACCACCATGAAAATAGGAGCTGCACAATAGAGACCCGTGTTGACTTTTACATCCTTTTTCTTGCAGGTGGAAAATGGGTCCAATTTAATGGGAATTCTAACCTATGAAATGCACCGCCTTTGTTATCCATCCTTTTCATTGTATTTTTACCCTAGAGTGAAGAGGATGGAGACGTGAGTTGGTAAAAAGCAGAGAGTGAAGACAAAATTTGGACAAGTTGTAACCATTCCTGCTCAAATCCTCTGTTTAGACAGATTGGTCCACTTAAACTAAAAGAAACCTAAACAACATGGAATTAGACAGAAGCAAAGATTCCCACCAGATTGCTCTTTTTTCTAGGAGTACACAGAGGAGTCATAGCTGGATGGCAAAGCATGAGTTATGCTCTTTTGCAACTCAGTTAATAGTAAGTAGGGCCCTAGTCTACATACTCCACTGGTCATTTACTTGAGTTGAAAAAAAAAAAAGAAGAGTTCCTAAAAGGAAATAATTCATGCCTATTGCAGCCATCCCCAAGGGCTTACTGTGTGGTTTCCACAAAAACCCTTTTATTTCTCTGTGCCTTTGTCCTGTCACACAAGAAATTACTTCCTAACAGAACATTCTCAACCAGTGCTTCTCAATGGGGTGTGCTACACAGTAAAACCCAGGGGGGCTTTAAAAATGCAGAGTCTGGTGCCCCACCTCAGAACTATTAAATCAGAAGTTCTAAGGGAGAAGCACAGATATATATGTTTAACCTTTTTTTTTTTTTTTTTTACCTCTAAAGGCATTTCTGATAAACATGTCCCCAATTTATACATAAATTTATATATAAATCACTACAAATGTAAAGTAAAGGACCCAAGTACTATAAAATGTGCATTCTATAAAAGGGTAATTCTATACATTTCTTATTTAACTCCCATTAAAAAGGAGCTTGCCTGCTTTTAAATTCTTTTACTTTACTGTAGCCCTAACATAGCTAAAAACAAGTTGATTCCATAAATAGAGATTTCTAAAATTAATCCTTTGTAAAAAGATAAAAGCAATCACAGGAAAGATGTGCATATTTACATGTTGCCTAAGGTTCTATACCTGTCACAGAGGTGATATCATTTTACAAAGAAAACAATAAGTAGGTTACGTTCACTCTTGTTGGACTAAATAAAATTGATAAGAGCAGGATTTAGAATAATCATACTCTTCTCACTAGAAAGAGAAAGCTTCAAAGACCAAGGAAAGAGAAAAGCTGGCATGGTAATACTGACCTCCTAATTTAACTCAGATATATAGCAATCCAAGGGGACAGTATTTTAAAAATTAGCTACAAGGTGTGAAGTGCACTGATTGCGTTTCATAAAGGCTTTATCTGAATTACAATGGAGGGGAAATAAAAAAGAGGGGTGGTCTTTGCTATCATTAATTAATTAATGATACGCTATACTTTAAACAGAAGAAAGGCATAAGTGAGTAAATGGTTATTTCGTGAATGAATGTATTGGTGAGTGTAGACATGAAAATTCTTTTGGTCTGGTTTACATTATCTACCCCAGTTTTTACAAGCAAATTAGAAACAGATAAACCATAAAAAAGCAAATGACCACAGGGTAATTCATTCTGATGTGTGTTCTTATAATAAAAAATTGGACCATTTTCCCAAAAGATGTTGATAAAGTAAGACCCCACAAAGCCTCTCATCTTCCAGTCAGAAGGAAAGTCCCAGAGAAGAATGGAGACAACATCACCTTCACCCATTCACTGTATCACAGTTAAAGAAACGCAGCAAAGGTGAACTCAACATATTGCAAACATTTATCACCACATACTGGTGTGACTATTCAGTCTTCTCCTTGGCGAACTAATCACTGTGTTTTATCATTCAGCCTATGACTATGTTTACCCAAAGGGAACTAAACAAAGACAGAGGAGCAAGCACATAAGAGACAAGACAACTGAGGGATAGTATAGAAAAATGTGACATATCTGGAACAAAGAAGAGAAAGGTGTTTGAGAAATCTAATGACAACACTAGGTCAGCATTCCCCTAAATGTGTTCTATTTGTTGCATGAGACTCAAAGTCTTGTACATGGTCATAACCAATTAAGTTTGAGAGACATCGTATCCCATAACTCCCCTACCTCCCCCCCACCCCCCACCCCCTGCCATGGAGAGAGACCAGTATAACATTAGCATAAAAAGACTCTGGGAAATTTTGCTGAATACTGACATGCTTGGTTTAATCCAAGTTACTCACAAATTTAGTCAATTGTAGAACTCTTTTTGGATCTCCTGGCAATTATAAACAGTCCACACAGCTAGTGTTTAATAGTCACATAGAAACTTCTGGAGCCACCAACATCAGATGGTGGTTGAAGGTAGCCCAGGGAAAGAAAAATGCTTCGGAGATCAGCCAAGACTTGAAATTCTCACTGCTTTTCATTTCTGTGGCAGACAACCAATGGCACATATATGCAAGGAAAGGGGCAAGGCCATGTTCTCAAAGTTCCAGCCATGAGCTGAGTAAGTCATTGAAAATTCAATAATTCTCTATCTGAATTCAAGTTAAAGAAGACAGCGATGATAAAGATACATCACTCCCTAACTACTGCAAAAGACAAAATATAGACTATGTTTCACCATCACAATAATGGAGGGAAAAATAAAAGAAGGCGTGTATACCAGAAAGGTTAGAGTAATGGTGTAATGAAAGGTTAGCATCTTCCGTGCGCTAGGCTTTGGGTGGCTCACTCTATATAGCTAATCTCATACTTTTTCATATCAATTCTAGTAAGTAGACATTATTTCAGACATGGGAAAACAGCTTCCATTACTTTGTAAAATATTTTGAGAAGATGAAAAAATATGGATCAGGATAAATGGCAAGAAAACTAGAAAAATATAGACAGTAAAAGCCCTAACCTTTCATAAGGAGGGATGCAGAGATTCATCATCCACTTAGGGAAGAAGCAAGGTAGAGGGTATAAATAAGGCATGCTGATGGCCCACCTCAGTGAGAACTTTTACAGTGCAATAATATAGGATCACTCAACCTAAATAATCCACATATGGAAGGTGCTACATGATGAGTTAATCCCCAGGGCCTTCTTGGAGTGTCATTAACAAATTTTCTGTCTTACTAGTGAGTCAACGCAAGAATAAGTGACTTCCCTGAACTCACAAAAAAATCAAGAACAATCTCGGGATTCAATGGCTGATGGTAACTGAGTATGAATTGGAGGGTTCATGGTTAGGTGATTGGTCTAGGAGATTTAAGGAGTAAAAAACATACTCAGGACTAACAGAATAAGAAGGTAATTGGAGAGAAAAGCAATAAAGAAAAAGATGGCACAAAGAAGCAAGATGAGATTTTTCCATATTCAATCCAGCTTGATGTGTAATGTCTAAGGACAGTCATTACTGAACAGAACTCATTTCTCTGTTTATCAGTGAGGAAAATGTCTTATGCTGCCTATCCTACTGACATACTGATAAATTTTAGAATGTTATACTTTTAACTATTTTTGCAAAATTTGGAAATCTTGTGGTTACATGCGAGAGAAAATCCTGCTCAGATTGGTTTAAGCAAAAATTAAATTAAATTTAGTTACTTCATTGGAAAGTTCAAGAAAGAATGGTTTCATGCCCAGTTAACCACAGGATCTCAAATGGCCCAAATCATATTGCAATTTCTCTCTCTCTTTCTGTCTTTCTCTCTCTTCCCCAACTTTATCTCTATCTCTATTTTTATTTTTTGTTCTCTTTCTGTCTCTCTGTCTCTCTCAGTCCCACCATCCTCCCTATTGACATCATTCTCAGGCAGGCCTTCTCCTAGGGGTCTCAAACAACCCCAAAGTCCATTACTCTTAGAGCTATTATTCCAAGTGGAAAGAGACCTTCTCTTTTCCAAAAGTGCTAACAAAAGTCCTAGCACTGAGTCCCATCAGGCCAATCTGAGTCACCGGCTCAGCCTGGCACTAAGCACAGTGTCTGAGGAATAGGATATACTGCCGGATTGGCCACGTGTGCTCCCCTGGAGCTGGGAGGTGGGTCAGCCCCTCCTAAAGCCATGGACTGACTGAAGGCAGGGGAGGGATGTTCTCCAAAGGAAAGGAGAGGAATAAATGTTGAGCAGGAAGAAATAACAGATGACCCCTACAAAGACCAATGTAGTAGTTTTAAAATTTAATAACACTCAAATTTAAAATACTTGGGCCTTGATATTGGCTGTCAAGATGTATATAAAAGCACTGGCACTGTGGAATCATAAAGAAGGAGAAAGCAATTTGTTCTCCTGGGAAGAGGACAGGAGGTGTTCTGCAAGTCTTCACAGAGGTAGTGCTCTTTGTGCTAGGACTAGAAAAAAAGTAGGGATGTGACAGAGGTAATTAGTGCTCACAAAATATGCATGCACTCCCTGACTGTTCCTAGCCTCCTTTGCAGTTAGGTTGGAGTCACATGACTAGTTCTTACCAATGGGCTTTGAATGGAAGTGATATTTTAAAGATAATTAAAAGCCAGAGTCTCTCATCTATTTTATCTCTTTCCCCTTGGCAGAGTTTGTGGATGTTGAAATTGTAGAGCATCAAGATGGAATCCTGCCCTAACTGGTTTGGCTCAGTGGATAGAGCGTCAGCCTGCAGACTGAAGGGTCCCAGGTTCGATTCCGGTCAAGGGCATGTACCTTGATTGTGGGCATATCCCCAGTAGGAGGTGTGCAGGAAGCAGCTGATCAATGTTTCTCTCTCATCGATGTTTCTAACTCTCTATCCCTCGCCCTTCTTCTCTATAAAAAAATCAATAAAATATATTTTTTTAAAAAAAAAGATGGAATCCTAAGATCACTGCATGGAAGAGAGCCACCCAGTCAAGATGTCCAACCACACTGATCTTTGCACGGGTGAGAAAGCTCTGTTGTGCTAACTTGAGATTTAGGGTTAAGATAAAATCACCATACAGAGTCTGCTTTTATGTTTCTAGAGACTTGACACATACATAGTAAACTTCATAAATTTCATAAACTTCATCTAAGCAGCTCATCCCTGCTCTATTCATCTGTCTTTCTCCTTAGACTAATGAAATATTCAGGTCATGTTCTTGCAGTGATGGGAGAGGCACACAGAAGCTAATGAAAACATAAAAGACCTTCTTGGGCCTAAGTTCAGAACTGGTCATTTCTACTTTTATGCTATTCGCCAAAGCAAAGTGACATGGCTAAGCCAAAAGTCAAGGGGGTGAGGAAATGCACTCAACCCATGGACATGCTATGAATCTAGGGAAGGTAAAGATTTGGGACCAACAATTCATCTACCCCTTAGGTATCTTACATTATGGGAACTCATGAAAGCCTCAGAAGACATATGTGGGGAATGTCAAGGTTCTTCTCCTGGACTATGAAATCAAAGATAACTACCCCAAACCTCCAGAATTTCTCTCAACCTCTTCTGCCTTCTCTGCCCACCAATACACTCTCTCCATGCTATTTTAAATCCCTCACAGACCAGGCGTCTGTGTTTTTATTTACCCTGTTGACAAGCAAGGAGATGTAAATAGGCCATAAGGAAAGCTGCTTTTTCATTTGCACTACTTCATTCATTTTGTATTTATAAGATATACAGCCCAGAGAAGCTATAAATAAGAGGCAAGAAACAGCTTGAGGGGCTGGTGATAGAATCACAAATCACCACAGTTACATCTTCATCTGTACTCTGATGTAGAACCTTTATAATTGCCAAAATATATTTATCTCGGCTCAGGCTACACAATTTGTATTTAAGAAGTGAAAACTAAGTGACCTCAACTTGCCTAAAATTTCTACCAAGTTCCATATCCACCAGCTCACATCTGGTTGGACGGGATGCTGCTATTTCTTTCCTGCCCGAGGCAAAGTTGGCCATGCTAGTGCCTCTGTTTATATGTGTTTCCACGTGTTCTTTGTCTGCTTTCAGTGTTATATAGAACTCCTAAGTGAGCCAGAATGTGAGCTGAGAGTTTAGGCTGACCAGCCTACTTGCCTGATATAAATTCCTATCAATAGATTTCCTTCATGATTTATAGTATAAATTGGGAATATATGGGGAAGTAAAGAGTGTTACCTCTAAAACATCTTATTTAAAATGTATCTAAAATCGTCTGGAACTAATTTATTTACCTTCCCCATTAGAAAAAAAATTCATTTACAGAAAATCAAGCCGCTGCTATGGATTTGAGAGGATGAGCATTTTTTTTTTTAAAGAGAAGCCTGGATACCCGAACGTTTGATTTGGAAGAAGTAAGAAGGCAGAGAGTTCTCAATGGACAAAACTTGGATGTGAATCACCCACGGGGCCCGCTCAGAAGGGAGGATGGACTTATGACAAGAAGGAACAATAAATTAAAACAAAGGATGACATAGATTTTTCTTTCTTCTTAATGTTGTTTAAGCCTCATCCTGAAAACTGGATTCTCACTAATAGCCAGTACTTACTGATAGCCAGTACTTACTAAACCAGATACTGTGCTAAGTGTGTGCTAAGGTCCAGGCTGCCCAACTTGTCAAGCAGACAGGACAATGGATGGAGAACTTCAATAAGGCACTCAAGGAAATCAAGGATACAGAAAACTGGGCTTAGAGAATTGACCTGGACATGGGCACTCTGGAAGATGTCTACAAAGGACAGGTGCTGTCTGCCCCATCCTTCCCTCTTATTTCGTCTCATTTATTCTTCACGTTGCTATTATTATCCCATTTTCAGATCAGAAAACTGAGGCTTGAGAGACAGGGAGTGACTTGCCCAAGGTCATACAATTAGTAAGTAGCAGTGGGATTGGAGGTACAGATAGGCTCAGGGACTTATCCAAAGCAGTCTGACTCTTACAACACTGTAATGACTATATTGCACTTCCTTAATTTTTTTTTTTAAAGAAATAGACTGACCCAGCCCCTGGAATGCTAAAAAAAAAAAAAAAAAAAAAAAAAAAGACAAAAGAGAAAAAGTGAACAACAACAACAAAAGAAAATATCAAACAAATACTTAAACAGAACTTGGAGTCAGGAAATCGGTGTTTTAATCCTTGCTCTTCCATTTGATTACTTGAAAAACAAGGCACAGATTCTCTGGGTCCCAGCGTCTTGCACAAAGAACTTGCAGAGCAGTGGGATGCTGAGTGAGACTTTTTCTGTTGCTCAGAATTGATGATAGGCCACAAAGCAGAGGACACAGAGGGGTCAAGTACCTCTCACTCTAAAGACAGCCTAAATGATTGGGGCCACCCCAAGGGTTAGCAAGAGGCAGACAAATAGGCTTTGCTATCTCCAACTATCCCCTGTAAAATGCTGTCAGCATCCCACCAATACCCTCAGCATTTACCATTTTGACATATTCCTTCCGTTTTCTACAAAAACAGCTCTCTCTGGTTGTGAGCTTTGTGCTTCCACGGAAGCATGTTCAACCTGTGCTCAAAGCGGTCTGGAAGTAAACAATGTTCTTTCTTCCAGGGACAGCCCATAGGCAAGGGTGGAAAGGAATCGATAGGAAAATAAACCAGTTTCCTTGCCTTCAGGAAACACCTTGGTGAGTTTTCACCTGCTTTTCCCTCTTTTGGAAATTCCCCCCTACATGCTTGGAAAAGTCCTTAAAATGGTCATAACAGGATCGGCTAAGCTGTTGCAACAGGTAACCCTAACTCTCAATAACTTATCACAACAGAGGTTGTGTCAGCTGTGCAAAGATCAATGTGCTTGGGTTCAATTTTGAGGCTCTACAATTTCAACACAGCTCCACAGACACTGTCAAAGAAGAAGAGAGAGATGGGTGAGGTACATTGGTTTTTAACTTTCTTTCCCTGGAAACTTGTCACTTCCCTTCATTGCCCAGAACTGGTCATATGGTTCCAACCTGTCATGCTCTGACTCCCCCTTCAAGCCCAGCTCAAGGAGTGCTTCCTCCACGAAGACTTGCATGACTCCCCTGCTTCCTTCCAAGGAGAACAAATCACTTCCTTCACCGTTATGTCACTGATAGCGCTTTGATACGCAACTCCAACTTACGCTTCTCAGATTGCCTTGTAATTTCGCTTTCCCAAAATTATTTTGTGAGCCCCATAAAGGCAAAACAAACATATTTGTTTCTTTTTCTACCCTTGATCACAGTGCTAGGGAAGTTGTAGGGTTTAATAAATGTTTAGTGAATGAATGAATGAATGAATGAATGAGTGAGTGAAGTATGGCTTCATAAATAGCTATGGCCTTGCAAGTTGCCTGCTGTATCTAATCCCAAGGGCATGCAATCAGCAGCTCCACGAAGCCATCCTTGGCTCTCTGATGTGGAAATGCTCCTTGACTACATTTCTCCTTCTGGGAATGGCAAGGAACCAAAGTCAAGGAAATCGCAGATAAGAGCAAAACCAGGATCAGGAGCCTTGAATTAATAGGGCAGGACTCAGATGCCAAGCACAGGTCAGGAATAAAAACTGCACCTCCAGGCGTTGACACTCTCTCCAGGATGGCTGTGTTACAACCGCCCTGCTCCAGCCCCCACTAAACACACAAAGTGCTCAGCTCCAAGCCCCCAGAGCAGCTGGCATTTCCAAGACCATGGTCCAAACCTTCACAAGAGATTAGCTGAGCTAAGCTGATCCCCAACTCGCAAAAATGATGAAAGGAACTAGAGATTTCTCAACTGAGAAGCCTCCGAGAAAAGCAAAAATTTAAGCTTCCTAAGATTCATCACTCTTGCCATAGGCTGTGACTTTTCCACTCATACAAGTAATTGTGAGAGTTTCAGCTTCTGAGTATAACATTGAGAAGTTAACTAAGTGTTTATAAATAAGTCCTGACTCAGAGCAGTGCCCTTGTTAATGTTCTTCAAGCCTTGTGGGAACTGCTGCTCCAACCTAGATCCTCACTGCTTGGGACAGTCCCCACCAAGAAAGAAGTCCTCACTGCCCTGGGTACTGTCATCCTTGCCTCCTCTCTGATATAAGACCGGATGCTCTCTGGGACTCTCAGTTTATGCCAAAAATCAACAGATTGTGCCAAGACAAGAGCTGAGAGAAGGGCATAGGGCAGCGGTTCTCAACCTGTGGGTCACGACCCCTTTGGGGGTCGCCTAAGACCATCAGAAAACACATATATAATTACATATTTTTTTTGTGATTAATCACTATACTTTAATTATGTTCAATTTGTAACAATGAAAATACATCCTGCAGATCAGATATTTACATTACGATTCATAACAGTAGCAAAATTACAGTTATGAAGTAGCAACGAAAATAATTTTATGGTTGGGGGTCACCACAACATGAGGAGCTGTATTAAAGGGTCGCGGCATTAGGAAGGTTGAGAACCACTAGCATAGGGGATGGGAATGTGAGAAGCAGAATAGATTATTGAAGCAAGATAAGGCTTTGTGCCCTGGCCAGAGCAGAACCCCCCCAGGCTATGTGGAGCTCCTGGCTACATGAACAACTGAATCACCCAGCAGGAGTGTGAGCCCCATTCAGGCAGTCAGGCCTCACCTGATCCTGCAAAGACACACTGTATCTCAAGTGTGAGCAACCGTCTTGCCAGGCTGCCCTCCTGGAACTGAGGTGCTGGACAACCCCTTAGGCACAAGTCCCAGAGCCCTTTGGGGCATCTAGTCAAGCCCAAATTAGGGTTGGAAGGTCAGAGAGAGCCCAGGGAATCATCTGCTGAGCTGGACCCAGAATAGCCCAGATGGCATTGCTCTCGGGTTTGGCTGCATAAATGGCATGGCCCTGTGCAAAATGAAAAGGTAGAACACCTTATTTAAGAATTACTTATGGAAAACAGTATGGAGTTTCCTCAAAAAATTAAACATGGAACTCCCATTTGACCCAGTGATCCCACTTCTAGGAATATATCCCAAGGAATCAGAAACACCAATCAGAAAGGATATATGCACCCCTATGTTCATAGCAGCACAACTTACAATAGCTAAGATTTGGAAACAGCCTAAGTGCCCATGAGCAGATGAGTGGATTAGAAAACAGTGGTACATCTACACAATGGGATACTATGCTGCTGTGAAAAAGAAGGAACTCTTACCATTTGTAACAGCATGGATGGACCTGGAGAGCATTATGCCAAGTGAAATAAGCCAGTTGGAGAAAGATAAATATCACATGCTCTCACTCACTTGTGGAATATAATGAACAACATAAACTGATGCACAGAAACAGATACAGAGACAAAGAAGCATCGAACAGACCGTCCAACCTCAGAGGGAAGGACCTGTATGTATGCATATAAGCATAACCCATGGACACAGACAATAAGGGGGTGAGGGCATGTGCTGGGGGTGGGAGCGGCCAGGGAGAGGTCAATGGGGGGAAAATGAGACATATGTAATACTTTAAACAATAAATAATTTTTTTTTTTTAAAAAAAGAATTACTTATAATTTCAAGGCAACAACAACAGAGTATTAAACCTGAGGGCCCTTCTGAGCTTGGGGCTCCATGTGACGGCATAGATTGCAGCCTATGAGCCTGGAGCCTGGCTACTGGCCTGGCCTGATCTCAGACAATAAAGGGGTACTTACAAATTTTGAGAAAGGCATTCCAAAGTGTGGGGGCCCCTCAAACAGGGGGACTGGAATAGGGGTCAAGCTTGCCAAGATTTCAGAGACAAGGTACAAAATTCAAAGCGATTTAGCATGATTTGTCTCCAAATCCCCAACTATAAAGGAACTCATGATAGGAAATGGCTAAGTAATTAGAAGGCACTTACTCACTAGGATATTACATGTCATGAAAAATGATGTTTACAAGGGACTTCTCATGACACAGGGCAAAAGGCAATACAATTCCAAGTAAATTATATATAATCACAATTATGTGAATATGTATGTATAGAAAAACCTAGTTTTAAACAGTATAATTTCTACGGTGGGTAATCCAGGTGAAATTATTGAGGTGACATTTGTTATCTTCTTTATATTTTTCTATGAGTCAAATTTTCTCCAGTGAACAAGTATGACTTTTATAAGGAAAACAATATTTCAAATATACTAGTGAAATATAGCTACAAATTATAGCTACATATGATACATCAAGTCTTCTCAGTTTTTATGAGTTCTAGAAAACCTTTCTTATGAAGCTTTATAAGAAATGAACTCTATGCTATTCAGAGGTTTCTTTAATTCCTAAATTGTAGAAAATGTACAATATTACTTTACTTAATACTGATTCCTGCAACCTGTTTTTTACAATACTTAACACTAAAGGAAAAATCATATTTTGAGTTATTGACAACCCAATTTACTTAATGTCAACCTCTCCCCTCTTGTCCCTTGAAAGGGATCATGTCACTGCTTTAAATATGTTATCGAGAGTAACTGAGGACCTGGAAGACAGATTTCCAGATACAGGTGTAGCAAAGCAAAAAATAAAATAAAAAATACAAAAAATTGCATACTCCAAGAAAAACGACAGTTGTAACTTTGTTTCTCTATTTCTGATCTTTATTTCCTCATGATCTACTTCACTCTGTTAGCACAAAACTATTAGATAAGAAGTTTGGACTGCTAGAACAAAAATGCCATAGACTGGGATGTTTAAACAAGAAATATTATTTCTTACAATTAAGGAGGCTGGGAATCCGAGATCAAGGCCCTGGCAGAGCCTGGCCAGTATTGCTCAGTGGTTAAGCATTGACCCGTGCACCAGGAGGTTGCTGGGCCAATTCCTGGTTAGGGCACATGCCCAGGTTTGGGGCTTGATCACCAGTAGAGGGAGTGCAGGAGGCAGCCAATTGATGCTTCTCTCTCATCAATGTTTCTATCTCTGTCTCTCTTCCTCTCCCTTCCTCTCCCTGAAATCAATTTAAAAAAGAAAACATATTAAGAAAAAAAGACCCTGACAAATCCAGTGTCTGGTGAAAGCCTGCTTCCTGCTGGTAGACAGCTGCCCTCTCATTGTATCCTCACTTGGCATAAGAAGGGAATGAGAGACCAGGCAGAGGGAGAAAGCAAATTCTCTCTGCCTCTTCTTATAAGGGCACTAATTCCATCCTGAGGGCTCCACCCTCATAGCCTAGTCACCTCCCAAAACCTCATCCTCAAATATCATCAAATTAGGGGGTTAGGGTTTCAACATATGAATTCGGTGGGGAGTACAAATATTCAGTTCATTAGAAGAGATGAAAGGGAGGTTGATTTTGCCAATTAAAGTCTACTCATTCTCTGCTAGTTTAAAGTGGTCTCCGATTTGCTCAGGATAAACTCAAAACGCCTGATGCCCTTTGCTCACGAATGCTCATTTGAGAGAAGAAACATGGAGGTTTTCTTAAAGGGTAACCAGAGCGTTGTTTCCTCCAGATCTTTGGAGTAAGCAGAAGATGAGAATTAAGCAGGAGACATTGTTCCTACAGGATGCCAAGTGTTTTTGCTGACCTCTGCTTTGACATTATTCCAATGGCCTATGTAGGGACGTTTGATTATATAGGGACAGTGAGAACTAGGTAGGTATCAATTAGGAAAACCTCTAAGTCTAGATACATTTCTCTCAGGTGTTCTTCAAAATAATCTGTCTTACAGACTGTCCAATCTCAGAGGGAAGGCATGGGTGGGTGGGTGGGTGGGTTGGAAGGGATTATCCAAAGAACTTGTATTCATAGATGCATAACCCAGGGACACAGACAATCGTGTGGTGAAGGCCTGGGGCAGAGGGAGGGGTCAATGGGAAAAAGGGGGGACAACGGTAATACTTTCAACAAAGATAAAAATAAATAAATGTTCAATTACTAAAGAAATAATCTGTTTTGTTTATAGATACTTTGACAATAGAAAGGATCACATTTTCATGTTTTTTTCTCTTTATTGTGATTGGTAGGAAGCTCAGAACCAAATTTATAGTTCATCTCTAATAAGTGTAGAATCTATAACATGCATTTTCTTCACTAACCTTACATTTAGTTCAACGGCCTTTTCCTTTCCTTAATTTTCCTTAGTTCCAGTTTCCTCACTCCTTAATCTTCATCTTATTATACTCTGTAAGTGGCCTCAAAATTGTTTTGAAACAGTGAAGCCCTCCTTGAATATCTAGTACTCCCATAGTTACAAGAGCTGCAGCTATGCATCGCCGGGCCCCCTTTTAGATAACCCTACTGAAGGCTTTTTTAAAAACATGACTATCTCTCCCCATGGACTGCACTTCTTAAGAGCATACACTATGTCTTACTATTTGGCACTTAGCACATAATAGACGGTTGAAGAGTGTTTGCTTGAGTGAATGAGTGCAAAGATGGAGGAACTGTTCGAAAATGACTGAAAACATGCAAAAGTGACTTACAATGTGGTACTCCTTGCACATGACAGTCTGCTTTAAAATATTGTGCTAATGTTATCATAAGATAGCACTATAAAAAATAGGATGAAATTTTAACATCAGGTTTTTTCAGTGCTACCCACAGAGTCTTATTCTACAAATGAATGTCTGGCTGAACACATGCTTGATGCTCTCTATTCACTGTGAATGCAAACATGTAGCTCCATGATGCAGAGTCTATTGAATAAGATCTCTGTCAACGTGAAGATTTTTTTCTTCAAGTCATAAAGTCCTTAAGAAAAAAATGCTTTCAAGTTTCATTTAACACAAAGCTGGCAATCTTTTCTGCGGGGAAACTAACTCAGTCTAGAAGTGTAAGTTATACTCAGAAGCCCTTGAATGATCCGAAAGCCATGACCTCAGCCAAGTCCTAAACCCAGGGCTTCTGAGTTCTGGGTGCTGTGCAAAGGTTTCTATAAAGTCTTAACCCTGATAACAGGCAATGGCTCACATTTGCATATTACTTTATAGTCTCCAAAAGTTTTTACTAGGTACCTACTGCCTAAACCTTTATTTTGTGGCAAGCACTAGGGTAAACACTTTACATATATTTACCAGGACAAACATTGACCTTAACAGTCATCCCTCCCCAAGATTGCCTTTATGCCAAGAGAAGATGATGGGTGGTGATACAAATGAAGAAGCTGATGGAGAGCTCAATCACTCCTTGTAAGAAAAGAGACAGAAAGACACTTGGTGTAAGGACCCTCAAACAGCAGAGGGTCCAAGAAAGACTTCAGCAAAAGGGTGTGAGGTAAGAAGAAAGAAGGGAGCCCCAAAATTATTAACAACTACTGTGGGGAAATGGAAGAAATTTTAAATGTGACAGGAGTTTCATGATGTGGTGGGCAATGTAATCTTTTCAGGAAATCTAACAGTAAAAATGTGTAAGGAGTTTCAATAAGACAACACAAGTGAGATATGTGAGGAGTTTGAATGCTAAAGCATGTCCAAGTCACAGACTAGTACATTCTCTCTTTCATTTCTTTCTTTATGAGATTCATTCGTCTAGACCTGGTATCAACAAACTACAGCCCATTGGCCAAATCTGGCCATCCTGGTTTTGCAAATAAAGTTTTGTCAAAACAGACACACCCATGCATCCTAAGGATTTATCATAGCTGCTTTCACACTCTAATAGCAGAGGTTGCGTAGTTGGACAGGACTGAGGCCCTATGGATGAAAAGCTTCTATTTACTGTGTAGTCCTTTACAGAAAGTTTGCCAACTTTTGCTCTCAATTCCTAAATAAAATACAAAGAAGGATCAGTGTGAAATGAAAATATTTTATTGGTCAGGCTACTGGTGTTGGGGAAATTTAAAATATGTTTCACTGATTATAGTGAGGCTCAAATGTAAAAATCACTAATTAAAACATTAAAGAAATGTCAAGTATTGCTGATAATGGTTCACAACTGGCTCACAATTTGTAAATAATAAACACTACAGAAGCCTCAGGTACTGGTGGTGTATACATCACCTACCACAACATCATTGGACACAAAGTAACTGAACAAAATGCCCTGTAAAGGTTCTTGAAAAGACATTTGCTCTTTTTACTGGATTAATCAGTATATCTTTGTTGTCTTAAAAGTTCCTAACAAATCAATTTTTTTTAAAAAAAGTTTTGTTTGCATTTACCTCTCTGAGCACTTTCCATTTCCATGAAACCCACCAACTATAAAAGTTATTCACACGCAGGAATCTCACCAAGCTGTGGGAGAAATATGAGGAGGCAACAGAACAACTGGAAAGAAAGGTTTATGAAATGAAGCCATCACTTGACTTAACCATGAGAAGACAAAAAGCATTTCAGTCTTTCAGTGAATCAAAAGTGCTCAAAAAAGTCCTTTTTAAACTTTCATAGCTTAAATTGTGGGTGTGAGAAACAAGAAATACATCAATGGCATTTGAAGGCAAATTCATGAATCCTTTTAGGACAACTAGAATATATCTCAGCATAATGATCATCCATCATGACATGAGGTTCAGATGCTTAGTTCATTCTTTCAGTCCCTGGAAGCCTAGCTGCCTTTAAATCTACCATGATATATAATTCTGTTGCATAACAACGTCTTTAATATGCCCCTATAAAATATGATAGATCAGGTGAATGAGTGGCCGAGCAATTGATCCACATTTCTCTAAATGACATTTAAGTGCTTATTTATTAAAGTTTTAGGGTAGCTAGAAGAGATAATTATACCTTTCCACATGACCATCTATCTATCTTTCCTGTTGCCCATTTGCTCCTGAAAGACCCAACAGTTTCTTGGTTGATTTGTCATCGATGAAATCCATTTCGGTAAATTCCTTCCAAGTAGCAGTTAAAATGTTATGCACTGAGCTATTTTGGTTGAGAGCAGAGAATTTTCATCTCACAACTGATATAGACTTCGATTTGCTAGCCATCTAGAATTCATCACCGCAATTATAATTGCCCTGCTTTGTTTACTGAGCTTCGAAAAAAAGAATAAATTGAATACTATGGACTTGTCCTGAACCACTTTAATATAAGTTTGCTTTTAAATGGTATTCAGAGGGTATCCAGCATATCTTTGACCTAGGCATTAGAGATAAAAAATGTACAATATATTTATGATGAACCTGTATCTGTAGTTACCAATGTTGATTCATAATCTTCTAATCTTATAATTATCTTTCTTCAGGGCATTCTTTTCAATGGAAGAGGAGAGGGAATATCATAAAAACTATAAATCATCTTTTAGTACAATGAATAGTGGTTACCAAACATGGATGCCCATGAGAATCATCTGAGAACTATGAAAAATTCAGAATCCTAAAGTCTACTTGAACCAACCAAATCAAAATCTACGAGGAGTTGGATTCCAGTCATTTTTCTTTTTAACAAAGTGCCCAGTCCACATTTTACATCCAGTTCAATGCCAGACTGGAAAATGCTTTAGGGGACAACTTGTTGAAACACACATATTATAAGAGCATGTACAAATAAAATGATTACACTAATCATTTAAGTATAGTTGATTAAGGGTAGGTGAGGAAAATGAGAGGAGGTGATGGGGGTAAAAAGGAAGGGAGGGAGGGAGGGCAGGGGGAAAGGCAGGAGAGTGGAGGGGAGAGCTGGAGAGAGGAGGGGAGTATATAAAGGAAGAAAAGATAAGGACCTTGCTATCTACCAATAATAATAGTATGCCAAGAGATGAGAACTGTAATTAAGTGAATTCTCTGAGTTTGAGGGCCAAAGAAAGAAGAGGAGAGGTGGGGGGGGATCAACATCCTAAGCATTTATCCCTTTGCATATGAATTTATGTTCAGCCTAAGCAATTTTAAATAAAGGTAAATAAATGTTAGTTCTTAGCAAGTCCAAATGGGGTGTGAGACCACCTAGGACAGTAAATTCCTTCAACCTTGGCCACTGAATTCACTAGCAAGGCCAGGTAGTTGTCTCAAATTCCTTGCCCAGAAGCTTAGGGCTGGATCCCTATCTTTCATCCCTCTGTTTATCTGTGAATAAATATATACATTATTCTTGTTCTTTTAATACTGTAACCTCTTCAGAGCAGTTAAAAATTATGTTAAAAACTCATTAACTTTGACGAGATATTGATGATGCCAGCGGTTAATTACGAGCCAGCTGGTGTTATGGCAAGAATTAAAAAGTTAGGCACTGGAAGTTTGTTTAAAAAAAAAAAAAAAAAAAAAAAGCACACTGCATTCATTTGGAGGATTATTGAGGGATTTTTGAAACAGCATCACTCACTGATGACCTTACAACATCGGTCAAGGAGAGGTGTGTGAACCAACAGATCAATTTGAATCCCTTTACTCCATTACAAAATCTTCCAGATTCTCCCTTGCTGAAAAAATGAAAGGAAGGGCAATAAATTCCTATGCTTCATGGTGTTAATTGATTGCAAGCTGGGGTCAGAAAGACATGTCTCCCCAAGGAGTACTCCTACACAATTTAGAGGCACCGTGGGGGCTCTAACATGCCTAACATGCATTAAGTAGTGGTCACTGTCACGTCCCACATAGCAAAATTTAGTATGCTTCTGGTTTGTGCTCACAAGGGAAGCACCAGAGTATTCAGGGGTCCTCATCTCCTCAAGAGTGAGGGTTTTTAATTATCCTGTCACCCGAAGTGGTCTTTCCTTCCATAGCCAAAAGGGGACTATTTTTAAAAGAGAAAATAGATGGTAAGATACAGTCATGGTTGTTGATTTTTAAAGAAAAAAAAAATAAACAGAGAGGAAAAGTTTATCTGTTTCAAAAGATTTTCAACATGAAAAGAGTATAAGTGAACAATATAAAATAAGCATTAGGGTGCTGATTTGAGGTTTCATCGGACCTCACTTAAGCAAGGAAGCTTAGGTGAAGTGACTGAAATTGTATCGGCCTCAGTATCTCGTCTGTAACATGGGCATCATATTTGGACCTGCCTCAGCAGCTTCGTATCAATCAGTCAACGAGGTGATACACATAGAATACTTAGTACCGTCAGCAGAGTGCAGGAAACACACAGTAACCGTTCATGACTTCCCAGGCAGGCAGTAACAGCTCAGGGCCTGAAATCAAGGGGCTGAGGTTCCCCTTCATGGATTTGACACCTATTTCCAATGACACTGAGCAATTTAGGGGGCCTCCTCAAGTTTCAGTCTCCTCATCAATAAAATGGATAATGATAGTATCGACCTCCTAGCATTGTATTAGGATTAAATGAAATAACCTCTATGAAGCATTAGAATGGTGCATAGTGATTGCTCCCTACTACCAATAGTAGTGCTACTAGTAGTAGTGCTACTAATAGTGCACTTGTGGAGGGGTTCGGAATGAGCATCCCCCCAAGATGGGCCTCAATGGTATGCAGATTATCTTGACCTAAAGGCAACCAAGACCCTGCAGGGCTCAAGAGAAACTTCTGCCCCCACCCTTAACTATCTAGAAGAATTTAAATTAGGGGTCTGGCCCATGATAAGCGTTATCATCAGAAACAGCCTTTTACCTACTGGCATGGCAGGGCAAACTACTAATTACTGAATATGCGCTCTCCCTGCAATTACCTTCTGAAGCCCCAAGCCACCTTCCCTCATCCCCAGCTCAGAATGTCATATATCTCTCATTTTTCCCTTCCTGCCTCTGAACTCCCCCATGTATGTGGGGTCCCCATACATATGTATGTCATTAAATTTTTTAAAATATATTTTTATTGAGTTCAGAGGGGAAGGGAGTGAGAGATAGATACATCAATGATGAGAGAGAATCACTGATCGGCGGCCTCCTGCACGACCTACACTGGGGATCAAGCCCACAACCCAGGCCTGTGCCCTGACAGGGAATCAAACCATGACCTCCAGGTTCCTAGGTCAATGCTCAACCCTGAGCTACACCAGCCGAGCTATATGTCATTAAATTGGGTCATTTTCTCTTGCTAATCTATTTGATTACTAGACCAGCCTAAAGAACCTTGAGGGTGAAGGAAAATTTCTTCCTCCCTCCTCTTTGTTGTATGAATAAACCCTCTGCTGACACTAACACACACAGCAGAGATCAAAACACTTTGTGGAACTTTGTAACACACAAACGAAAATGTGTGCAGATGAAAAGATGTAAAATCATCTTCTCCAAAGTCCTAAAAGGGGCCCAAGCAGAAAGTGAAGGGTTACTGTTAGTACCATGGCTCCTTCCTCTTCTGTGAGGTTGTTTCAGCAGTGATGTCTCTACCCTTCTCCCTCCCAAGCCTCACCTGGTGGGGGTGATGGGCAGCCCATGAGCTGTGAGTGTCTTTCCCACTAATTATCACTGTTCCCCCAGCCCCATTATTTGTGGCTTGCACTTCCCCCAGCCAGGGATGGCACGGTGTGCAGCTCTCTAGCTGAGCACCTAATGGTGGATTCAGCCATTATCATTTCTCACCCATCAGTGAATAATCATTATTGTTTACTCACTTCGCTTTTTATGAGGAACACAGCTAGGAAGATGGTTTTCTTCCCTTGTTTCCCATGCGGCTCTGTTTTATAGACCTTGCTCTCAACTTAGCACAGCTTTATTCTGTTTCCCAAAACTACTCATCACTTACTGATGTTCAACATTTAAAAAATAAATAAAGGTTTTCTTCTTCTTTTGCAAATCCAAATGTTCAACCCAAGCCTTACCGATCTTGACCTCCCTTGTTTCTGTGAAAACAACCCTTTGAAACTCATCTCAGAACATTTGCTTTTATTCCATACCTATCCATATGCCTTCTCTCTCCTAATGTCATTCATTTTGAGAAACTGAGGGGAGGTGGTATGTGTAGGAAATGTCATGGAAACTGAAGCTTAGGATATTGCAAAGGCTAATTAGTTCAGAACAATGGGGTGAACACTTGAGCCACTGATGACCCTCCAAAGCCCCAAATAATCAAATACTTTGAAGCACAAACAATCTGTACCTACACGCAAAAATAAATTGGTTGGGATACCATCCTAAATTCTTCCCAATTCTACTCTCGCAGCTAATTTTCTATACTTTCTGATCGTTTTTACTTTGAGCACTTATTACTTTTATAATCAGGAGGAAAAACCTTTTTAACAACTTTTTATTGATAAAATTCTAAAATGTAGGCAGATGATCTCACCAAACCAATGTTTTCCTCTTCCCTCTTTTTCTAGAGATATTGGGGAGTAATTACTAACTGCAGCAACGCCTGACTGTGTTACGGGCAGGATTTCAGAAGGCTTACAATAAAGTCTTCCTGCCAAGCATTCGATATCACATTTTTAGCTTACTGTTTGGGGTCTCATGTTTTTGCAATCCAACTCTTGACTCATTGTATGTGTGTACGCACACTTTGTTCCAGACTGTCTGTCAGCAGAACACTTCTTTCTAAATGAAGAAAAGTGTTTCTGGTGAATGCCAAGACTATATGAGGAATCGTAGTACGCAGTTGCTACTTCTTTGTTTCCTGCTGGTTAATTGCTTTAAAGACAAAAATCAAGGGTGAGTGCGCCACTAAGAAAATCTTCCATAGGGCATGCCCCACTTTGCCTTTCGAATGATCACAAACTGCATTTTGCCAACTTTTGATCAAGGTGACAAATCTCGGCTCAGAAAGGAAATTTAGGGATGTGTCAGCTCCATCAATAAGCTCTAAGGAAAAGTAATTCATTTTTAATGGAAATTCTGTTTACAAAATAGACTAGGTATATAACCAGAGTCTAAGATAACTCACCCTGGCAAATAGGCTGCATACCTAATAGAGTAAAATGAAAGGGAAGCAGGGCACATTGTACTTACAAAAATGAAGTACAGGCAACATTTTATGTTTACTACAACAGTGATTTTACATCATATAGAAGCTTTCATGTTCAGCTTTGATTTAGAGTCAAGAAGTAGAGGGAAATAAAGGTTGGGAAAGATGCAAAAGGAATGAAGCCATTACATTAAGTAAAACTTTATCCTTATTTTCCAAAAATCCTTAGGCCAATACAAGTTCCTTTTGGTGAATTTATTGGGTCTTTGCCCATTTCTATCCTCCACTGTTGTAGCTATTCTTGCTCCTTAATAAATGTCACACCATCCCCGTTACAGATATTATTAAGACATTTTCTAAATTCTTTTGTTTCTATTTTTAAATTTGCCTTTCACTATAATCCTAGAGATAGTAGGGCAGTTAGCAAGATTCCCAACAAGCAAATGAGAAAACCGAGGCACCCCGGCTCTGCTGTTGGCGGAAAGTGACAGAAATAATGCATCCAGCAACCCTGCGTACTCCCTACGCCCACTTCCCCAGAGAAGGAACAGGTGAAGGATGCCACCCATTGGCTAACCGAACACACGCCTCCTCTAAATGCATTTTTACCACAAACTCAGAAACAAAGGGAATAAGCAGAGTCCTTGGAAAACACAAAAACAAAAGTCACAGCCTTATTAATCAATCGACTGTAACATGAGGCTGGAGCAACAAAAAAGGTACACACAGAATAACCAGTGGATATAGTTGAGATCACCAAGGATGTTGGAAAATATTCCGAAGATTTAAACAACAGCAAATCATAAAAAAATAAAATTGAAAAACCAAACAATAAAAAGATCAAGGGAGGAGTTTAGGGAAGTAAGATATGGAAATATAAACACACTGTGTTTATATGAAAATAACACGGGGATAGTTTATGTCTCACTGGGGCCAGTTATTTCCCAGTTCCTAGCTCCTGGCATATAATGATGCTTAATCACTTTTGATGAAAGATTAAATGTATGAAGGTCCCTCTCTCAATGAGCCTAGGTCTATCAGAGAAATAAACACAAAAGCAAATAATTATTACAAACAGCATAATCTTGATAATAACAGTTAAGAATTTTTGTTCCCCTAGGGTCATTATGTGTAGTGATTCATTAAGTCTTAACATTGACCCTGTGAGTTAGGGCCCATTAACAGCCTCACTCTACAGATAAGTAAACTGAGACACAGAGTCGCAATGATGGTGAGTTGCAAAATTATAATGAGAATCCAACACGGGTAAACAATTGCTACCACTTAGTATAACAACATTCTGAGTTGTGGAGGGAGGAGACTCTATGTTAAGTCATGTCCACTAGGGTAGAATGCAAAAATAGCCACCATTATTCACTCCCCTTGTATCCATGCTCTTTGCAATTAACTTTGCATTTCCTTCAAAAAAAAGATAGAATCTGTTCCCCACCACCACCACCCCCTATGAGCTGACCTTGTGATTTGCTTTGGCCAATAGAATATTGTGGGAGTGACAGATGTTTCACTTCTAAGCCAACAACTCAAGAGGCCTTGCTTCTGTTTATTTTCTTGGGACCCTGACAGTGCCATGTGAACAAGCCTGGGATAGTTTGCTGGATCATCATATGGAACCCAATTGAGTCGGTTAGTTAATTCCAGCTGAGGCCCCAGAAATGTTAGAGTCTATCCAAGACCAGCAAAGCCTGCTAGGTGACCTGCTGCTGAGAGCAGATGCGTGAAGTACAGCTGAGATTAGAACTACCCAGATGAACCTAGCCTAAACTGCCAACCCACAGAATCAGCCACTAAGTGTTTTAAGCCACTAAGTTTTAAGGTGGTCTGTTACACAAAAATACTAAGTGATACACACCACCATATCAAAATCTGCTAGAGCCAGGGTTAAAAAAAAGTTTAAGTCAAGTAAATAACCTGAAAGGGGAAACATAGTTTAAGATTTCCAAAATAAAGACATTTTGGAAGACCAATATGGAAAACTATTAGGATCTTATAACAAGACAATCTCAAATGTGTGACCAAAATAAATTAAGACAAGGACCTTCATAGTTCCTGTTTAGTTATGTGGTAGGCTGCTTCTAAAATGGCCCCCAGTAATCCCTAACTTCCCTTTAGAATGTCCCGCAAAGCCATCATCGATATGTTGTCAGCTGAGTCTGTTGCCTCATCTGAAGGCTCAGCTGGGAGAATCATCTGAAGGCCTCATCTGAAGAATCAGCTTCCAAGCTCCCACAAGACTGTTGGCAGATCCAGTTCTCAAGGCTGTTGGACTGAGGTCCTTAGTTTCTTGCTGGCTGTTGGCCAGAAGCCACCCTCAGGTCTTTGTATTGGACCCTCCATAGAGCCACTCAGGACAGGATGGTTTGCTTCCTCCGAGCAAGTGCACGGAAAGAGTCAGAGAGGGCGAGTGCAAGCAAGAAGGAAGTCACAGTCTTTTATAACCTAACCTACAAGTTGCTATTTCATTACTGTTGCCATATTCACTTCATTAGAAGCAAGCTGCCAGGTTCAGCCCAGGCATAAGAAGAAGGAATTACACAAGGACATGAATACCAGAATTTGGGGATCATTTGGAACCATTTTTGAAGAAAAATTACATTAACAATTGCATAATTAAAATCTAGAAAATGGTGAAGATACGAGACTTGTAAACAGGGACTTATTCATAAACTCTCAAAACACTGGTAGGCTTCAGGAACCAATTCTTAAAGCTTGAAGTGATCTTTTGATACAAATTGTGCAGTGATTTTGTCCCAAAGAATAACAAAGGGTGAAACTATAAATAAGTTTTAAAAGGTTTGGGAAAATTCTCAGATGCTGGTCCTATCATAGAATATTAAAGGGTGTAGGAAACGCATGCAGTCGATCCCTAATGTTTTCAGAGTTCCATCAAGAAAGACAACCTTAGCTCCCTACAACACATCCCTCCGAGGCAGGCAAGATGGACCACTGGCCTAATCCGTTGTGGCATCTTATATACTTATGCATAACACTATGTGGGAATGCAATAAAAATTTAAACAAGGCACTAGAGTTCAACCAAATAGGAGGATGCAGCTTTTGAAAAATGGAGGCATGGCATTCCTACATGGTCTCTACGACATCTGATGTACCAGGGCTCTTTTATATTAGTTGCATCCACAGGAGCTCCAAATCATAGATTCAAAAAGCATCTTTGAGCTCCTTGTAGAATTAAGGAGAAGAAAACAGGGTTTTGTAGAGTATTACTGTTGGAAAGAAGGGAAAATATCCTGACTCCATATGATAGAGCTCTCTCTCTCTCTCTCTCATACCTACATTACGTTCAAGTGTTTAAAACATAAAGCCATCAATTTTGCCCTCAGGCATGTCTAAGTAGATATTTTAGGCATACTCTTGGAGTTCGGGGTGGGGTGGGGGGGGGCGGTATTTGTTTTCCTGAATGTTTTAAAGAGAAGAATGAGGACGAGTGTGCTGAAGGCTTATGTGTCACAAAACACATAGTAGGGCAAATAAATGTTCATTGCTAATGCAGTAGCAGCACTTAATGAGAAGTAAACATCCCTCGGTGAAAAGAATGAATGTTAAAGTTTCCACATAAGCAGAGTCATACATTTTGACATTGTAAGAGCAGTAGCTTCTGTCAATCAACCTGAATTCTCTTTAAGCCTTAAACATATAAGTCACATTGAGAGGGTTATGCATTTCACAAGTGGATTTATATATAAATACTTTCGCTGGCTCCAGTTCAACACAACAAAAGAAGTCAAACATTAGTCTGTATTTGTATTTCTTTGCTGAAGTGTTTTGACATAAACTGCACACAATCCTAGCTGAAAAGCAGCAGGCAGTTTGGAACTAACCGCTACTCGCGCTTGCATTCTTTGTGATAGGAAATTTTTTTTTTCTACTTGGAAAATTAGAAAGCGTATGAGTGAAAAGTTTCTTCAAACTTAACAAGAAAAAAAAAAATTAAAGTGGCATAGCAGTTTTGAAAACTTTGAGCTTCAAACATAATTTACTTTCTGCATCTCCGAATGCCTCTGTCAAATTCCCAAATTCCAACTGCATGATTTATAGTCAACATTTATACCTTTTGAAGATAGAAAGTAATACATATACATCTAGAAGTCACCCAGAACCCCCTTTTTATGAAAACTAAGTCAGTTCTTCCAATGTACAGAAAAGACATTCTGAGTTAAAACCATTAAATCCAACACTGCAAAATACTGTTGGAAATACATATTTTTAGAAATTTTCATAGTTACATATGTCTGCATGGAGTTAGGAAAAAATCTAGAGATTACCTGTATGAGTCAGTTATTGACACAACTAGGGGCCCAGTGCACAAATTCGTGCCCCTTGAAGGAACTGTGGGCAATCAGGCTGCAGTGGGCACAGGGGTGGGTCTCTGCCTATCCTCCATGCCCCCACCCAGCACTTCCTGCAGTGGCCCGACCCTGCCCCCCACCCCAGTCTCCTGTCTACCGGCAACCCTGTTCCAGCCACCACTGCTCCCACATGCTGACAGCATGGGGCAATTGGGTCCAGCGCTGGCAGTGGGTGCAAGAGGTGGTTACTGGCCTCGATCGCCCCTCAGGAGCAGGGGGAGGTGGAGAACCACCAGAGGCTCACCCCAATGACAGCGACCAGCGCCCTGCCTTCATCTGGTGCCCCTGCTCACCTGCTCCACCATTCTGTTGCAGCCTACGCCCACCATGTTCTGCACACACCCCCTGGTGGTCAGCGCACATCATAGCAAGGGGTTGTTCAGTTGTTTGGTTGTTCTGCTGTTTGGTCTATTTGCATATTAGGGTTTTATATATATGGATAATGCTGAATAACAAACCACCCTAGAATTTATTAGCTTGAAGCAAAAAACATTTATTCTCACATTCATCTGACCAAGTTGGCTGCTATGTGGCTGAGCTAGGTTGGAGTATAGGCTCCAGGCTGCAGGTTAGGCTCAGATCTACTCCATTGTCTCTTATCCTCCTTGGATCAGTGGTTGCCAGGAACGTGTGGTCAGCTCCTCATTTCTCATCCTGGGACTCAGTCTGAAGCGGCAATGGCCCATGGGGTATATTGTCCTTCCTGAGGCTCATCCAAGTGCATAAAGGCAAACCCAATCACGCAAGCACACACAATGCCTCTGCTTGTATCATGTGTACTAACATCCCTTTGGCTAAAACCACTTACATGATCAAGTGAAAAGTCCAGGGATGGGGAATTATACTTGGTCACAATGAGGTCATGCCAATAAATCAGTCTTCTATACTACCATTATTTGGTATGATTGCCAACCTTTAATAGTCAATGGAAGAGTTTTTCTTTCTTCCATATTGAGCATAGTATTATTGTTATAGTTAAAAATTAAGAATCCAGAGGGAATACTTTTTTCAAAAACTTTTTGTACTTCATTGGAAATCTGCATACAAAGGGCAATTCTATAGTTTGAAATGCCCATTGTTATGAGTTTTATGTCAAATATGAATGCATGGATATACAATTCATGTATATAGATATAATTTTAGAAATACATTTTTATTTAGATATATAACTTTTTTACTATGTTTTGTTTTCTAAATAGTTTCTCTGGAAGTCAACAGAGCTGTAACCCACACTGTACTGAGTTCTGAAGAGTAGACTATTATTTCTAACAAAGGTAGATTTTAAGCAAAACAAGATGAAAAGAAGCTAAAATAAATGCTAAAATTCAAAGTGCATTTTGCTGGTCCCCCATATATGGAGAACATGGAGACAAAAAAGAAAAGAGAGAGGTTGGCAACTTTAGGAACTTGACCTGTTTGTGCATACCATACATGCTTGGCTAGGAGAGACAGCACTGACAGGTGTGAGGAGATGGACCAGGATGGGGTATGCCAAGCTAGGACTCCCACCTTCTCCTTTCTTAAAACGGTACGTGTGCCATTCCAGGTATAGTGTGTTTTCACAGCTTCCTGCTCTCCCACCTTGTCTGCTAGCCCCAAAGCCAGCAGAACGGTGGACAATTGCATATCCTTCTCTAACCTAAGCTCTTTCAACTTTCTAACTGGAACTTTAGACTCCAGTTTGGCATCAGTGACCAGCCAAGCTGCCCACAGTAGACGTCAGCCCCCCATATGGCAGCCATTCTTTTACCTTTGCCACAGAGCATGATGCACAGTTTCACAAACAAGCACATTAGTGTTTGGGAGTGGGGGGTGTCCCTTTACTCACACAGCTCCACAAGCATCTAGAACAGGGGTGGGGAAACTTTTTGACTCAAGGGCCACAATGGGTTCTTAAACTGGACCGGAGGGCCGGAACAAAAGCATGGATGGAGTGTTTGTGTGAACTAATATAAATTCAAAGTAAACATCATTACATAAAAGGGTATGGTCTTTTTTTTTTTTTTTTTTAGTTTTATTCATTTCAAATGGCCGGATCCGGCCCGCGGGCTGTAGTTTGCCCACAGCTGACCTAGAAGAAACAGTCATCTAATATCTCTGTGTGCCATCCCTCCCCACAACTTGGGATTTCCACTGTGGGTGCCTCTTTTCCCAGGCCAATTTCTTCAGTCTCCTGACTGGCTCATCAATTTTGGTTCACACACTGGCCTCTGTATATGAAGGGAAATGAGGCAGACCATTCCAGATTGGTAGCTGACAGGTTTAACAAAGCTCATTTTTTCTTTTTTTTAAGGCTCATCTTGAGTGGTCACAAGACAAAAGGATCTCCACACCTGCCACTAGAGTCTTAAAAGTTTATATAGAAGCCTTCCTGGGTTCAGTCTCAACTGCACCTTACGCGCTGAAGGCCACATCCTTGAAAATGGCTTCCACTGTGGGAATGGCGGAAGGAACATACATTATGAGGATGGGAAAGGAGGAGCCCCTGAGTCAATCGGCAGTCATGTCCTCTCAATGACCTCCTCCAACACTGCCAAAAATAGTAATCATAATAATAACAAGCTTGGCATTTTAGTCCCCTTGATACAGCAGCAACTGCAATTTTTTCTGTCAACTAGAATCTTTATAAGACAACCCCAAGTCAAAATGACCTAATACTTGTGCACTCTTGCTCCAGAATCTGGATTGGCTAAACTCGGCCTAACTAGCCAGAAAGTTTCTTAGTCCAGAATGTACTAGTTTTAAAAGCAAATAGATGTTTGAGGTTGACACAGCAACCTTGCTTTCTCCGGAGCAAGTTATAAACAATTTCAGTCTGTGGCAGTATCTGTTCTCAGACGGGGCAATCAGAGTGGCAGCAAAAACATCCATTTCTGATTATTCTATATAAACCCTTTCACAGTTGTTTTTGGGTGCAATCACATGTTCCTTCAGTAGGAGTTTAGTATACAGGTTTTGTCTCGTATAGACTTAGGAGCAGAAAAGAATAATTTTATCTGTGTATGCTTTTCCTGCTTGTCCATAATTTGACCACAAGTTCCTTCAGATCAAGAATGGTTCTCTTTGCATCCTTGCTAAAATCTTTGACTATGCCCTGTATGTAGGAAGCATTTGATTACTCTGCCCAAATAAACTGAATCATTGGATTCTGTATTTTATAAATCTATTGGCTAAAAGGAGTATTTACTAGTCTCTTGAGAAGATGATGATTGTTCTTGACAGCAGTAGGTAAATTATGAAAAATGAGGGAAATCACCAGAATGAGAGAGCAAACTATGAGTCAAATATATTTGGGCTCCAACCAAAATGGCCAGAAAAATCTATATTGGCTTCAAGGAAACCACTGGAACTGGATTTCATCACCTGTCTTAAAAGAGAATCTTCATTTCCACAAACATGTTTTGGCTGGAACATGAAGAGCATGCAAGCCTTAGTGATACATTGGGCTCCACAAAACTGTGAAGGTTGTAAATTATTGTAACCATGTAAAAAAGAAAAATTGTGAATGCTAGATTATTTAAAAGGTACCAGAGAAGTTATCTACAATACAAGCCTGTAGATTTATGTATAGATCTGGTTAACTTGTTTAAGTTTTGAGATATTCAAGTGTACAACTCCCACTTTGTCAGCTAAAACCTATTAAAATCTTGGTTTTACCACCAGACAATAGCTTAACAAAATTCTTAGAGGAACTGAGACTGATGTGATTTTTATGTAGAAATCACCCACTTAAACAGTATTCCTGGCTTACTTTCAGATATTCAAAAATAATCATTACAAAACAAACACATGGTTAAAGGTACATATTGCCATATCCTAATTCTGTTAAAACACACACAGGTAAGCGCTAAAAATAATCATGTAACAAAGATTATTATTCCTTTTCTTAACAAGAAATTATTACAATTTAAACTTATATTAAGACCTTCCTCTTAATACACTAGGTAAGTTCCTCAACCATCAAGCACTCAGACGCCCCTTTCCATGTAAAATCATCCTATTAATACATTTTTTCTTTGCCAGTACCAATTAAATATGCATTTTCCCCTTGACTAAATGATTACCTCTCCAATTTCATAGAACTCTAGGCAAAAGGATGAACTTGTAAAACTTCTTATTATGGAAAATCTTAACAATTCACAAAAGCAAACACAAATTATTAGAGTAAGACAAGGACTCTCTGTAAAGAAAACTCCCATTGATTTCAAAGTCTTACTTGATAGAACTACAAGTTGACCCTTCACCCATCATCCCATTTTCTTCTGTCCCCAACCCAATTCTTTACTAGAATTCCAAGGCACAGAGAACAAATGAGTTCTGCTTCCTTCCCAACTCCAACCTGGGATATCTCTTTCTGAAGCATTCTTTACACATCTTCAACACTCAAGTCAATCTCTTTTAATCCCACAAAGAATGTTAGAAAATAAAAGCTGCTCATTTCATTCACTCACTCATTCATTCATTTATTAATTCACCAGCTACTTGTGGTTATGTGCCAAGAACTGCAATAAGTAGTGGGGTTTCTACACAGACGCTGGATATGATTTCCATCCCACATGGAGCTAATAGTCTAAGGGGGAGACCAAAAGATAGACAATTACAATAAGGTATAGTGAGTGCTATCATGAGCAAAAAGAAGGAGTCTACCCAGACAGGTGGAGAGACTGGGTGGTCAGGGATAATTGTTTGGAAGAAGTGATATCTAAGCACAGATCTAAAAGGATGATTAGAAAATCACATTGCTTTCCATATCTTTCTATTCCTTACCTTTCTATTCCAGCACATTGCATTGCAATGCTTCTTAGTCAGTATGTGAATGTGTGTATTGTACACGCCTGTGTAACTGAAGGCTGTACATTTTTTCAGGACAACAACTAGGTCTTATATTCCTCCCTTACTCCCTAGGGTCAATGATCACAATAGCAGCAAAAGTGCATTTAGGACTTACCACATGCAAAGCACTCTATTACTCCTCCCCACAGCTTTGTGAAGAGGTCACCCTTATTGGAAGATTAGGAAACAGAGAGGTGAAGCGACTCACATAAGGTCAAACTTTAGCAAGTAGCAGACCTGGAATTTAAACCTAGTGTACTTTTAAAGTACACTAATTTCTAGGCCATGCTAACTGAACGCAACCCTCCACAGGTTGTTCTATAATTCCTATTCCTAGCTAGTTCCTAAAATGACTCAAGGCCTTTTATAGGAAAAGACATGGTGCTGGGAATGGTGTGGTAAGGAAGAGAGACAATGTCAACTCCTGTGCAGGATTCTGTCTTGGGGGTGGGGGGGCATGGTGGTTACTGTGAGAATTCGATGGGGAGAAGCTCCGGCCACATCTAACCAGGAAGCAAACGTTCAAATGAGAAATGAATGAGTAGGTGAAAAAGGAAAATACCTTAACCTCAGACTCAATTCACAGGACAGCTGTGAGAGTCTCTTCACAGAGAAGATTACAAATATGTCAAGAAACAAAGAATCAGACTATCAACATCAGTGGATTCAAAGGAACTCACTCAGGTTTCTCCTTGAAGGTCAGTGGATTTCCGATAATGCTTACTCCAAAGGAACTGGCAATGAAGAAAGGAGATGTGATTGAGTTTATCATTCTCTTAATTTCTTTTCTTTTCCTTAATCATTTTTTAACTTTTAAAAATAGCTCTTTTATAATGTGATTTTCAATGCTGAATTGAAGCAGGTCCCCATTCTCTGAGAGTCTCCCTTTAAAACATCTGGTATTTTGAATCTCAGAGCTCATTATTCATTGTAATTGGTTTTCCTCTTGCAGAGTTCTTATGATCCAACTCCAGCCTTTTTCATATTGCCCTCTCCTCTCCTTTTTATTAAGTTTATGTGGACACTGTGGAAGAAGGCTATCTTTTCTAGAGCTGGGCATTTTCATGCTTGTCTGGGGTGAGATTGATGGACAATAGTGCACCCAATGACTTTTCCGTTAGTCCTAAAGTTCCAACCAGTGACTGCTTCACCACTGGACGTTTTGTGGGTGTCTCAGCCCATTCAGGAACTACAGCAACATACTACAGACTGGATTACTTATAAACAAACATTTATTTTTCATATTTCTGGAGGCTGGGAGTCTGAGACCAGGATGCCAGCCAGCACACTTGGATGAGGGCCCTATTTCTGGTTGTGTCCTCACATGATGGAAGGGGAGAGGGATTTTCTGGAGCCTGTTATAAAAGGACACTAATCCCATTCATGAAGGCCCCACCCAGATGACCTAATCACCTCTCCAAGGCCCACTTCAAAATACCATCACTTTGGGAATTAGGATTTCAACATGAAATTTGGAGAGACCTATTCTGACCATCTCAGTGGGAGACAAACGTTTTCAGAGGACTATAAGAGAAGAAAAGGTATTTCCTTAACTTGATTGTACTTTTACCATCTGATAGTCTGAACAAAATAAGAAGAGAAATCAGGCTGGAAGTGAGGAGGATAAGTCAGAGATAATAATAATAATTAGCTCCAAAGGTGGCTTTATGGAAAAGACCATGCATTTTACGAGTTTTAGAAATCTTATCAGGGATCCCAGATACTAAATAAAGGAGGTGATATACAGAAGCAACTGCAACTGAACACTGCTATCTTTTGGTTTTCTTTGTATTTTGGGCCTGGGGATGAATTTTAAATGGTAATTGTCTATACCAGCTACATTAAAATAAGCAAAATATTTGTAAAGTCTGTAAATTTTTTTTAAAGCACCGTGCAATGAGTGTGAAATATGAATAAAAACCTAAAAAATCATACACCAGAAAGATGGCAATTAACATACCAAAATTTTAAATGAATATCCGATTTAGTGTAAATCTCTCAGTGACTAAAGCAAAAAGAAAATGTTAATCAGTTGTAAAGTTCTGAATTTCATGACATCATCTGCCATAGGAAGAAAATTATTTCTCTGCTTTGTTTTTCATGAAAATGTCTTAATTGCCCTGTGTTTCCCCAAGCATATACACAATACAAACACTTTTGGAGACTTTAGGGAATTTCCCCCTTACTTCTTAATATGCAAACTCAGATATCATCCCGGGCATATTGCCCAGTATCCAGTTGTCTATTGAGTTCAACATGTTGAGACTTTCTGATTTTGATTAAAACATGCACCTGAGAAATTCATGAATGTACTAAGTTTCCTTCAAGTCATTCCTAAATGCCTCCAACAAGGCCATTACCAACATGCACAACGCTATTTAATTATGTCCTGAAGAGATGAGGTTGGCAGGGTATAAGGTGATAGCCTTGAAGAATAGAGTTCAAAGACAGCATGTGGCCTGGGAACCACACACTCACACACACCCTGAATCCGAAGCTACACTCACTTAGCAATCTGAGAATCAGCACCTTCAAGTATATGCCCTTCAATGGTATGCCTTGAGAGGAGACAAAACCACTGCTTTGTATCTTTCTTTCATGCACTATCAAGCTTCCATGAATGACATTTGGTCTTTCCTTAGCTGCTTTTAATAGGTTTAAAACCCTGAGTCTTCTAATATGTGATTATATATATATATATATATATATATATATATATATATAGATATAGATATATATAGATATATAGATATATAGATATATAGATATATAGATATAGATATATATAGATATAGTGATTAGATAGATAGATAGATAGATAGATAGATAGATATATTCCTGTTCTTTATAGAGAACTCGAATTGTTCTCTGCCAAGAAATTCATTTTAAATGTTTTACTTTTCCCCCAAAGTTGTATAAAGGAACAAAGTAGATATCCTTCTTTAAATCTAAGTTTAAACAGCTTAATGAGCGGAGCCCATTGAAGTAAATCATGATTGCTACACAGGATTCCGTTTACAATGGCCTGTAAAAGTCCGCAGAAAAGCGCAACAGAAATAGACCCAGACCATGGAAAGGCACTTGTACGGAGCTGCTGTCCCAAGACTCCTGTCTGTAAAGTGACGGTATGATCCATCAGTGTGCGCAAAGCAGTAACCTTTGTGGTCCTGTGTTCTCACTTGATCCGTACTATTTAGGTTCCACACTCTGTTATGTAACTGGCAAACATTTTCAGACAGGACATATCAGGCTGGGTTACTTTCTCCTGCATAGGAAATTAGGGGGAGCCCACCCACTGCACCCACTGGTACATGCTTTGTACTACACAATTTATCTTCAGACTAACGAGTTTTATGCAGGTGATCAAAAGTTGTGGGCTTGCTTCATGATGCAATTAGCTAAATTATTTCTTGCCACTTCAAGGCATGGCCTAGAGCTCCACAAGGCAACAATTGTAAAAAAAAAAAAAAAAAAAAAAAAAAATTGAGATGGGACTATTCACGCTCAGACATCAGACCTGTGGTAAGACCAGGCCCTCATAAGATTGAAGGAAGATCAATAAGCAGATGAACTGAAACTGCTGACAGCCTGCCTGTTCCATGCTGTAAGCCCTCCGCCCCTAACTATTGACTTGCATTTATTTGGAGGTTTTTAATAAATCCCTGAGTTGGGGCAAACACTTTGGGGCAATGTTTCTTAACAAGTCTTTGCGGAAACAGTGTCCCTGACAGATGGAAAAGGGGTCTGTGACCTCAGAAATTTGGGGAATGAGAAATTTCCCAAAGATTATTAGCATATTGAAAGCTCCCAGCAGTCCTACAAAACTTTAAACTTAACTGAGTTCACTTAGCTGAGCACCCTCTTTCCTAAAACTTAGAGACAACAGAATCTCATTTTCAACGTATTCCACAGAACCATGTTCTGCCAGGGCTCACTTTGGGAAACCCAATTCTAGAGCCCCAAGTTGGCTGCCTGCTTACGCTGCCTTCACTGATTCAACTTGGACAATATGTAGTGAATAGTCCTCTGTGAAGAGCATCAGAATCTAGAGAGTTTTGTGGATGGAGGGAGTACTTATGTAAACTGGAGTTTCTTTTGGTGCCTAAGCAACTTGCTGATTGTTTGTTTGTTTGTTTGAAGCATGCATTCTCTGTTACAGCCCACCTTGGTGCAGAGTGAAAGGTTTTCAAAGCGCAGCCTGTTGACCTGGCACTTGTAACTTTCACAGATGCTTCATTTTGCCCAACACTGAGCCTCACTTTACAGTCTTCGCTGGACTAGTATGAAGGCAGCCAGAGTGAACCGTTTAATACTGACTCTCTACAGAATCCAGTTCCAGGCCCTCCACAGCAATTATCTGCACTTAATTCATAGCACTAAGCTTTGTAAATCTGATTCCCCCTCTATAGTCAAGGAACAACCTCAGAACACAACATCCCAGGTGATCAAGCTGCCTCAGTGCCACAGACCCTCAAGTCCCCAAATTCAGGAAGCTGCGAACGTGTCTCCATCATCAATGTGTTCCAGTGAGGACCTATAAAATCTTCGCTCCAAAATGCTAAGTTTTGCCAGAACATATGGGATTATCAAAGCAAATGTGTATTCAGTATCCTGTTATGTCCCATTATCGGGCACATTTTTTAAAAAGGCAACACCCACAGGTCTGAACAACTTCAGTTTTATGCAAATTCTGCAAGCACTCAGACGTGCTTGTCACTTTTTTGTTGTATCAGCACAGCGCCTCAGGGAGGAATTCCGTCTCATGTTGCTTTGCCATTATTAGTGTCCACCTCTGCAAATACAGGACTCTCTCCACTTGCTAAAGGACTCTGGCTCTGCACAAGAGTTCTGGTCCACGTCCTTCTTTTGTGACTAGCAGAGGGGAGCTTCTGGGAGGACAATGATGCAACTCAGTCCTCCTTGGGAATTCAGTATGCTGTGCCACTGATGCCCAACCCCGCACGCTTTATATAATCACAGCCATCATCTTTTTATTATGTCTTGGACTTGAGGAGGCCTGAAAGCAGATGTAACTCATGATGACCTGACTTCGATGGGAAAATGAACCAGGTGGCTAATTGTCTCTAAAACAAATACACTGATAATTAGCCAGAGAGCACAATGCAGCAGAAGCCTAACCACCAACCTTTATTTAAGTTAAGCAAATGGGTGAGCAAACGATGCAGCTGCACCGCACTTTGACAAGTTAATAAGGGAGCCATACTTCATCTCGTCTGCCACACTAGCCCAAGCGTGCCCTCAGGACTCGGTATCAATGATGCTAAAACTGTGAACTTGGGAAACTGTCAACGCTCACCGTGAAAACCCCTTGTCTGAGTACTTTGTGGAGCCAGGGTTTAAGGTGCTAGGTTGTCTTGCCTAGGGAATGCTGGGGTCAAAGCTGAGACAAGAGAAAGATGGTGAGATCTCACACATGCACTGGAGTGCTGATAACTGTGGCTTTCTCGGAGTGCTAGTTTAGTGATATTATTGCAAATTTCATTTTTCTAGGGTTTAAACTACTCCACTTGGATTGGCTAATGTCTAGACAGGGATTTAGCAAACTTTTTTCTGTAAAGGGCCAAATAGTAAACATTGTAGGCTTTACGGGCCTTATGGTCTCTGTTGAAATTACTTCTCTCTGCTGTTTTAGCATAAAGCAGCCATAGACAGGATGTAAATAAATGAGCCTAGCTCTGTTCCAAAAAAACTTTATTAATGGACACAGAAATTAAATTTTATGATTCAAGAAATCTTCTTCTTCTTCTTTTGATTATTTTTAAAGCACTTACAAACATAGCAACAATTCTTAGCTTAGGAGCCATATATATATAGGCTGGATGTGGACTGTAGTTTGCTGGCCCTGGCCTAGATTAATTAAGCTGGAGTTGAGATCTTAGAAGTAATATAGGTTTCCTGCTTATCTGTTTCTTAGCTGTACAGGGAAATCTGCTTAAGAGGGAGCTAGTGTTGAGGCCATGGGAAAGGCATATTTGAATCAGTTGATCATCTGCTGTACAAGTCTCTGGTCCTGAAGGACAAACACTCTGAAGAAGGTTCTAATCCAGAGTTCCAGTTGGAAATAGATCAGCCTCGGGGCTCAGGTGAAAAGATACTCCCCGGATGACTTATCATTAGTGATTAAAATACACAGATTCTTTAACCCAAATATATTTCATTTCTGGGAATTTTATCCTAAAGAACTCATTAAAATTGCATGCAAGAATTGAAGAATAACATGAAGGATGTTTAATACAGTATTGTTTACAAGAGCAAAAAAAAACTAGAAGGAACGTAAATGTCAACAATAGGAACTTAGTTAAACAATTCATAGTAATATTCTATGAAATGGATTATTATGTATTCATTAAAAGTATTATGTATAAGATTATGTATTGTCATGGGAGGATTTCGTCTTAAGGGAACTGACAAGCATGTGACAAAACAATAGACAAAATGATCTAATTTTGTTTTTAAAATTGCAGAAAATATCTAGAAGCATATAACTAAGATGTGGTATTACTGTCCCTCCATATATGGACAGGAAGTAATGGGTTTAAGATTGGTTCTTAATTTTTCTTCCTCTATATTATATTTTATTATCTTTAATTCCTTCCTTCATTCAATGCATACTTATTAAGCACTTACTATGTTCTAGGCCAGCCGTGGGCAAACTACGGCCCGCGGGCCGGCCCGTTTGAAATGAATAAAACTAAAAAAAAAAAAAAAAAAGACCGTACCCTTTTATGTAATGATGTTTACTTTGAATTTATATTAGTTCACACAAACACTCCATCCATGCTTTTGTTCCGGCCCTCTGGTCCAGTTTAAGACCCCATTGTGGCCCTCAAGTCAAAAAGTTTGCCCACCCCTGTTCTAGGCCCTGGTTTTCTACAGGAGAGATGTTATATTTTGTAATTTTTAAAAACCTAAAAATTGAAAAGCAGCAAAAGTTGATGGCAGAATGTTACAAGCAGTTGAGGTGAGCCATGTGGATGCCCCCATCACAGAAGAGACATTGGGGAGGATGAGGACCAGGGAGAATGAGGCAGAGGCAGCTGAGAACTGGGTCTCAGGCAGAGATATCTAAAGCTACATGGGTAGCAACTGTTAGCAATGCTGCATGTAACTCTGTCACTCTTTCTACCACTTTTCAAAACTAACCCTTGAAACCATCTTCAAGGGGCCAATGAATGAGACACTAAAATATGGCAAAGATCGAGCCAAATAACACAGACCAGTAATGCCCTTTCATCTGAGATAGAAAAAAAAAGAAAAAGAAAAAGAAGGATTTGAAGGACTTGTATGCATGCATATAAGCATAACCAATGGACATAAGACACTGGGGGATAGGGGAGGCTAGGGGACTGTCAAGGGCGGGGGGGAAAAATGGACACATATGTAATACCCTTTGTAATACTTTAAGCAATAAAAAAAAATAAAATAAAAAAAGAAGGATTTGGGGAGTGAACTTACTCAATTTTTGGATCTTTCTGGGGGAAAAAAAAGGATTAACAGAGTATCCTCATCATAGGAGAGTCTAGACTGCCCTGGATCGTTTGGCCGAATTTTGACAGCTTTTGTCAAGCAGCGTGTATTTTAAAGCACATACAACAAAGTACCAGAATGGTGTTGACAGAGAAGTAGAAAAGCAAACACTTCCATGTTTTTCTACAGACCTCTTTGATTTGTTGGTCTTACTGAGGTATGTAATCTTTTCAGGTGTTGAGCCTAAATATTTATTCTTCTGCCAGTCAAGTACACCAGTCATCTTTCACTGCATTTGAGGTTACACCTGCTGCGAGGTTTAAAAAAACAAAAAACACACTGAGATAAGAAGTGCTTACAGGGTTATTTGAAAATATGGTCATACAACCCTAAGGCCACTGTCCATCACATTATTAACAGCTGTAAGAATTTTATTATGAAAACTCAGGTATGGTAGCAATTGAACCTGAACACCAGGATGCATGGCTTTCAGTGAGTTATTGTGTGAACTTGGTTGGCTGAAGCTTCAACTACACTGAGGCCTTATTGAAACCATTTTCACAAAACACAATGAGGGACTTTCTACGGAGAGGAACCAGAGGTCCGAGGGAACTGGGGAACTTAAGTAGAACTGATAGGACACTGCACCCCCCACATTGTCTCTGCCACTCCTCCCCCGCCTCTGCACACATACAGAGTGTCGATTTCATTCCCTGCCTCTCTCTCTTCCCATGGACAGTGAATAATTATTTTCCAGTCTCCTAAAAATGATAGTTCTAGTGTGTGGCTGGCTGACAACCCAACATACAATCAAAACCATGCTGGCCAGATACATTAACTGCTTCTCAGCCACTGCTGATCCATCTGTCAAGTTCCATACACTGGGATGGAAAAGCTTTCAGTGGGCTGAGAAAGTCTACCAAGCATGCATGCATGCACACAGCACACACACACACACACACACACACACACACACACACACACTTGCCCTGTATGCAGACTCTATGTATGTGTATCTAGACCAGGGGTCCTCAAACTACGGCCCGTGGGCCACATGCAAATACAAATATTGTATTTGTTTCCGTTTTGTATTTTTACTTCAAAATAAGATATGTACAGTGTGCATAGGAATTTGTTCATAGTTTTTTTTTAAACTATAGTCCAGCCCTCCAACGGTCTGAGGGACAGTGAACTGGCCCCCTGTTTAAAAAATTTGAGGACCCCTGATAGACTCTAGATACACATAAGCCAATATTTTTTAACTACAGTTTTGCCTACATTTATACAACAGTTTGGGGTTTTTTTAAGAGGAAAATATTTTAATGATATTGTTATAGCACACAAAGTTTAAACTGAGACAGGTCAGAGGAATGTGAGGGAATCTACAGAACCATAAATTGTATTTTAATTCCCAAATAAGTTATTCCTTCCCCGCCTCCACCCAAAGGAAAAAAACTAGATTGTGGCTTTTGTCACTGCCCTTCTCCAAAAGACCTTCATCTGCACGCCAGTGTGAGCCAGGTTGGGACACAAATAGTTGCATCGACTATTTTGCTTTGACACATCACCAAGGGAGCCACAAGAGCAGGAACAAAAGAGAAACCAAGAAACAGTTGCTTTCGTCTTTAATACAACACTTGATTTTCCCATTCATGTAAGAAAGATATCCAGAAGCTGGATATGGGCTTACATTGCTATTTTTATTGTTTATTAGTGGTTTTCATTGGGCACTTCTTTTCCAGAACACTCTAAGAAGTTTATACCTTTTCATCCTCACACCATCTATGAGGCAGAGCTAAAGGGTAGGTCATTTTCTCCCAATTGAAAGGAGAAAACAAAATAGGTAGAGATGTCAGCACAGTGCGGATAACTGGCTCTAGAACTGATTTGTTGAGATTTTACTCTTGTCCTCCCTCCACCCTATGATATTTTTCCATTGAGAGTGGAAGGAAGGGAGGGGGAGAGAGAGAGAGAGAAACATCAATGTGAGAGATACACATCCATTGGTTGCCTCCTACATGAACCCCAACAAGGGTGAGGGAGTAAACCACAACCCAGGTATGTGTCCTTGACTGGGAATCAAGGAACCCATGACCCTTCATTTTACAGGCCAGCACTCTAACCACTGAGACACACTGGCCAGGACCAGAGTGATGTTTTTAAAAAATAAGTTAGGTTATGTCATGCCCTTGCTTGTACTGTGGTTGCAACACCTTGTCTAATCTGTCTCCGGAACCTTATCCCATAACTTCTTTGTTCACTGTCCTCCAGGTTGCTGGCTGCCTAGGATTGGGTACCTCAGAATCATCTCTGGAGATAAGACTTCATGTGAGAGCCAGGTATTAGCTAGTGTTCCAGGAAAAAAAAACAAAAAACAGCAGGAGAGTGAGGAAGTGGCACCAGGAAAAGAAGAGAAGACAAGCAAGAGTGAGAAGTCAAGCCAAGCCCCAAGGAGGACAACTCCAGCTCAGCTCTGCAGAAGGCCCTCACTCATTCAGTATTTCCTAAAGAAGTGAATAGTGGAATCATATATTCCCCTTTCACAAAATAATTTTAAGATACCTACAACTAACTCCGAAGAACAGAAAATAGTCTCACTATAATAAAAGCATAGACCCCATGGTTATACAGTAATAAACAAAACCAAACATGATTTAAGTAGAATCCAAACAAAAAAGTAAGTTAATATGAGTGTTTCTCTCTTTACCTTGAGTGGAAAAATCAACAAATGGTTGAAATGAGAAAGCTGAAAAGGGATTGGGGGGAGGGGTGATGCTTCTATTTTAATAAACCAGATTGTTTCTAAATTGGGTATAGGAACTTCTTTCACACATAATGTTTATATTTATATTACTCTCCCACCTAAAAACGAGGTGTTTACCATAGAAGCTGAGCCTACTCAAGATTTCTGTGGTACATGAATGCAAATATGGCCCCAATTCCTTCCCTCCTGCATCCAAGGGGAGTTTGTAGCTCCTCCCACCAAGAGGCATGATTTATTTCTTCTCCTCTTGAATTTGAACTTGCTTCTACCAATAGAGTGAGATCAAAGAGATCATGTTCCAGTTCAGACAAGAGGCCTCAAGAGACCGTCCTCGCTTCCACTCTCTCAGTAGACATGCCGCTGTGACAAAAACAAATCCATCCTGGACCAGCCAGCCCCAGCCAACCCTTTAGCTGACCACAGGGACAGGAGTGAGTCCACCTGAGATGGGCCGAGCCCAGCCCAGATCAGTGGATCTGCCCAACTGATGAACTGACTTGTCAGGAAAAATAAATGGTTATTTTTAACCATACATTTTGAGAGTGTTGTTTCACTACAACAGCTAACTGAAACATTTCCCCAATCATTATGCCAGAAAACCAGTGAACCTGAATCTTACAACAACTTTGGGAGATCTCAGATCTGTTTTATTATTATTGCTATTGTGGTGGTTTTCAAATCAGTTTAAGAAAAAAAAAAGCCATCTCAGAATTGTTTAATGTAAGTGATTAACATAACGAACAACCTCAACCTGTAAGCTCTGTCAAAACAATAGCTCCTTCAAACTTCCAATAGTCTACTGAGGCTCCAAAACTAAGAGTTCATTTGAGCCCTAGCTGGTTTTGCTCAGTGGATAGAGCATCAGCCTGTGGACTGAAGGGTCCCAGGTTAGATTCCAGTCAAGGGCACATGCCCGGGTTGTGGGCTCGATCCCCAGCAGGGGGTGTGCAGGAGGCAGCCAATCAATGATTCTCTCTCATCATTGATGTTTCTTTCTGTCTCTCCCTCTCCCTTCCTCTCTGAAATCAATAAAAGTATACTAAAAAAAAAAAAAAAAAAAAGGGTTCATTTGGGCAAAAAGACAAAAAATACACATGCTGAAATAAATAATCCTGTCTAGTTCCACTCCCTATATCCTAATCAACCACATCCACTAAGACTTATGTACTATCTTCTTATTTTATAATTAGCTGTGATTTTATAGTAAGAATAGGATTAAGTGAATTACTGTTCACTTTTTTTTAAGTTACAGGTATGCAACAAATTTTGCAGGTATGTGGGATTTTGTTCTCATTGTTGCTTCCACCAGATCATCTGCCTGTGCAAAGATACAAAACTAGGCACCTGCCAAGCCAAGAGAGAAAAAAAAGAAATAGGAAGAAGGAGGGGGATGGAGGGAAGCTTTGTTCAATTTAACTGCTCAGTGGCCTATATGAAAAAGAATGATGAATAAACAACCTGCCACAAACTGAGGTATGTACTGAGGTGTAGACCTTTATAGTGTATTTCAGTTGCCACAGTTACCATTTTGCAAAATGAAGAGATGGAATTAGCAAATGAAAATTTGGCTGCATTTCTCATGGGAATCTAATGCTTTTTTTTTTTTTTTTTTTTTTACTATTGATAGCCTTTTCCTCCACATTTGGTGTGATAGTTTCAGTTCTAATTGTGCATTGTTTTGGGAATGGCTCATTTTCTGATGTATTTTTACTATGTCAAAAGCTGAGATTTTTAAAAATCATCCTTTCTTTTTGTTTCTCTTTGTCTTCTACTTCCAAACACATATGCCTGTGCATATATTGCTTATTGATTTATAATTGAATAAATAATAGTATTACTGCTGCATAAATTTTGGAAATTCAGTTTGCCTCCTTATCATATATATAAAATCTATCATTTTACTTGCCAAAATTTGCAGTTGTGGCCCTTGTGATTTGTTAATGTACCCTGTAAACCTTAATTTGCCTATTGTAAACCCTTCAAGAATCCTTTATCTTCATGGATTAAATAATAGCAGATACTCAAATGACCCTTTACCATCTATAGTAGACACTTTTTTAAAGAATCCCTAGAACCTATTTCCACCTTCTCTTTACTAATTTCATTCTGAATTTTTGAGATATCTGGTTTTGGTAGGATTGATCCACTCCCAGTTCTATCCAGTCATGTATTTGCTTAAGCTAATCAGTATATCCCAGGTACTGTGCATTTACTTATTCTTATCAATGTATCATATTCACATAGCCATAGGAATTCATTCAGGAATGGGAGTATTAGCCAAGATAGACCAATCAGGGATGAGAATATGACCTAAAGCAGGCCAATCAAGGATGAGAACATGACCTAAGCAGGCCAATGAAAGCTGGAACATGAGCCAATCAGGTCCAGAGAGACTCCATTCCATGATTTATTTGAGCTTTTGTGAGCTGCTGAGAGCCAACTTTAGACCACAGAGGGGCCTACCTTAGGATGAAAACAACCTTAAAGAAGATGTACTAAAAAGAAATGAAAAGAGAGGGGAAAAATAACTGGATCACAGACACATCATATGAGCCCAGAGTAAATCTGAGTTGCGTTTTTCAACATAAAGTGTTCTCATCAAAAATTAGGATTTGAAACAGAAGTATCCAAAGATAAAATGGCAAACCTTGAAAATTAATAACTTTTTCAAGAAGAGTATCTAAGCAGGGTGAGGACAGCAGAGAAGAAATTCAAGCATCAGAAGACTGGTTTTGTTTCAAGATTACTGTCAACCCTTTTGGTCCTAAGTAGTGGATCAAAGTCCATGAAGACCAGATCATAACTAAACCCACAGCCCTTCTCACCCAGATGGACAATCAAGTCACAGACAAGACAAGCCCAGAGGATAAAAAGTAGACGATGCACCAAATAATTACCCCATATTCCCTCTTTGTTTCACTAAAGGAGTCTTAATCTGTGGGAGCCAACCAGGAAAATAGAAGTCATTCCCATTAAACTGAGAAGCCAAACAGGGACAGGATGGCAACCCAGAGATTAGCAGCTGCAGGCCTCTCCCCTGTGCGAGAGGTTCAAAAGGAAGACATAGTTTTTGCCAGAGACCAGGGCAAGAAGAGAGGCCAGAACCAAAGAGGGTCTGTCCAGTGGAAGCTGATGTAATAAAGGACATCACTGCTAGTGATACTGCATGAGTCAGACTGAGGGGAAGAGAAATGTCCTGGATTCTCTCTCCTCACATGTTCTAGTCTCTTGTGAGGACCTCCCAGTACCAACACAGCCAAAAGTTTCCTCATCAAGGATTCTAGGAAGCACAGCCTACAATTATCAGCTCTTCTGTGATACAGAGAAGAGCAGGAGAAGGGCAGGGAATAAATCTGAGCCAAGGACCAGCACAGAATCTGATCTCCCGAAAATAGAAGTATGTCTATCTCAGTTAGCACATTCTGATAGCAGATCAATTCATAGAATGTTCTTTGTCTCCATCCATAGTCATAATGAAACCAACATTCAAAATCATTTGTAAAATTCCCAACATATTTGTTAAACTTAATGTTATTTATTTATCAGTTCCTGCTGGTTATTTATAATAGAAATATTCCACACTTCTAATCCCCCTTCTCAGAGATACCTCTTTTTTTAACTTTCCCTGTCTCAATAAATAGCAACCTCATCCCACCAGTTGCATAGGCCAAAAACCTTGACTCACCTCAGATCACATCTGTCAGCAAAGCCTAACAGCTCTACCTTTACAATATATCCAGATGTTGACGATACCTCCATTTGTGGTGCCACTCTGATCCCAGCCCCATCACCTCTACCTGTATCACTGTGATCACCTAGTAACATCTCCTTGCCTCTGCTCTTGTCCCTCCTCACTCTACACCAAACATGTCAAACTCAAAGGCTAACACTGGCCAGATAAACAAGACTTAAGTTTACTAGTTAGTATGTAGGCCGCAAAAAAAAAACAACACCCCAAAGCTTCAATTTTCATAAAAAACGTAGGTTCATTTTGATAGAGACATGCTGAATACAAAGGGCTGAAGTAAATGAGTAATCGTTAATTAGTATTCATTGTTGGCTGCATGCAGCCCATGGGCCGCAAGTGTGACATGCTTGCTCTACACCACAGAGCAGCCAGGGAGATCCTTTTCAGATGTGCTTGTTCCTGTCACACCTCTGCTTAAACCTCCAATGGCTCCCTCTCCTCCTACATGTCATAAGTCCAAGGAGATCTTTCAAGAGCAAGACCACTTCAAATTCATCTCGGGTAATTACACAACTGTCATTAAATCCACAAAATTAGGTTACAGTTTTGTGGTTTTTAAAGAAAAAACAGCTTTAACCACTTGTACCTGCCATGGCCTATAGCACTGCTCCACGTTCAAAGCACTTTTCCTGACACAGAGTAAATATCTGTTGCAAGGTGTGAATGTTGAGTGGATGGATGAATGAATACATCACAAAATATGATATTAATATGAAGTTGACTATGTGGTTTGAGTTGAACAACAGAACAGAAGTTCTTTTGGTCAGTTATTTAGGTAGGATTTGAAAGCAATTCATCCAAACTATGATCTGATCTAAGCTATTTATAAAGTAAATAATATAACATAATATATTTTGCAAATCTGCAATTATATGAGCTTGGATGAAAATAGTTGGAAAGAATGAGAATAAACCCACACAACATAGATCATTGCAAACCAAAAGTTTGCCAACTTCTGCCCAAAGGCAAACTCTACCACTTAACCAAGCTACCTTGAGCAAAGTTGATCAATGAATGCACAAGCCAGCAATCTTCTCATGAATGAATAAACTGAGGTCCAAACAGTTCATTCAATCAATTTTTAAAGAAGTAATTATTGCTCATCTGCTATAAGTGAGGCACCAGATAGGAATAATCACAACAAAAATAAAGCAGACACAGATAGTGAGTTCATAAGATCCTGGGAGAGACCAAATTTGAACAAACTATAAGTGATATGCAGAGTAGAAGTGCAGAGACAGAGGGTGCTATGGGAAATGTAACAAAGGGAGCAAACCAAGCCTAAGAGTTTAAATTGGGACTTAAAGAAGATAATAGAGCAAGCTAGCTCCCAAACTTCAGCAAGTCTCAGAATCAGCTGGAGGGCTTGTTAAAATACAGACGGCTGGGCTCAGCCCCAGAGTTTCTGTTTCAGTAGATGTGGGCCCAGGCCCTGGAATCTGCATTTCTAACAAGTTCCCAGGTTGATGCTGATGCTCTGGTTCTGGGGGCCACACTTTAAAAACTGATGAGCTAGGTCAAGATGTGGACCAGGGGCTAGAGAAATTGTCTTCTGGGCATAGGACTAGTATGTGGGACGCCCTTTGTATAAAAGAGTATGGAATAGAAATAATGCTTTCTTATCATTCAGGGTCCCAGCAAGAAACAGTGTTATATTTAAACAGGGTAATTCAGGAGAAGTGACTTAATGAAGTGACTACTAATAAAGGTTAGTCACGGTTAAGGGAAGTGATTAAGGGAAAGGACGGTGAAACATCAAGGGCTGGCAACAACAAGGAGTCTGCACCAGCCCTAATACTGAGCGGTTAGGGGGAGAGGAGTAATAAGGGAAGCCAGAGAGAGCTGGAGCCACAGGAGAAAGCCACCTGACAGGACCTGTGGCTTTCAGTAGAGAAACATGACTGTTTCCAACTTGCAACCTGGCAGAGAGGGAACTGTGATTCATCTTCTCCCCTTACCACCTGCTTCCCAACCTCAATCGGTGGCAATCAAAAGCCAGAGTTAAGGAAGCTCAGTAGATGTAGTCCTAGAAGTCAGTCTCCTGGGGCCCAGAGAAGGAAGGAGAAGCATGCAGAATGACTTTGGAAGGGCAACTAGAAAATATCAGCCTTGGGCTAGAAGAGGTAGGCAGTCAGATATTGTGGTGGTCACTTTATGACCGGCCTCCTATTGCTGTGTAACAAATCACCACATACTTAGCAGCTTGAAATGATACACATATTATCTCACAGTTCTGTGGGTCAGGAGTCTAGGCATGCTTAGCCAGTTCTCTGCTTTAGGGTGTCATCAGGCTGTAATCAAGGTGTTGGCCAGGCTGCATTCTCACCTGGAGGTTTGACTGGGGGAAAGTTCTGCTTCTGAACTCACTCACGTTGTTGGCAGAATTCAGTCCCCTATGGTTATAGGACTGAGGTCCTCAATGCCTACAGGCTTCCTGCATTTACGTATTTGACATGTGGGACTTTCCATGTTGGCTATTGTTTCTTCAAGGCCAACAGGAGAACTAGAGTGACTCTAGAGAGATGGAGTCTTAAATAACATAACACAAACACTGGAGTGACATCATATTATCTTCGCCATATCCTTTTGGTTTGAAGCAAGTCATAGGTCCCCCTCCCACTTAAGGGCAGAGGGTTGCACAAGGACATGAATAGCAGAGGTCAGGGGTCAATAGAGGTTACCTTAGAGTCTGTCTGCCATACCACGGTAACACTAAAAGCATATTAAGAATCTGAGATTTTACCCTTATGCCAATCATGGGAATTCATTCAAAGAAGGTACTGAATACAGGAATAGCATAAACAGGACCGCATTTAAAGGCTCACTCTGACACTTTATATAGAGGATTAACAGAAAGTGCAGGGGGTCTGAAGGTAACAGAGTTAGCTAGTGGCTGATCCAGGGCTACAGCCATTTGAAAATGACCATGCTCCAGAAATATCACAAGGTCCCCTTCTATTCCATGATGCCACATTTCTCTGCATATTCAAGATGATTAAGTGTCATATTTAATAGCACTGCATCAATATAAAGGATAGAGAAGTAACAGAGAGACTATTTTGGTTAGCAAATATTTGGACTTAGTCTTGTATAAAATCTAAAACAAATTCTGAGTTTAGTTTTTCCCCTTTTACAACATTTATATGCGTGGAACAGTTCTTTAGGAGAAAAAAAAAGTTCTTTCTCCTGCATGTCATCTGGGGTGGCAGCAATCCCTCAGAGTAAAAGCACTCAGAGTTTCTTTACCTTCCACCTCAGCTGCTGACCCACCTGAGGCTGCCAGACCCTACATAGGATCTAAACAGGCCATCCTCCATGCTGCAATAAAATATGTATCTAGAGCCTTACAGTTGTATGCTGGCTCACAAGAACCAAATGTTAAATTTTCAAGAATTTTTTTAACGTTGGTTATTAAGCCATTGGTAGATTAATTCAGCTATGGTGGGAGTATTTACACCACAGAAATTACCAAATGCTACAAATCAGGACTTCTTCCCCCTGCAAGCTAGTTGTTAAACATGTAACAGAAAAGAAAAAAAAAAAACACGCAGCAGCACTGCTTTAAGATGTCCATACTCACAAACCTAACTGGGCTTTAACAGGTATTCAGAGAAGCATATAAATATTTATATACAAGTAAGGTCTTTGCAGAAAAGAAAGTTGGAAATAACCTGAATATCAAAGAGGAAGCAGCAGGTTACACAAAATGCTATGCAGCCACTACCTGATGACATGAAAAATTATTTAGAATGTAGTAAGGAAAAATCAGAATGTAATATCCCACATAGAGCATAAGAGAAATTCTGTGGGAAAATAGGTGTTATCAATAGAATTTTATATTTATTTTTCCTGTTTTATTGACATATAACATTGTATAGCTTTAAATTGTGCAACAAAATGATTTGATACATGGATAGGTTGTGAAATGATTACCAGAATAAGGTAACACCCATCACTTATGCATAGAGTTTAAAAAAGAAAACCCTGAATGGCATCATTGATATCTTTCAATGGTGGGATAAAAGGTGGCTTTTATTTTCTTCTTTATATTGTCATGTATTTTCCAAATATTCTATGATAAACAAGTGTTGCATTTGCATTCATGAAAAAAATACTATCAAGAAAAAATTAAGGGAGGAACCTGGCTATGATGATCACCTGTACGCTGCCTCCGTGTCTTTCCTTCCTCGCGGACTCCGTCCACACCTTGGGGAACCCCTGGACCCACTGGGGCTGGACCCCAGCAGCGTCGCATGGGAAAAGGAGAACCAAGATGGCGGCATAGGTTAACGCCGGAGTTTGCTGCCTTGAACAACTACTTCAAAAGTGAAACTAAAAAACGGAATGGACATCACCCAGAACCACAGGAACGCTGGCTGAGTGGAAGTCCTACAACTAGGAGGAAAGAGAAACGCATACGGACACTCAGAGGAGGCGCAGTGCTGAAGGCAAATTCTGAGGTGAGGAGTGCGCGGAGCGGGCTGGCGGCGGAGGGCACAGTTGGCGTTTTCAATCGGGAGGGAGTCGCAGACTCAGAGCTCCAGATACAGGCGAGTCTTTAGGGACCCAGACTCAACGTGAGAAGCGGGACTGCCTGTCTTCGGTCAGAGCGAGTGCAGCTTTCTCTCCGAGGTTTGCAGCGGGTGCTGGGACTCAGAGAGGCAGAGCCCCTGGGGACAGGACTGAGAGCCGCCATAACTGCTCTCTCCAGCCCACCCTGTTGATCCTGTGAGACCCCCCCCCCCCACCCAAGCCCTGCACAGAGGCATTTGCCAGATAGCCTCAGGCAAAGGCTAGATTAGCACCTCCCTAGAGGACAGAAGTTCTCTCACTGCAGACACAGCTGATTCTCATAGCCACTTGGCCTGGAGGTCAAACCCTCCCTGGTATTAGCTACAACAATCAAGGTTTAACTATAAGATTGCGCACAAAGACCACTAGGGGGTGCACCAAGGAAGCATAACAAAATGCGGAGACAAAGAAACAGGACAAAATTGTCAATGGAAGATATAGAGTTCAGAACCACACTTTTAAGGTCTCTCAAGAACTGTTTAGAAGCCGCCGATAAACTTAATGAGATCTACAAGAAAACTAATGAGACCCTCGATGTTATGTTGGGGAACCAACTAGAAATTAAGCATACACGGACTGAAATAACGAATATTATACAGACTCCTGACAGCAGACCAGAGGAGCGCAAGAATCAAGTCAATGATTTGAAATGCGAGGAAGCAAAAAACACCCAACTGGAAAAGCAAAATGAAAAAAGAATCCAAAAATGCGAGGATAGTGTAAGGAGCCTCTGGGACAGCTTCAAGCGTACCAACATCAGAATTATAGGGGTGCCAGAAGATGAGAGAGAGCAAGATATTGAAAACCTATTTGAAGAAATAATGACAGAAAACTTCCCCCACCTGGTGAAAGAAATGGACTTACAGGTCCAAGAAGCGCGGAGAACCCCAAACAAAAGGAATCCAAAGAGGACCACACCAAGACACATCATAATTAAAATGCCAAGAGCAAAAGATAAAGAGAGAATCTTAAAAACAGCAAGAGAAAGAAACTCAGTTACCTACAAGGGAATACCCATACGACTGTCAGCTGATTTCTCAACAGAAACTTTGCAGGCCAGAAGGGAGTGGCAAGAAATATTCAAAGTGATGAATACCAAGAACCTACAACCAAGATTACTTTATCCAGCAAAGCTATCATTCAGAATTGAAGGTCAGATAAAGAGCTTCACAGATAAGGAAAAGCTAAAGGAGTTCATCACCACCAAACCAGGATTATATGAAATGCTGAAAGGTATCCTTTAAGAAGAGGAAGAGGAAGAAAAAGGTAAAGATACAAATTATGAACAACAAATATGCATCTATCAACAAGTGAATCTAAGAATCAAGTGAATAAATAATCTGATGAACAGAATGAACTGTTGATTATAATAGAATCAGGGACATAGAAAGGGAATGGACTGACTATTCTTGGGGGGGAAAGGGGTGTGGGAGATGCGGGAAGAGACTGGACAAAAATCGTGCACCTATGGATGAGGACAGTGGGTGGGGAGTGAGGGCGGAGGGTGGGGCGGGAACTGGGAGGAGGGGAGTTCTGGGGGGGAAAAAAGAGGAACAAATGTAATAATCTGAACAATAAAGATTTAATTTAAAAAAAAAAAAAGAAAGAAAGAAAAAATTAAGGCCTGGCCGATGTGCTCAGTGGTTGAGCATCGACCTATGAACCAGGAGGTCACAGTTTGATTCCCAGTCACAGCACATGCCCCAGTTGCAGGCTCAATCCCCACTGTGCGGGGGAGCGGGGGGGGGGGGGGGGGGGGGAGGGTGCAGGAGGCAGCCTCTCTCATCACGGATGTTTCTATCTCTCTCTCCCCCTCCCTTCCTCTCTCAGAAATCAATAAAAACATATTTTAAAAAGAAAATAGTAACTAAGGTCAGAAGAACCTGAAAATATAGAATTCAATTCACCCATCATTTGCTGCTCAGCAGACATTTGCTGTGCCAAACTGACACCTACCAATCAGGGATGGACCGCACACTTTCTGCACAGTGGGGTAGTGACTCTGAAATCACTATCTAAAAATTTTTAGTTCTCTGAGCTCGTCAAGATGTGGCCAGTTTTCAGAACACTGCATACAATTGCACTTCTAACTTCACACCCATGACAGCAATGAATTAAGCATGTAATTTACCACTTACATGTTTAGCCTCCATTTACCATCCCTCTCCAGGCCTCTCTGTTAGGGAAGAGCCACATTTCCCTGTAGAATGACTTTAGCTAGAGTGACTCCCTGGGCTCCGCCTTGAGCTCGCTCCTCTCCTGACTGCCATTACCTGATGGGACAATTTCGGAGAGCCTCCCTGGGAGCCAGCCTGTCCGGAGGAAGCATGCACTCTAATCTGCTCTCTGCCCTGGGATCGCCTCCCACTCCCTCACCCCGGGGGACACGTGCAGCTGACCAGCTGAGCCAGCGTCCAGAATAAAGTTGATTGTAGAATCCACATTCTACAATCAACTTTATTCGTAATCAAGGTGATCTGATTTCCCACTCTCCAACATCTATCTATCGATTCCCCCCAGAATTGGAAGAAGAAAGATGTATTGATTAACACTATCTATCCATTAGTGTCTTTCTAGAGTTGATACTGCTAAAGGCAAGAGTCATGTCTTTTATTCCCATTTTTGTACCCATAGCCCTTGGTGTGGACATGTACACACATAGAAGTGCTCTGTAGAAGACTGGGGTAGGGGGCACACGGGGCACTGGTCAAAGAAAAATATGCAGAATGGAATCTCTTTACCTCTTCCTCTTATTTCCCACTGAATTCAGGGAGAGAGACCCTTTTCCCGGGCAGATTTTGGCCCACTCTCCCCATTTATGGTTTAATGGATGGCACAGCATTTGTGGCTTAAATAATTTATAGTGATCAATGCGAACTAACACAAGGTGAAATTGGGTCTCATTTGAGAAAAATCCTTAGTAATGACAGACAGGGGAGAGGTAGGGCCATCAGCTCTTAATTACATTCTGTCTCCTCTTGGCTGTGCCCTGCTTTCTCTTCTCTCCCTCCTTTAACACATATTTTTGATAAAGTGAATTTTTTAAACGGGGGCAACCTCTGAGTACTCAATGCAACTTTCTGTTGCCTTAGCTGGAGCCCCCTGACTCACTCCTGAAAGTCCTCACACCATTTCTTCCTTCTCATCAATTGGTAGCGATTAGACACCTTCTAGGTAGAGAAATAATTTGCTTAACTGCATAAGGAAATGGCCACTTCAAGCCCTTTAAGAATTTTGGTCCTCAATTACCCAGCCTTACTTCTCCTGTGAAGTGATAATTAGAGTCTAGATGATAACTGGATTACCAAGGACATCTCTCCCGACAGTCGTTTAACACCTAATCAAGTGTTAAGGTCGTAAATTATGCATTTCTCAACAGCATTCAGACCCATTTGAAAACAATTTGAAACAGTTCAAGAGTTCCTAGATGGTCTTCAGTGTTACAGAGCTGTGAAGGGTTCTGCTTAAAGGAATTACCCGCTTAGAAGAATTACCCGTTTAAAGGAATTACCCACTTAAAGGACTCAAAGTGTAAGGATCTCTTGGTTCTTTAATCAGCTACAAATCGTTATTTTTTTTTAACTGACAATTATATATCGTCCTACCATGTGGGAGAAAAAGGAGTGTTTCCCACAGTGTCCATGCACCTCCCCAGGGATCGCAGATAAAAAGATTCTACAGAGAATTTGAAATGAGAGAGGGAAGAGAGAGAGAGAGAGAGAGAGAGAGAGAGAGAGAGAGAGAGAGAGAGAGAGAGAGAGAGAGAAAGGCTTACAACTTGCTCAAAACCAGATCTGAAACTTAAAAGTTCAAGGCTGAAAATTACAGACTATGTTTCTCATTTCTGATTCACAGGGAGAAACGTGTTCTAAGTGGGTGCGGGTGGAGGGAGTGTGGGGAAAGACTGAACAAGCGGGCACCAGGCCTTGCTCTGTCTACCTTGATAGAAAACAGTTCCCATTTGGCAGGGCTCTCCTCATGATGCTGTGTTAGACAAGTTCCACCTCCACTCTCCCCACACACCCCCCATCACCCCCAAACCTGCAATACCACCAGCGGCCTGAGCTAGTGTGCATGTCTCAAAAAGCGGCCATCGCCACAGTCTTACATTTTACAATGAAACGTCTATCAGTCCTTCTGCCTTCCCCGCAGGGGCAGGAATGGGAAGGTCTTTAAAGGCACTGGGCGTCATACACATTCATGATGGCTCATCTATTATTCCCCTTAACAGCAGCCACACTTCTTTCCGAGCCTGAGCGAGAATCTGTTTACCAGCTCTGTCTCCTCCTCTTGGAGGGAGCAATGGAGTAATTGGAAGCATAGATTACACCATATAATTGTACTAAGGATCCATCTTCAGTCCAACCCAACTCAATTAGAATATTTTTACTGCTTAATTTGATCTGAAGAGCCTCACCAAAAAAAATAATAATAATAAGAAGTCTGTTTTCGTGGAGGAACAAAGTATGACACATACGGTTTTCTTCCTCTTTACTCTTTCCCCTACTTCCATCTCAGTAATGGCCCACATGTAGAAAAATCCAATCAAACAACTTGAGACAGTGACCAAAGGAAAAAAATCTGAATAGCAAATGGAAGAAAACAAAGAAAGAAAAGTGTATGCATTGTTTAAAACTAAATATCTGTATCTGTATTCCTGTTTGTGTAACAGAAAAATACTCATAAAAATAAACGCAAGTACTTTTATTTGCATTATTAAAACTTTATTAAAGACATATTCATAGGGGGGGGGGGGAGAGAAATGAGAACCAGAGCTCAAAAGGAAAGCTTTTCTCCACCCTTCTGCTAGGTTTTAGGACGTCATTACATATGTGGAAGGTAATTTTACCTGGGCCAACATAAAAGCCTCTTGCCTGATCTCTTTTCCTAGCTTTTTAATTAAAATATCCCATCATCGCCACCCCCCTGCTTTAGAATGTATGATGGCTGCCATGACCAGCTCAATAACATCCAAGCATTATTCAGAGACCTTCACAACTGGGCTCTTACACACTTTTATACCCTTACACGTTGTTATTTTCCCTCAGATAGGCATGATGCTCCTATCACCATGCCCCTTCTGCCAAGCACGTTCTTGTCTCTGTCTTTGCTCCCACTGTTCCCTCTGCCTCTAATCGCCTTTTCCCACTCCTTGCAAAATCCTATGCATCCATCAAGCACTAACTCAACTGCCACGTCCTCTATCGCCTTCCTCCTCCTCCAACTGATATAAAATGAACTGTCCAGCCCGTAGGTTCACTTTTTACTTCCTCTAGTCTACTTTCATCATCTATTTCCCTTGGGTGATTGTAAATTACCCCCAGAAGCTGTGATCATGTCTTATACTTTATGTGTACCCAATATCTCTAGTACCTTGCCTGGAATAAATGTGCATTTTCTAGAACGATATTCTAGGAAGAAATCAAGTTTTCTGTCTTTTATTTTAAATGAGATTTTGACATTTGTTTTTAAAAAGTTTCTAGATGCCTTTTTATTTTCTTTAAACCCAAATTTTGAAGATTTGACCTCATGGAAAGCCACTATACTAAAATTCAGAGAAATTCAAGAGTTGGTCTTACAATTTTCTTCTCCCTTTAATCCTTCATATGGAGTTGTGCGTTTTAGCTAGGTTTTCACTTGCAGTCGTGTTTGACAGAGGTCTCTTGCTCTTAGTAAATCTCCGGGGCATGTCACACAAACAAGATGCTTCCCTCTCACTAGAATATTGACAGAAATAAAGCACTTGCAAAGCAGAGTCAGGTGATAAGCTCCTGCATTTGGAAAGAGTTTCTTTTATCAGGATGCTAAAAAGTACATAATAAATCATGATAATTGTGATCATTAAAGTAGAGTAGTTAACATACAAAAAAAAAAGCCATGTCCCCACTGATGTGCAAATTAGAGATATACAGAGTTAGGTCAACAAATCCATCACTTGGGTAGAAAACATTTCTCAGGCCGAAACCGGTTTGGCTCAGTGGATAGAGCGTCGGCCTGCGGACTGAAAGGTCCCAGGTTCGATTCCGGTCAAGGGCATGTACCTGGGTTGCGGGCACATCCCCAGTAGGAGATGTGCAGGAGGCAGCTGATCGATGTTTCTCTCTCATCGATGTTTCTAACTCTCTATCTCTCTCCCTTCCTCTCTGTAAAAAATCAATAAAATATATATTTAAAAAAAAAAAAAGAAAACATTTCTCAGATAAGTCACCACTCTTGTACATTCCCAAGTCAGGGAGAACAGGCAGGGTAAAGGCTCACTGTCAAAGAGCTGAGGATCCCCCACATGCATGTGAGATCTAAATAAGTGTGGAATCCTCCCCAGTTCTTGTTCATTTGAGGTGGAGATTTGCCCTCAGGATTTTCACACAGCTCTAAATCCTGCCTTACAACCACTCTCCACCCTCATCCTTTGGTTATCCCACATGGCCCGTGCTCCAGCACCTAGATGTCTCTGTGGACACGCAAACCAAGCTGATAAACTCCCCTCTCCTCCAGCATCCATGCCGTAGGCTCAAGTCCCCAGGTTCACCTTCATTATTGATCTCCTACTTATAGCTTTCATTTTGCTCCTCAGCAACCCCCCTTTTCCAGCTAAGCTGAGGCATTTTCAGGTGCTCACGTGAGTTGTATATCCTCTCACCTAGAACCATTGCATCCACTGTTCCTTTTGCTGGAATGCTCTTTTCTTTCCCATCTTTCTACCAGCTAGGTTCCACTCATCTCTCTAGATGTCACCTCCTACAGGCCTTTCTGTCCTCTTCTGCCCCACGCTGATGTCTCTCGCAGGGGAATGTGGCCTTGCCCTGCCTGGGCCCTCACCCACTGCATAGAAGGGGCCTGTGTTTTGTGTTTTTTTCTGTCTGTCTTCACTATTGATTGTGACCCTTTGGGCGGTGGTTCTTAAACTTAAGCATGCATCAGAATCACACCTACAGGGCTTATGAAAATACAGATTCTGATTCCATAGGTCTGAAGTGGGGCCCAAGAATTTGCATTTCTAAAAAGCAATAGTTCTCAAACCTGGCTATATATCAAAAATGCCAGGGGAAGGATTCAAATTTTTCTACTGCTCAGACCCCACCCTAGACGGATTAGATCAGAGTCTCTTGATTGGGGGGTAGGGGAGGTTGTGGTGACCCCAACATTAGTACTTTCTGATCTCCCAGATGAGTTTGGAGTTGAGTACTTACTTCTGCTTTTGAGAGCAGAGCCCCTCAAATTTTAATAAGCACGTGAGGAGATATTGTTAAAAGGCAGTAGATCTGTGGTAGAGCTAAGTGTTTCCATTTCTAATGTGGTCCCCAGTGACTCTGAGGCTGCTGGCACATGGACCACACTGGGAGTCAAGTTGTAGAATAAGAACTGACCCATTCATCACTGGCAGCCTCCACACTATTGCTAGAAGTCATTCACATCATTACATGAACACCTGTTGCTGCTACTGCCCAGGAGCACCTCTGTAGTCAACCGTGTCAGAAACAGATGTTTCCCTCGTGACTTTCAATTCAAGTATCAGACCTGAATCTACTGTTTGTAGGCTCCGCCCACAACATCTCCCATCTGGTGGTTCCTGTGTCACTAATAGCCATTAGGATTCTTATTATTGTTCAGTTTCTGCTGCTCGTGAGGTTGACCGTGTGTCTCACTGAGGTGATTCCCTCAAAGAAAAGTTTACACAGCTTGTATAATGTCCAACCTTGTCAAACTCACCTCCAAATTGGGTAAAAATCTGTATAGCTGTTTTTTATGCATAGATTGTACTTCCATAGCGTAGTAAAGCTCCTGACACAATATAAGTGGGAAGTGAATTTGTGGAAGGAAGGGAGGAAGAGAGGGAAGGAGGAAGGGTGGCTAGGAGGCAGGGAAGGAAGGAGGGAGGGAGAAGGGGATGAAAGAATGGATCGTAGGGCAATAGAAAGAAAAGGAGGGGCAAGCTCAAAGAGATGGACAACATTTTGTCCGAGTTCCCATTTCTCCCAGAAGCCCTGCCAGATCTCCCTCACAGCCTCTTTTCCTATCAAGCTCCTTTTTGTTGTTCTCACCTGACCACACTCATGGCCACATCTGTCATCCCCACCCAGCCCCACTTCCACACAGTGTCTAGACACACATGTGCCTGGAACATGCCCCCTTCCCACTGGCCTGCTTTATAACCTTGGAGACACAGATTGGGTTTGTGGTGGGGGTGTACAGTGAGCCAGCTCTGGCTCAGCCAACTCCACGTGAATAATGAGGCTGCACTTCTTAAAATCTTAAATAATTGAAGGGTTATCTTCTAAGAGAGACCCCAGCCAGCCAGGCTCTAAGACAAATTAGAAATGTTCACATTAGTTACCAATATTTTAAATTCAAGAGATTTTCCACAAAAATTTAGATTTCCAGCTTCTTTCCAAAATTGGAAGATCTGGCAACATAGGGACAGCTTTGGTTGGATCTGAGTAGACCTGCCCCCTTCAGTAGGAGCATATGTTCTCCCTTTAGTTTGCCACAGTCGCCACCCCTCCATATCATCCTCTAATACTGAAGCCAAGCATGGATTGCCATCTGTTGTCTTTATCTCATTTTACTTGACTCTGTTTGCCTTCCACTTGACCATTTTCATTCACCACCATTACCTGCCAGCTCCAGGGACCCCTGAGTGTGCAATCTGCAGGCCACACAAGCCTTTCCCTTAAAATCTTAAATAATTGAAGGGTTATCTTCCCAGAGCAACTGGCCTTTCCCTACAGCACTCAGCTCTGTACCTTAAAACCTGAACTTGTCCTGGCCGGCATAGGTCAGTGGTTGAGTGTCCAATCTATGAATCAGGAAGTCACAGTTCAATTCCTGGTCAGGGCACACGCCTGTGTTGCAGGCTCGATTCCCAGTGTGGGGCATGCAGGAGGCAGCCAATCAATGATTCTCTCTCATCATTGATGTTTCTATCGTTCTCTCTCTCCCTTCCTCTCTGAAATCAATAAAAATATGTTAAAAAAAAAAAAAAAAAAAACTTGAGCTTGTGCTCTGTCTTTTGCTGCTAATTCACATCCAAAGAGAAATGGGGAAGAAAAGTTCGCCTTGAACTCACCCTAATTCTCCACACATGGCTTCCTGCCTGTCCCTTTTTCTGGCTGCAGGCATTAGCATTTGCTGTCATTATTACTACCTACTCGCATTATCTCGCAGGCTCTTTACCTCCCAACACAGAATTTGCCCACGAGGTAAACCTGTTGCCCTCCCAAGAGATAATAATACTTATCAGGACCTTTTGTAGAGTTCCTGGACCTTTGGGGATTGAACCACACTTTGTGCACATAAAGCCCTACATTATCACCACTATTGTTGTCATTATTATTATTTGGGATTAGGCAGCCGTCTCAGAAGTCTTGCCAACCACAGGCAGGTGCCACCTCAGAGCCTCACCTGGTGACTCAGGCCGGACGCACCTGGCTGGAGGTCTCTGGTTCAGCCTGCTGGGTGCTGGGCTTTTGCCAGCGCAAAGACCTGCCCTGAAACATTCACTCCTCCCTCACGCAGGGGACAGAGGCTGGCTCCAGGGAGTACCTAGGATGTGCAGGAACACAGCCTCCAGACCACACTACTAGGGAGCCATTGCCGCTGCAAATCTCAAACCAGGCAGAGCCTCAAAGGACCAGATTCTCTTAGAGTCTAGCATCTAGAAAGGGATGCACAGTGCAGTTTGTCATCGGAAGCTGTGTTCCCATCCAAACTGTCCTTGTATAGTTGTACGAACCTCAGACAACTCATTGGCCTTCGCAATCTCAGGATCTCATCTGCAAAATGTGGGTAATAATTCCTGACATTACGATAATACTCTGAGATATATGTAAATAGTTTTGAAAGTATACATGTGATGAATATAAACATGCATTTATTTACAAGTGTCAGGTATACAGTAAACCCTCTATTAGCAGACAAAGGCAGACACCCTCCCATTCAGGGGTACAGAACCACCCAGAATTTAACAGCTTTAGAGCAGACCCAGAGTAAACAGATAAGATGCCCCCCAGGACCCGGAACAAAGGGAGAATATAAACGTCTCACCAAGAGAACAATTTCCACTCAAACAAGCAGGCCTGTCCCCACCTGAGTTCCTGTCTCATATTCTCCCCCTGTCACTGACTCCCCAGCCTTTTCCTCTTTTTAATACTCAGCCTGTCTCTCTGCTATGTCCAAGAGCAGGGGTCCTCAAACTACGGCCCGCGGGCCACATGCAAATACAAATATTGTATTTGTTCCCATTTTGTTTTTTTACTTCAAAATAAGATATGTGCAGTGTGCATAGGAATTTGTTCATAGTTGTTTTTTTTAAAACTATAGTCCGGCCCTCCCATGGTCTGAGGGACAGTGAACTGGCCCCCTGTTTAAAAAGTTTGAGGACCCCTGTCCAAGAGACAAGTTTGCCCTCAGCTAAGGGGCTGGGGTCTGGACCATCAACCATACTTTCTAATCTCTTTGTTTAGGGATCAATCCCCACCTCCTTACTCCACTAGCCCCTCTCCCAATAGAAACTAAACACAAACCAACTTAAAACAAGAAAAACCGGAAGTGTGGGATGGAAAGCTACCAGGATCGCCCTCCATTTCTCTTTCCTCCTTCTCTCTTTACATCTGCATGCTTGCTCACTAAAGGAGAGCAGAAAGCATGGCCACAGCAGCTGCATGGTTTGCAGTGAGGGAGCCAATCATTACAGAGACACTGGCTTATATACTATCTCATACCAAATGTCAAAATCTCAAGGAAGAGCTTGGAGGGGCCAACTTTAGTCAAGATCCTACTCCCAGACCTTCAGCTTTGGTTTGGGGGCAGAATACTGTGATTACTTGCTATGGTTTGGTCAGAGACCCACCCCCAGACCAGCCAATTGTTGGTCTGAATGATGAGCTTGTGTTTGAAGGTCCTGTTCTCTGCATGGAGAGGGAAATGTGAGGGGGGTACAGGTAGGAAGGGTACCTGTGGCAGCACACTAGAGCCAGATCATAGGTTAGAAAACCCAGCAGTTAAATTTCAGGAATTTTATGAGCCTATGGTTAAACCATTGACACCTTGAAATCAATCCTGGTGCAGTATTTATACCTCAGAAACAGACAAATGCTTTCCAGACCCCCACTCTACCTTCTCCCCTAGTTTACCAGCACACCAGTGGTTAGCTGCAACTAATCAACTCTAGTCACTATTCTTTAGCAAATGACAGGACTGACTCTGGCACCAATACCTAAGCAAACCACTGAACTCTTCTCCAGGGAGCCAAGAGTTGTCTTCGTCTGGCAATATTAACATTAACACGTATAACGGGGTTTTTCTGTAGTTTCTATGGAGGTATTACAGTGGACACCAATAGTGTTGTGCCCCAGCTATCTTAGTAAACACATCCTCTTATATTCTTCCTAGGACTTCTATAGCATCTCCCTTAATGGTGCTAAATGAGAAAGAGACAATGAGGAAAAGAGCCACCTATTTCAGGGCTATAATAATTCTTTTCAATCATGGTGCACTGTTGGTGGGAATATAAATGGGTACACCCATTACAAAAAACAGTATGGAGGTTCCTCAAGAAAATAAAAATAAAACCACCATATAATCCAGCAGCCCCACATTCATCCAGAGAAAACCCCAGGCTATCAGAAAGGTATTTGCACTCCCATGCTTATCATTCATAAGGCCAAGATATGGAAACAACCTACGTGTCCACGCATGGATACAGAGACAAAGGTGTCACACATGAATATTATTCAGCCGTAAGAAGAAACTCCTGCCTTTTGTGACAACATGGACGAACCTTGAGGGCATTATGCTAAGTGAAGTAAGTCAGAGAAAAACTTTATGTGGAATCTAAAAAAGCTGAATTCATAGAAACAGAGAGTAGAATGGCGGTTACCAGGACCTGGGGGCGGGAGACATGGAGAGCTGTTGGTCAAAGGGTATAAACTTCTGGTTAGAAGATGAATAAGCTCCGGGGATCTAATGCACAGCATTGCAATTATGGTTAACAATGCTGCATTATATACTTGAAAGCTGCTAAGAGAGTAGATCCTTAGTGTTCTCACCACAATAAAAAGAAAGATAATATGTGACCTGTTGGAGATGTTAGCTAACACTATTAGGGTTACAGTGGTAATCATATTACAGTATGTGAGTATCAAATCAACATGTACACCTTAAACTTACACAATGCTGTATGTTGGTTACATCTCATTAAAGCTGGAAAAAATGAAAAAATAATTTTTCTTTTCACATAAAGTATTCTCACAGTGTCTAAAGTTTCTGAGATTTGTTGAAAACAACCTCAAAAGGAGCAACGTGCTAGTGGAGGGGGCCTGAGAGGCTGATGTATAAAGTTGGGCATGTTATTCAACTCATCTGAGCCTCAGTTTATCTATTAAAGTAGAACTATTAATGTTGGTCTTTCAGGGTTGTTTAAGAAGGAAAAAAAAAATGTATGAAAAGTGGCAAGTAGCCTTCAACCAATATTTGGAATCTCTCATGACTTTTTTTTTTTTACTTTATTTTTATTGTTAACACTATTACAGATATTCCCATTTCTCCCCCCACCCCCTTTACCCATCTCCTCCCGCCCCCGCCCCAGCCCTCTGGCCCTCACCACACTGTTGTCAGTGCCTATGGGTTAAATGTTCTTTGGCTAAACCCTTCACCTTCTTTCATCCAGTCCCTTCCTCCTGCTCAGTCTGACAGCTGTCAGTCTGCTCCATGTATCCATGCCTCTGTTTCTATTTTGTCAGTTTATTTTGTTAATTAGATTCCACATATATGTGAGATCATATGACACTTGTCTTTCTCTGACAGGCTTATTTCACTTAGCATAATAGTCGCCAGGTCTATCCATGCTGTCATGAAAGGTAAGAGTTCCTTCTTTTTGCAGCCTTGTAGTATTCCATTGTGTCAATGTACCACAGTTTTGTTATCCACTCATCTACTGATGGGCCCTTGGGTGGCTCCCAGGTTGTGGCTATTGTAAATAATGCTGCTATGAACATAGGAGTGCATATATTCTTTCTGTTTGGTGTTTTGGGATTCTTGGGATATATCCTCACAAGTGGTATCACTGGGTCAAAAGGCAGCTCCATTTTTAACTTTTGAAAGTACAACTTTTTGGGTGCTTCCTTCATGTCACACCGGTAAATATTTGGGGTATCTCCCCATATTTTAGTAGGTACCCCCCCAAAAAAAAAAACAAAAAAAATTTCAAAAGTAACTATGCGATCTATTTCGGCACAAATTTACGTAGCTTCTCCCTCTCCGGTTAAAAAAAAAAAAAAAAATCTGAGCACACTTCACAAATTCTGTTCCTGAAACAATCTGTTGTTTGGGGAAAGCCAGGCTAAATGAACATGCCAGTGGTCTCTGGACTTACAGGTTTCTGGAGAATTAACACTCTGACACTTCAGAGGTGGAGGCCAGTCAGGATTTCCTGGTGGTTTTTGTAGTTGTACAGACAGCAACCCAGAGTTCAGGGGAAATGCAAGTCGGCTCTTGAAAGGACTCTGCCTCCTTCTGAGCCACACAAAACCTACAACCTGACAAGACCTCAGAGATAATGGGATCTCGAAGCCCATCTGGTAAATGAGCTGTAGACACAGGAGGGACATGTTGGGACTATTCTCAGAGAACTTTCCTACTTTTTAAAATTCATCAGGGTGATAGGAGGCCTTTTGGGGACTGAGGGGATGTGGCACTCCACCATCCCGGGATGTTACTTCAGATTCCTTTCTGGTCACAGCAGTACTGAATTTCCAAAACATGTACCAGTCTCATATTAAAGCCCTCAGGATAGCTTAGGGAACAGCAGTTTAGTGACTTGAGTGGCCGTTCATCTCACCCTAAGCCTATGCAAGAGGCTGCCTGGAACATACACCAGGAACTGGCATAAAAGATAAAGCAAGGTCAAAGCTGAACACAGTTTAGAATTAAATGACACCACATACATAAAGAACATATTACCACGCTGAGCATGTTCAAGGCACTCAATATGAGAAATCTATTGCTGTTTTTGGTGGGGTTCAGATTGAGGCTGAGGTTGGGTTGGGATTGAATTTGGAGTTGGCTTTAGTTCTGATACAGATGAAATATTTGGAATCCTTTCAGTGTCTCCCAATTATAATCATATGTTGGATGCTACCCCACTGATATCTAAATTAGACCTGACACTAACTCTCCAACTAGATTACAAATTTCTTTAGCAATAATACCTATAACCTGAAGTTTCTTTATCCTTACAAGATCTAGCTGTGTGCTCTACACAGAAAAAGAGAAAGTGCTTGATAACTTCTATAACTTGTTAAAAATGCAACCAGGTCCTCTAAGTCACTCTCAAGTGATTTTTTTGAATCAGAAAGAGGGCAGATGAGTCTTGAGAGCCAGAAGTTCAAGTTGATTCTCATTCCTCTGACTCCCTCAACTGCCTATGCTATTTATTTGACTTTAGTCTACACAAGAAACTGTCATTTGTGCAAATTTGTGTACCAGGGCTTTCAAGTGAAATTTGAAATGATAATGAGGACTGCCATCTTGAAAACCCTCATTGAAGTTCTGATACTTTTCATCAAACTCTCCCAGTTTGTTGTATCTAAAGAAGATGCACAATAGGGACATTTCCCAGAAGCTGGTGAAGACACTGCAGAGAGTTGTTCCTGTTTATCAAATTAGACACATCTCTGAAAAAAATTAGCCTTCCACAGTCCAATCCCAATTGGTCCAAAATATGTCTGTGTAAGCACCTCCGTAACATGTTGGCTTAACTTCTCCAGGGTAAAAACACTCAAGTAATGTTCACTCCACCTTCTCCTTAATGCTGACAATCACTCTAAGGAAAAACTTTGGAAAATATCATCTTCCCCTCCCCCCCCCAAAAAAAAACACACACAAACCAAACACCTCTTTGTGGTGCCAATGGGCACAGAAAAATGAAAGAGAGGATCATGACATTCTGGAAGTTGAGATGCTTAATGAATGTTTCCTGATTATAAGGTGTTGTTTATGCCATTTAATTGAGCCATCTCCTCCATACAGGGGTGCCCATAGGTGTGCCCTGAGACTGGGTGATAATTGTAGGGTGGCTGATGGCCAGAGCCTCAACCTCAAGGAAGAGCCAAAATTATATAGCCAAGCACCTGCTAATCAGGATTAACCTCCAAGGATGCCAACTCTGGAATCTTCTTCACAATAAGCATCCTCAGGTACACTTTTAAAAGAAAACAAAACATTCATTTTCTCAGATGGAGTCATCTGGCCTGGGAGCTCCGGAAAAGATGCTTTAGCCCAGTCATGAAAACAAACCAGTGCACGCCCTACAAGGAGTTAGGGTGGGCCTAGTAAAACTCCCACAGCCCACCTAAGGGACCTGATCCTGAGCCTGCCTTCCCTATCTAGACTTTACTTTTTCTGAGAAATCTGTCCTTGGCCATGATCAAAAGCCTATCTCCAAAGGTGAATAGAAAACTCAGATCATTGGACATATATTTAGTCCAATGAGGCACTTTCATTTCAAGTACCTGCTTCTTTCTAAAAAAAGGATTATTTTTTTTTATTCTACTACATATAGGAATAAATTTTGTTTTACAAACCTCATAATGTACTTTGTCCCAATCATTTCACCCTTTTCCTAATTGCAGAGGGTCTAAGAGCTGGCCAATGCCAAGGAACAAGGCAAAAACCTCCCCTGAGGCAAAGATTAAGTGAATGTAGGAATCCTGAAGTTCCAGTGGTCAATAACTAAGTCTGGAGGGTCATGAAAATTCAAGGAATGTGTCCCTGTCACTAGCAAGCACCTGCAGTATCTTCTTGGCTTCATAGCTTATATTAGTGGACTCATTGCCGTTTGCTTGGTGGGTGGGAGTACAGGCAGCAAAGGCCTCCCAGAGCTTTGCAAGTCCTGAATATCTTTGAGGTTTTAATTGTTTTGGCAATAAACCATTAATAAGAAAATATATGCTTGGGTAGGTTGGATCTTTTAGAGGTAAAAATCCAACTCCTCTCCCCCCACACACACACACCCCGAAGGATAATAATAGGCCTTTGAATGGGCAATTGAGGGCCTGTGGATCAATACTTTGGGGAAACTCTCTGAGCTTCAAGCTTACCATATGTATAGAAGTTGCTTAGAGGTTTTTTGTGTTTTTGTTTTTCTATCATGTAAAGGAAGCATAGGGAATCAATTTGCAAATATTGAAATTGGATAATTCAGGAAAATCTCTGTTTCAAAGTATTTAGATCATTGCTGCTGAGGAAAAAAATCTTATAGGTAATCATAAAGGCAAAAATCTTACTTAGAGAATATACCTATTAGGATACAATGTAGAATATTCCTTCTAATTGCAAGGGTATGTGTGTAAATACAAAAATACATAAGACTCTGATTGATCAAAGTTACTCTACCAAGATGTTTTCTTATCTAACTTATATAAAACACATTTTTATGGACACCTGACTTTTAATCTTTCATCCAAAGTACAGATGGATTTTCACTGAGCTCCATGTCTTAAAATTATAACTCTTCATTTTGATCAGACTTTGTAGTATACATAAATTAGCAAACATGCACAGCATCTCACTGTTAAAAACAAGTTGTTTTAATGAAAACATAACCTGAAAATCAAGCAGTATTTTTTGGAGGGAAAAGACATTGGTTGAAACGGCAGTGTCTTATTGGCATTAAAAACAGTTGACATAACTCTGCAAGGATGCTGAAATTTAACTTTTGTATGTTTTTATTATACCCAGAGTACCAAAGATAACAGAATTTATTCATAGAATAGCAGTCATTGAATTCAGTTTTCTGGTACAATTTTCTTCCCATATAAACTCATAAAAAAAGTGATGGGTGAACCATTAGGAATGCTTAAAGCAGCCTCTGATGTATGCCCGCACAGAAAGAACAGATAGATTGCAAAATGTTTATGCCTTTTACATTTTTTACAGTATTAATAAGGAAACACTGTGATTACCAATAAGAAAAGACTCCAGAGTGCTGCTTGTAAAGTGCACCGTTACAAAGATTTATATCTGTATCTGGGGAGTAATACGCAGCATTGATATTTTAAGGAGCTCAGTTCAAAAATCTCTTCATTCAATGAAAGCTTGAGAAAGTGAAATATCTTTTCTCCTGTGGTAGAAGGGTGTGTGTGTTTCGGTGAGTTGATGATCTACACATGGTAGGAAGAAACAAACTTGGTCCCCCCAAATATCCACCAAATCCTTGAAAATGGGTACATGGGAACTAAGCGACTTTTCAGCAAAACTGTCCATCACAATTGCGGGTGGGGTGGGTGTGAGACTATCTGCTCCCTGCCAAATGCTGCACTGGTTATCTCCTGACCGGGATCCCATTCCATACCAAGAATGCAGTGTGTCAGCCCCACCCAGAGGCCCGAGCCCCACCAGTGCAGATTCATCTTTCACTCTGAGACAACAGGTTTTCAGCCATCTAGACATCTAATAGATCCTTAGGAGGAACAGCCCTATGTTATCCCCAGTTACTGCTCCTATCCCCTAATGGGTAGTATACTGATAGTAAGTGCCCAGAGAAGATTACATTTTTTAGTTTATATTTATAGCTTCTACTCATTCTTCAAGTTTTCCAAGTAGTACTTATGCAGAGCAATACCTATGTGAGCTTTACAACCAGTTCTACTACCTCCCAAGCTCCAATATAAAAGCTTGGCATAGCAGTGTTAACCTACAGCCAACCACAACCTAAAATAATCTATGCCCGTTACGATGCATTCTGCTGCAAGTAGCAGTGGTTGGGGTTTTATTTGTCACAGTCAACCCAAAGCCTGGAAGCAGGGAGGCCAGCACTGGCTAGAAAATCAAGGCCGACATTAGGACGCAGGCTTCTTCCATCCTGTGGTTTCACCATTCTTCACAGGCATCTTCCTTCCTGCTGCACGTCCAAGCATGATGCGTGTGAAGCAGGAAGGGAGGAACGGGAAGGGCAAAGAACAAGGCACCTTCTCTGCTCTGGTTGTTGTCTTTCACATGGGAAGAGAGGCTCCCATGACCACTCACAGCTGCAAGGAATTCTGGGAAATCAGGTTTTATCTGTGTGTTTGAACTGGACACAAAAACACACTAAAGAAACCCTGGCCAGATAGTTCAGTTGGTTAGAGTGTCATCTCAATATGCCAAGGTTGTGGGTTCGATCCCTGGTCAGGGCATATACAATAATCAACCAAAGAATGCATATATAAGTGGAACAACAAATCTCTCTCTCTCTCTCTCTCTCTCTCTCTCTCTCTCTCTCTCAAATCAATAAAAAAAAAATTAAAAACACGCACACTAAAGAACAGGATTCTGCAAGAATAGGTATTAGGTAAAGAACTAGTAGATTCAGCCACTGCTTTGCAGAAGTCTGTCAGGCATAAAAGTATATGATGCCTGGCTGGAGATGGGTTGGGGGGCGTGTTAGAGTGTGCAGCATTATACATCAAAGCTATGGCTGGTATCAGGGATGAGTCTAGGAGATGGGACATGGCACACAAAGATCATCTGCTCTACCTATTCACCCTCATTGCTGGTGACTAAATTTTAAGCTTCTTTCTGTTTGTAAAGGATTTTTGGTCCTACTCAACCACAAGGAGTATGTGGAGCTCAGGAGTTTACCAATAGACATGTCATCATTGTTCTTCATTTGTACACAAGCAATTCTCATGCACCTCTCCACCTCACAATAATAACAATAACAAAGATTGCCTGGGTTTCCACACCAGCATTTGCTTACTTACTAATATTAATATTACTAATTATAAGAAATCACATTTAAAGGAAATGCTTGGAACTTTACGTGGGTTCTCTCATTTAATTCTCAACACAACACTTTATAGCAAAAATCATGACAGCCCATTTTACAGATGAGGAACACAACACTAACATAGCTGAAGGGTCGTCCCCAAGGTTGCACAGCTAATGGCCTAGGTGTATCTGATTCTAAAACCCATGTTCAGAATGAGGGATCAGCAAACTACAGCCCTTGGGCCACATACTGCCCAGCACCTGTTTCTGTGAATACAGTATTTTGGGAATACAGCCATACCCACTCTTTTATGTACTCTCTATGGCTGCTTTCCCACTGTGGTGGCAGAGTTGAGTAATTGCAGCAGAGACTGTATGGCCCAGAAAGCCTAAAATATTTACTATTTGGACATTTACAGAACATGTGTACTGACCTCTCTTTAGACTGGACAAGGGCTTGTATGCAGAAACTCTTGGAATCCCTTCGGGATAAATTCTCTAAAATTACAAGTGTCTATGTTTAGCTGTATATTTTTCCTGAGGAAAAGGTCTATGGCTTTCATCAGATTCTCAAAAAGAATTTATGACTTAAAAAAAATTTAAGAGCTCAGTTGAACCAGATGTTTTAGAAAAACTGATCAAAGTGTGTGTGGTCCCCACACCAACAGCAAAGAATTTGCTGGGAAGTTGGGAACTTGTTAGAAATGCAAATTTCTAGTAAATTCAAAATCCTGGGGGTGGGGCCCAGCAATCTGTGTTTTAACAAGCTTCCCAGGTGGTTCTAAAGCTCTCTCAAGTTTGAGAACCTCCAAACTACCTAACTCTAAAAAGTCAAAACTCACAAAACCAAAGTTAAAATGTTATTGAATGCCAGTGCATTAGAACTCTTTGGTTTAACCATAATTTTTTACATTTTGTGGAGGAGGAGGGGAATGGCTTATTTAAACAGATACTTGAAGTTGTCCTCTTAATCATTGGCTATGACTGTCAATTACAGCTTTTAAAACTGAACATTGAAGTTCATCTGAGATCTGAAATTAAAGGACATTCAGCATTTGGCTTTCTTGCCTTTCAACATTGGACTCTCATTTAAGCTGTTCACACTGATTGTTAACGGCCAACGAGGGTAAACCCCTCTGCAGGCACCACACTGTGAAAAACATACTAGAGACCACCATCTGGCCCATTCTTTTTCAGTGACACAAGTGCAAAAACCAGTCACACATAAAAATTCACTGCCTTGGAACTAGAGTTTTCCTCCAACAAACTAGCTGCGGCAAGCCTGCCTATCCTGGCCACTGTCTACAGACACATTTCCTGTCCAGACCTGGGATGGCTCCCCTCATAGTTCCTCAAACCTTGCCTCCCGCTCTTCTCCCAACCATGTGTTCATTTCAGAGCCCTTTCTTTCTGACTCTGAAATCATTAATGTTACCTTAGAGATGAAAATGAGGTGACTGTGTTGGTGGTGGTTTAGGATTACAATTTGAAATGAAAATACAATTATTCAAAAGATCCACATTATTTTCCATTTCTGTCCTTTTCCTTTAATTCTTAGGATTGCCTGAAAAGAGTGGCTTTCTCTTCTATGTACCCATGCCATTTGGGGGAAGCCTTGCCCTTGGTTTGGATAAACTCATCCAGCGAGACACTACCTACAGATGAATGCAAAGTTAACCAGCTGCCCAGTTCAACCATAACTTCACTGTGCTGTCTTCCAGCTCAGAGCCCCATGCAGGGTTTTTCATTGTCTACACCCTCCTGCAGCGACTCCAGAAGTTTCACATAAACCTATCCTCCACCTGCATAATTTAATAATTATTATATCAATATTTAATTACCCTCCACCTGCATAATTTAAATCAATTTTTTTGCTTGTTTTCTCCATTTGGAGCTCAGGGTGTATGAAGCAGGTGTGCTGATGTTGAATGTGGCATTTTCTGGAAGATTCCCTCTATAGTGTTAACGAGGCCTCACTGCCTGGGAGCAGAAGGGAAGCATTGTGTTTGGGTAATTAGTGTAGCTAACCCTGGTCTGGGAAGGACCCTCTGGGTGGTTAAGTGGGATTTGGTCTGTACTTGCCCACAACCAGCTGGAGAAAATGCACTGCTCTCTACTAATTACTTTTACTTCCTCCATAGCTTCCTACATTTTAGGTTTACTCACTCCTTCAGCACTGCTTGCTTCAGAAATCCACTCAAACCAGTATTTTTTTAATATGTTTTTATTGACTTTAGAGAGGATGGGAGAGGGATAGAGAGATAGGAACATCTATCAGCTGCCTCCTGCACATCCCCTACTGGGGATCAAGCCCGAAACCCGGGTATGTGCCCTGACTGGGAATCGAACTGATGACCTTTTGGTTGATGAGTCAATGCTCAACTACTGTGCCACACCGGCTGGGCCAAATCAGTATTTCTGAAGAAACTCCACAGCTTAGAGATGAAAATGAGGAATAACAACAGTAAATAATAATAGCAAATTTGCTTTCCTTTGGGCTCTTTCCATAGGTTTCATGTACATCTCTCCCCACTGCCTTCCTGCTGAAGTATTTTCGGAGGCACATATTACCTGTCACTTTTTCCTCCCACCTCCACCTGTGCACACACTGCCCCTGCCCCATTAGCACTACATATCTCTCCATCATCTGATGTTATAACAGCATGATTTGAGAAGTTCTTTTGTTCACTTTTAAATTACAAAGAATTAATTTTTTTTTTGGGGGGGGGGTGCCTATCCGAAGGCCTGACAGAGCCACAGACCCCATAAACATATACTGATCACAATCAGTGACACAGATCTGGGGGGTGAGTATTGGGGGGGGTGGGGGTGGACAAAAAAAAAGGCTTGAGCAAAAAGAAAAGAACTTTCCCTTTACCCCAGAATCCTTTTTTTCCCCCCAACCCCTGCTTATGCAGAAAGGATGAGTTCCCTTTGGGTCTCCACCGCTTTCAAGCCATGTGACCTTCCCCAAGTTACCAGACCTCCCTGAACCTGTTCTTCCACTTTGATAAAGATGTGATAAGTCCAGACTTAGAGGGTGTTTATGAAAGCATCGGTTACACAAGACGTGCTCAAAGAGGGCTCGCTCCCCTCCTGACGGTCAGGAATTGCAATTGCATGGGAGGACACAGCAGGCACAAACACAGTGGGCAGTTACCACAGCACAGACTCACTGAGGAAGAGGAGTGGTTTCTCGGGGCACAGGAGCTGAGGATATTATTTATGCCTGTGGCCAGGTGGTGGAGGGGCAGATTCAGATTTTGTGAGTCCTAAAGCTTGTACAATTTGGGGGACTTATTCAGAAAAAAAATTACTCAGCCATAAAAAAAGAAAAAGGAAAAGAATGAAATCTTGCCATTTGGGATGACAGGGATGAACCTAAAGGGTATTATGCTAAGTGAAATAAGCAGACAGAGAAAGACAAATACCATATGATTTCAAAACAAAATAAACAAACAAAACAGCAACAAACTCAGAGATACAGAGAACAAATTGGTGGTCGCCAGATGGGGGCTGGGTGGAAAAGGTGAAGGGATTAAGAAGTACAAATTGGCAGTTACAAAATAGTCAAAGCGAATGTAAAGTACAGCATAGGGAATATAGTCAATAATGTAATAACTAGGTATGGTGTCAGATGGGTACTAGATTTATTAGGGTGATCACTTTGTAAGGTATATAAATGTCTATCATTATGTTTTACACCTGAAACTAATATATATATTAAATGTAATTTTAAAATAAAATTTTAAAAAGTGACAAATATTCAGAACACTGCAATAAATACTAAATATAAGTGTGCTGTAAGCATTTTTACCACTGTACCAAACCCGCTAGGGCTGAAGGTAAGTGTGCTGTAAGCATTTTTTTTTTTTTTTTAATTTTTTTTATTTTTTTTTTATATATTTTTTTTATTGATTTTTTACAGAGAGGAAGAGAGAGAGATAGAGAGTTAGAAACATCGATGAGAGAGAAACATCGATCAGCTGCCTCCTGCACATCTCCCACTGGGGATGTGCCCGCAACCCTGGTACATGCCCTTGACCGGAATCGAACCTGGGACCTTTCAGTCCGCAGGCCGACGCTCTATCCACTGAGCCAAACCGGTTTTGGCGTGCTATAAGCATTTTTAAATAAGCATTTGAGCCAAATATAAAGATGTAAAAGAGCAAGGAAAAAGAATGTCTTATTTTTGCAAATTTTACAAAAAGATATGGCCATGTGAACCCTCTGTTAGGGCCCTCCCAGGATCTTGGATCATTCATTTAAGCAGCACTTTCCTTGGTAGAAGGGGAGAAGGAAACTTGGACAGCATCCCAAAGATCAAAATAGTGCCACCCCATCAATCAAGAGTCATATTCATTGAAAAGTTAAAGGATGCCAAGGATTGAAGGGCTGTGCCCTCCAAAATTCTTCTGTGCCAGTGAGAGGCCCTGAAACTTGTGTTGCATGAGCTTCATGATAAATCCATCGTCGGTCATGTCTCAAGGTAAAGTTGGGAGATATGAGGATGATAAATATATCTTGGTGGTTAGGATGGGACACCAATAACTAAAGCTCAAGGTGGCCCATTTTCTTTTTTATCTCCCGTTTAGTCTTGCGTCAGTGGAATCTTCTCTTTCCTTTCTTCTAGAAAAATCTCTGAGTGGATGATTCCATTTCCCTCCCCTGTCTTCAGCCAGAGCACACCACTGCACTCCCCTTTCACCCCACAGTCAGCACCTTTCTTGGCTGCATCTGCCACTTTAAGATTCTGCTAAATTTGCCCCCATGCCTGTGGTTAGAGAGATGGCTGGAAACTAGCAACTCCATGATCTGCTCCCCTACTCACCAAGGACTCATTGAACCCCAAGGGCAAATCGCTGGCGGCTCTCAGCCTTAACTTCTCACTCTGTGAAATGGGGTGACCTAATGGGCATTTCCCTTATACCCCAGCTCTAGAAGCCCCATGAACTGACAGGGGATGGGAGACGAATGAGGTCATGCTTTTTAAAGACTCAGCACTCTGGAGTGGAAATGCAATGTTTAATTACAAGAAAGATGTATTCGTGGGGCTAAGAGTTCATTTATTTTTTTTTTAACAAAAGATTCTGAGAGCAAAGTAAGCTGGAGCTTGTGTGTGCAGCACTCAGCACTCATGGCATGAGAAATGTTTATCTAAGGAGAACACGCCGGAGTGTGGTTAGAACAAGGGAAGTTATAAAAGGAAAGAGAGATCATTATCAGGCTTACTGACACTTACAGGGAAAAAAGAAGAGAGAGAGAAAGGGAGGAGGTGATCCTGACTAGAGAAAACAAATAGGGGAAAACTGGGGCCAACGTTTCAACGTGGACATTTTCAAAAGATGACACCTTTCCCTGGCCTTGCCCTTTATTAATTCAAGATGTGTTTATGAGATCCTCCAAAATTCCCAGCCTAAAGAAACTGGGCCCCAGGGAAGCGGGTTCACTCCTGAGAGACACCATAGCTAATTTCCAAGAGATGAGATTAGAGCCCAGTCTCTCAACTCCCCTCGAAGAGGTCTTCCCATACACTACACTGACTGTGGATGAAGAGTCAGCCTGAGTCACAAGTCTACTGATGAGACCATTTATTTCAAGTATAATAGTGTTGGTATTGTTAGAATTTTCCAGTGTGAGACCCTAGCGTTCTGCCTTCACTGAAATTTGCTTGTCATTAACCGTGTTCCTCATACAAGTTGCGAGTAATTCAGCAAACTACAGAGCTTTGTGCTGTAGGTAAAATATCCCTGCCCTCTAGGAATTTATCGCCTTAGTTGAGGAAACAGAGCCTAGGTACAGTAAAGGTTGGCAAACAATACAGAAACGATTAAGATTCGGTAATGAAGGATCGAGCAAGATGCTGGAAGGGCTTGGGAGGAGAGCCATCCCAGGAGGCTGGAGGAGGCAGGACTTAAGCCAGAGTGAATTCAGAAAATGGAAATGAGAATTCATGGCGCGCATAATGAACTATGTGGGTCAGCACCTGGTCATAGGAATTGTAGGATATAGGGACAGTGAGTTGAGCAATCTGAATAGATTTGAAACTTTGTGTACTAAAAAAAAAATAATAATAAATAAATAGTCTGCAAGGGTGGAAATAGTTTGGGGCTAGATTGGGGAAGGCAAAATTAAATTTGAGCAAAAGGAGAAAGACTTTATCCTAGAAGTAAAAGGAGTCACAGAGATTTGAGTAATGACATGATGAACATGTTATTAATGGAATTAATCTCACTGTGGTGAGCAGTAAGGACTCTAGGGTAAAAACAAAAAAACTAGTAGGAGGGAGATTAGTTAGAAAGCTTTTCAGGTATAGAGTGATCTTGAACAGGTTAAACATGTCCCCTTGTAGCATTCATTTAAGAAGGAAGAGAGGGGAAATAGGGGAGAAGGAAACTTCAACCGTATCGCAAATACCAAAATAGTGGCATCCCCTTCAATCAAGGATCATATTCATTGAAAAGTTAGAGTTATCTGTAATAATGTCAATAATAAAAATTAAATTAAAATTAAAAAGATGAGTCAGAGGATGCCCAGGTTGGAAAGCCTATCCCCTCCAAAATTCTCCTTGGGCAGTATTGATGTCCAAGAGAAAAGCTAAAATTGTCACACAGTAGGGAAAATGAAGGGACTGGAGTCACTCAAAGTCTGACACTAGCTCCAGCCCCCAAACTCCCCAACACTAACTGCTGCCTCCAGGCAGAGCCCAGAGGAAATCCACGGCCACAAGTGACTGTTTGTTCGAGCCTGGCTGGCAGCTCACCAGGGCCAGCGGTAGTCCTTGCACAACCACAATTGTCAGTTGAAAAGAGGAGGAAGGACACCTGGGTGGCTTCGACCTTAAAATAGGATCTGTGAACCCTTGCAAAAAAAACCACCTTCCGTACAAGCTGCCTTTTAATATGTTTTTATTACTCTTGGCTTCAGGCTTCCACACCACTACAGCTGGTGAAATAAATGCATGGGTGGAATATGTTTTAATGGAATATTTTATCTTTATTTCATGGTGTGTGTGTGCCCTCACATGCACAAATGTAAGGTACCCATGTCTTACATAGCAGGACTAAAGAAAATGCCAATTCGTATCTGCAACAGGAAAAAATATTGCTTAAACTTGGGTTAGTCTTTGAACAAGCCAAGACATTGTTTGTATCTTTCGCTAAAATGTTGTTCTTTTCACCCACCAAACTCTTGCTTACGCAAGTGCCCCTCTCTATGGTCTCCCCATCTATTGAAATCCTCCTTGTCTTTCAAAATTCTTCAATGCCTGTCAGCTTCCTCCTCCAAACCTTCCCCTGAGGCTGTCAGCCCCCTGGAATCTCCATAATATTGCCAAGTTATCCCCCATAGTACTGTAAGTTCCTACTGTTCCAACACTGCCAGGTGTCAGGAAAAAACAGGTGCCTACCCGCAATTAACTCATACTCGATTAGAAGAAATAAATGCACAAACAGATGACCCTATAAGATGGGACCAGTGACCTAATGGGACAGACATTTTAAACATTAGCTTAGTGCCTCACCAGAGCTTCTGCGAAGGGAGCAGCCTTAAGCAGCGAGGTTCATACCATATGACCCCACTGTCCTCCAGTTGTAGGTGAAGGGCCAGTAAAGGTCAACAAAGCCAATGGGCAGGCTCATCGGAAGCCTATGAAGTAGCTGAGCCCAAAGCATTCGGCCCACACAGAGTTGAGCCAATCAGCTTCCTAGTCTTGGGAGTTGAAAATAGAAAATATGGTGAGGACAAGGCAGCAATTAGCAGGAGTAAAATGTGAAAGGTTGTGAGTTAGGAGAAGGCAGAACAACCAGGATGGGCCTGGGTGAGCCAACAACCACAATAGCTAATAGTTAGTGAGCGCCTGCTATGTGCCAAACTTTGTTGCTATTATTCCAATTTTGTACTTGAGGAAACTTAAGACTTAAATGAATTCATTTCACTTTATTCAGGTCTCATTTCAAATATCCTCTCCTCACACAGACCACTATGTCTACAGTAGCTTCCTGCTCCCACCACCTGACCCTCCTGGTCCACCTTGTTTATGTCCTTTATAACCTCCTCCTTCAAAGTATGGGCCATGGACCAGCAGCAGCAGCAGCATCAACTGGGAGCTGGTTATAAATGCAGCATATCGGCCCCACCCTAGACCTACTGAGTCATGATGTGCATTTGAACAAGATTCCCCGATGATTCATTTCCACTTTAAGTTTGAGAAGCATTTTATATTTTTTTTCATTGTTATCTGAACTCTCTGTTCCTTGTTTTTCATCTTTTAAAATTTTATTTTTAATAATAGTAGACATATAATATTACTTTCAGGTGTATTTCATAGTGATTCAACATTTCTATACTTTACGAGGCGATCACCATAACAAGTCTAATAATGACCTGACAGCATACAGTTATTACAATATTATTGACTATATTCTCTATGCTGTATGTTACAACCCTGTGACATTTTATTACTGCAAGTTTGTACTTCTTAATCCCCTTCCCCTTTTACACCCAACCTCTCAAACCCTTCCTTATGACTTTATATTATTTTATATTATGCATATTACTTTATATTGCTTATGGCAGTCTGTAATTTCTTTTTATTTATTTTTGTCTGTCTCCTTCAACAATACTGTAAATTCCATAGGGGAGGGGATATGTTTGAACTTGACCACCTCACCTCTGTATTCCCAGGACTTAAAACATGTAGTAGGCATTTCAAAAATATTTATTGAATGAATGAATGAGTGAATGAATGAATTTTCCCATGTTCTCACATCTAATAAATAGTTAAAATCAATACCCAGGATTCCAAAACCCAATAGGTGGCTTCCTGTTTGAAGTACTCATTGCCCCAGTTTTTGGGGGTGCTGGAGGCTGATGGCTCTGAACTGAGCCCCTCCCTGGGAATTGCCCTCTGCAGCCTCACCCACAGTCACACCCCCTGTCCAGGGGGAAGCTTGCACCCAAGGACTTGTGGATGGCGGGGAGGGGGGGGGGGAGCATACACAAGTTGTCCCTCAATTTGGCACATCTCTGAAGGGCCATCATAGCTCCATAGCTCCCCATGGGATTGGCAGAGGCATTGAAGCCCAACTTCTCTCTCTGCCCAGCCTGTTTCCTTTCCTCTCTCACAGGAATTGATCCCAAGGGCATTCCCTCAAAATTTTCTTTACCCAAATCTCCATCTCAGAGTATGACTCCTGGGGAATCCAACCTGAGATCAATTGACACACGGGGACAGGTGGGCCCCTCAAAAGAGACCCCGGAGCTCCTGCCAAGAAGCTGCCTTGGATCATTTCCAGATCCCAGGAGGATCAGTTGTTCCTCCTCTGGAGCTCCCATGATCTGTCACCCTGTAAATGAACTTCTGTTCTTGCAATGAAAGCAACTAAGTCAGAGGGCTATGAGGAGTCCACAGAAGTTCAGAGAAAATGTGACTGAGTTTAACGTAAGGGATAAGAGACATCTAATTGTGTAAGTGTCCAACATAAGATTTTAAAGTCAGGCGACAGTATAACTTAATAAGCAGTAGGCACAAAGGATACATGTAATAAATACTTAATTGAGCATAAGGGACAAACATCTCAATATCAAAACTAAAGTATAAATAAAGAAAAATGAGTGTTCTCCTACTGAAGGCATGAATTAGCATTTGCATTTTAACCATAAATTGTACAACACATTCAAACTCTCATCTCAGCACTGGAAAGTAGGTAAATTGGGCTCAAATAATATCCAAGAGGGTTTTTGGTGTCTGAAGTACGAAAGGACCTACAAATTGAGCCCATTCAATAGTTCTGAAGGCTGAGTTCCAGAGAGAAAGAAAATAGTTGAATAAGGCTGGTACCTAAATAATGGTCCAATTTCAACTGTCTATCAATGATGTGTTATCTCATGAGTCTTTGAGACACACCAGTGCTTCTAATTACCCTCCTCCCTAAAGGAGCTAAAATGTGGGAAAATATATAAAACACAGTTCTCAAGACAGTGGACATCTGACCACAAAGGACAGTGAGCCCTGAGAGACAGAAAACAAATGAGGTGATCCCTACAGCTGCCCCAGATTACTGCCTGGAGAAAGTGTCCATGGTACTGGGAGGGGAACTCCAAGCATATTGGTCTAGTGGTCTCCCTAAATTGAGGAGACAGACCTAGGGGTCTAGAAAAGGCAGGACAGCTAGAATTCACAGGGCACACAATCTGAGAGGAAGAGCTCCAGAGATCTGCAGAGGGTAAATGTCAAGTATTCAGTTGAGAACCCATGCATGGGTGACAATAAATTAAGAGGAAATAGTGCCCAGAGTTTTAGTAGCAGGGAATAATTAACCCTACATGAAATGCAGCTCTGGTCCCACCTAACAAAGCTTGAAAGCCAGACTCGGAAAGAGAAAGCTGGCTCTAAGTAACTTAACCCTGTTGCAGAACAAAGCTCAGAAATAGTAAAATATCCAGCATCCAACAAGATAATATTCACAATGCCTAGCATCAAATGAAAAATTACTAGGCACACAAAAAGAAGCAGAAAATATAACCCACCTGGGTTAACTGAAACTGACCCAGAATGACACAGATGATAGAATTAGTAGACAAGGACATTGAAACAGATAGTATAACTGTATTTCATAAGTTCAAGAAGCTAGAGGAAATATTGAACATATTAAGACAAGGACAACTTCTAAAACAATCAAACTCCTAGAAATGAAGCATGCTGGACCGAGGCATGAGGTCTGCACTAAGAACCTGCACAATTCTTACTGTGTCCTTCCCAGAGAAACAGAAAGCTCAGCCAGTATTCCTATCTTTCACCCCTCCATTCCTGAGGAGAGAACCACAGGGCTGTTATTTGGGGCCCTGTCAGTAAAGGGGCCCATCCCTTCTAGCTTTCTACAAAGGTTGGAGCTCAGGACTATAATAAGCAAGACCAGTGGCCACAAAGGGGCAGCAGTTCTCTTCTTGAAAAGTAACTGGTGCCAGTCAGAGCAACAGATGAGAGTCAGGGGCCAGGAGTTCAAGTCCCCTATATCCCACCCTCCACCCCCTCAAGCAGCTGTGTGTCTTTGGGCAACCTAGTTAACCTCTCTGAACCCAGTTTCTTAATCTGCAAAATAAGGATGATAATGATAGTAATAATAATAATAATACTCGTAAGATTGTTGTGAAAATTCAATTGCATTAGATAAGAAAACACATCAGAAAATTCTTTCTAAAGTCCACATATTTGTAATTATTTTCACATACTACAAAAGCCAGGAGATAGGTACCAGTATCTGCGAGTAGGTCACATTTTTCCCCCAACCCCACCCCCAGGAATCTCTTAATCATCTTTATCTTTTTATTGCCATGTCTCTGACATTCCTTAGGGCTTCTTAGTTCATAGTAAGATAAGAGCAAGTAAGACATTATCTGAACAAGTAAGAATGAGAAAAAAAACTTTTAAAGCTTTCTATTCTAGTTCTCCATGTTGTGTAACAAACCACTCTGAACTTAATGGTGTAAAACCACCACCATTTTATTATGCTCACTGGTTCTGTGGGTCAGGATTTGGACTGTGCTCAGTGGGAATGGCTTGTCTGTGCTCTATCGAGTCTGGGGCCTTAGCTGAGTACGTTTGAAGTGCCGTGGGCTGGGATCACCTGACGCCTTTTCCTCTCACATGCCAGGGCTCACCTGGGACAACTGTGTGGAGCATTTTCACATGGCCTCTCCGTGAGCTTGGGCTTCTCCTGGCATGAGGACTGTGTTCCAAGTGTCCAAAGAGGGAGTGCTGTAGGAGAAGCAGGTGAAAGGCTTCTATTTCTGAGCCTTGACAGTCCACCATTGGTGGAATCACTTACAACCCACCCAGATTCAAGGGGAGGGAACCCAGACCCCCTTTCAATGGGAGAAGTAGAAAATTATTTGGGTCTTATGTTTTTAAAATGCCAAACTTGATATCCAAATTCTACACGGCAAAAGTAGAATTAAGGCTTATTCAAGATTCCAGCACAAATGATGGTCGATGGCGCCATCTTTCCCTAGAGCAGCGGTTTTCAACCTGTGGGTCACGACCCCTTTGGGGGTCGAACGACCCTTTCACAGGGGTCGCCTAAGACCATCGGAAAACACATATATAATTACATATTGTTTTTGTGATTAATCACTAGGCTTTAATTATGTTCAATTTGTAACAATGAAAATACATCCTGCAGATCAGATATTTACATTGTGATTCATAACAGTAGCAAAATCACAGTTATGAAGTAGCAACGAAAATAATTTTATGGTCGGGGGTCACCACAACATGAGGAGCTGTATTAAAGGGTCGCGGCATTAGGAAGGTTGAGAACCACTGCCCTAGAGTAATCTATCCCAAAAAATCCTTATCTTCAGTGGTCCATCTCTCTGGATGGTCTGAGTTATCATTAACATTAATCACTTTGTGTCACTGAGGATTGCCAATGCAGTGTAGTGGCAACCATGGAGAGTAGGCCTAGCATAACATTCAAACGTGCCTACGAAATTATTAACAGGATGAAACCAGTTGCAGACTTGCCCTCTGAGCTTAATTCAAATGACCCTAGGACACCAAGAGGGATTTGTATTTTCCTGAATCAACATTAAAATCTCAGAAAAATTTAACTGACAATGTGTTTATATTAGAATCCCTAGTCTTCAGACACTACTCCAAAGAAAGCCAAGTCAATACAAGCCAATGTGTAGGAACAGGCCTGTTTTTGCAGATATTAGGTGTGATACTTTTCAAGTTTTATGGAAAGAATGACAAACCTGATCTGAATTAGAAGGACTCTAGCTTAATATTTTCTGTGAAATAGGGTGAGATGGGTTAGGATGCAAAGGTATCTAAAAAACTTAGCACAAAAGCTCAGGGAAGACTCTGCCCCACCTTCAACATGTTGAGCTCAAGCAAACTGAGGGAGCTGTCATAAGCTGGAATGACAACGTTAGGAAGTCCTGCTCATCTGGTTTTATTTGAACAGAAATATAGCCCTTGATTTAGAGAGAAAAGCAGAATCACCAACCCCTGTGCAAAGAAAAGAGATGATGCCAGGCTCCATCGTAGTGGGAGAATCGGCCACACACAACTGCCTCTTCTAACAAAAAGAACCAGCAACACTTTCCAATGTTGTGTTTATACATAAAGTGTGCATGAAGACCAGTGACTCAGAAAGTCAATGCAATGTGGTGGTTGGAAATATTATCACTGGAACAAAGCCATCTGGATTTGAATTCTTTCTACTTACTAGCTGTGTGCCTTGGACAATTACCTTATCTCCCCTAAGCTTTAGTATCATCATCATAAAATAGGGAAAAAAATAATAGCTCTCTCATAGGGTGACTGACAATGTATATAAAAATTTAACATAGTATAATTCATCAAAAATGCATCCTTGCCCTAGCCCAAGCATGTCAAACTCAAAGGCTAACATGGGCCAAAAAACGAGGTATGTGGCCTACGGGCCATGAGTTTGACATGCTTGCCCTCGCCAGTTTGTCTCAGTGGATAGAATGTCAGCCTGTGGACTGAAGGGACCCAGGTTCCATTCTGGTCAAGGGCACGTACCTCAGTCACAGGCTCAATCCCTGGCCCTGGTCAGGCCTTTTGTGGGAGGCAACCAATCGATGTGTCTCTTTCACATTGATGTTTCTCTCTGTCTCTTCTCCACTCTCTCTAAAAATCAATGGAAAAATATCCTTGGGTGAGGATTAACAAAAACAAAAAAAGTGCATCCTTAAGTCTGATTTTATCATTTTCTCTACTTTTGTACAGTTTATATTAGTTTCATACTATAAAGATGATCTATGCCTTTTATAGAAAATTTGAAAGAGATCTATTCAAAGAAAAACAAACATCACCCACAATTCTGCACCCAAAAGCAATTTTTAAAAAAATGTATTTTATTGATTTTTTACGGAGAGGAAGAGAGAGGGATAGAGAGTTAGAAACATCGATGAGAGAGAAACATCGATCAGCTGCCTCTGCACACTTCCCACTGGGGATGTGCCCGCAACCAAGGTACATGCCCTTGACTGGAATCGAACCTGGGACCCTTGAGTCCACAGTCTGACGCTCTATCCACTGAGCCAAACCGGTCAGGGCCAACAGCAATTTTTGTTAGCATTTTAGGATATTTCATTTAATCTTTCTGCAGTGTATTTCCTCTCTCTGAGGTCGCATTGGGGGTATCATTTTGCATGCTGTTGTTTTCTCTTCTCATCATAGAGTCAGTATTTTCCATGTAACTAAAAATCCTTCCTGAACTTCACTTTGAATGATTGCGTAGTCTTCCATTGCACACTTATAAGACTCTCTTAACTGTAAAACAAATATTTCTCTAGGAAAAAAATTTCATTCTTTTCTTTGGGAGAGAAGAGGCATTTCAGGGGCTATTTGTGCTGTCTTCATGCTTAAGAATAATGATAACAGTATCAATTTTAATACATGAAGCTTTATTAAAATATAGCCTTAGATTTGCCCACTTAAAGAATGTGGTCCTAGCTACTAGACTAGTTCTCCACATTTTTTTTAAAATCCTCACCTGAGGACATGCTTAAAAAGAGGAAGGGAGAGGAAGAGAGATACACATGCTGAGAGACACAGAGAGAGAAAGAGAGAGAGATTGAGATTGATTGCCTTTCATATGCTCCTCGACCCAGGATTAAACCCACAGCCCAATTACGTGTCTTGACCAGGTATCGAACTGGCAACTTTTCAGTACACAGGACAACATTCAACCAACTGAGCCACTCTGGCCAGGCTATCCACATTTCCAAGTACAAACCCTTGCGTAATTTTCTCAAGAATATCGCAAACCTATGACTTTCACAAAGAAATTATTTCGATTTTTTTATTTTCACTTAAGTACCTCCTGTGACTTCTACTTCTGAAAAGTCCATTTTTAGAAAATATAGGAAAGCATGGTTGTTGTGGTTAAAAATTGTCTTCCTGCCCATCACAAATACAGCTATTTTCTTCTCTTTCTTAAGTGTTGTGAGAAATCAGCAAGTCATTAAGGGAAGATATTAATAAATATCTATAATAATTATATGTAAAATCTGCAATTACCATACATACATGAATGAAGTTGGAAAGCAATGCAGATATATTTCTGCTTACACAGAAGTATATTGGTTGGACTGGCTTTCTGTTCAACAATTTTAAAATCTTAATTATACATCTGTTTTGGCCATACTTGCCTAAACATTTAATGTTCCGCAGAAGTGCTTCCCATGTTTGTTATTCAAGTTTCTTGCACTTCAATTTGGGATATGTCTCCTTCCACAGGCCACCAAGACCAAACAGAAAATGCCTTGAAATGCAAACAGTCTCTGAATTATGACACCTATTACTTTTTATTAGTAGTAAAAACAAAAAGAAGCAAGGAACAATTCTATTTATGCAGAGCAGTTAGAACATAAATAATAATAAAATCCTAAAACTATAAAACTACTTACACAATATTAATTTAATTCTAATAAAAAGCGGGTTTAGGTTTTACCTCCAAGCTAGCAAATGTGGTGCATTTTTGCTTTCATCCAATATTTATACCCAAAAAACATTTGGGTTTAGGAAATAAAGTAGTGATAAAAAAAATTACAGTCTTTGAATATTGGGCTTTGACTAGTCCCCTGCTGCCCTTTATTGTATGTTTCAGTAAAATACAGTACATCTTGCTGTTTTATTTCATTGTTTGTGGCCCGTGCAAAATCCTATTGTCCAGCTGCCCAGCATAAATGAACAACAAATCAGAAGAACCAGAGAGACACTTTAACTGATTAAACTGGGTCTGAAATTTTCCTTTTACTGCTAAGTTATCACCTTATTGCAATTATTTTAACACATTGTGGTCATTTTTACACATTGTATTTATTTTTGCAAAATTCATGGGAGATGCTCATCAGAGGGCTTAGGCTCTATACCAGGTGGGGCAAAAGTAGGTTTACAGTTGTGAATACATGCAACAGTTTATTCTTGTACTATTATTTATTAATGATTATATTACTTTCCACATGAACAGCTGTAAACTTACTTTTGCCCCACTCTGTAGAGCACGCCATCTTAAAATCTCACGCCTAGTAAAGAGTTCAGCTTTCATATTCTAAAGTTGTCTTTTTCTCCCTAAAATTACTTACATTGGCTGATTAGGGGAGCTTAAGTAAATGGATCTTTTTTTAAATTTTATTTTACTCATGGCTTATCACCTTACTTTTTCTTGTAAGTTATCTGACCTAAGGAAATTTGTCATAAATTAAAAGAAAAGCAATATTTTGTCACAAAACAAAAGACAAAATATAGAATAAAGATAGTCACCTTTTACATGGAGAGTGATTTAGAGCTAGGTGAATAGGCTATGGGCACATGAGGAAATGCAGAAAATATGAGAACTCAAGTTTGCAACATAAAATTCATGCATGAAAACCTTTTGCTACACTTAGAGATCTTCTTTCAGAGGTACCCGATAAAGCAGAACATATGCCATCTGAAAATTAAGGAAACATATTGTTTCAACCAAAATCAGAAATATTTCTTTATCAAGGCCAGGTGCATATAGACAAAACAGAAAGCCAGAGCTGCAACAATGCATAGATGCACGAACTGTGCACTGCACAACTCCAGGGTGAGCCATACGCACAGACTGCAATGTGAATGATGCCTTGCTTATATTCCATTGATTTTATGCCTCCTACTTAGGAATGTATGATTGTAAAACAGTTAAAACAAAATTTACTTTTTCAGGGCCTCAAATAAAAAAATGTGTTACCAAATAATCAAGGTAAATAGATAAGAATCTATATATATATAAAAGGCTAATATGCAAAGTGTTCTCTTGGGAGTTTGACCGGGAGACCAGGAGTTTGATCGCTCGCTATGATATGTGCTGACCACCAGGGGGCAGCGTAGAACAAAGGAAGGCCCTGGCTGGCAGCCAGAAGGCCCCAATTGACTCTGATTGCTGGTCAGGCCTAGGGACCCTTCCTGTGCACAAATTTTGTGCATCAGGCCTCTAGTTACATATACCATGATAAGTTTTATTGGCTACACAAGAAAAAAAAAAAATTTCTGCATTAGAGGAGCCTACCTACAGTTGAATTGAGAAGAATCTTTAAGGTATGTATGAGAACAATTTTGAAATACTTTGGAAGCATTCATTGCCAACAGACAATGTGCTGTCATATGTGGTCATTTTCTGGACATAGAAGTGAATCTGACCAGAGCTCCCTCTGCCACAGGTAACACTAGTTATACTGGAGTAGCCATTTTTTTTTGTACCTGAAAGTAATCTAATGGCTTTTCTTTTCAAAAATTATACTATTCAGCTTGGTGGCCAATTCAGAGTCACCTTTTCCCCATCATATCTGAATTAATAAGGTTTAAGTTTATCTGGGGTAAGGACACACATGATTGTTTTTTATAATTTTTTTTAATCCTCACCCAAGGATATGTTTTTTTATTGATTTTAGAGAGAGAAGGAAGGAGAGAGAGAAAACATCAATCAGTTGCCACCTCACATGCCCCAACTGGGAATAGAACCCGAAACCCGGGCATGTGTCCTGAACCTAATCAAACCCACGACTCTTCAGTGCACGGGACGACACTCCAAACTGAGCCACACCAGCCAGGGCAGGACTCACATGTTTAAAGCTTCATTTTAACTCTCACATGTGCAATAGAAGGTAAAAATTCAGATGGCAAATTTTTACTTCCAGGTGTCATCTCGACTGAGTTTGCCAGAGTCTCTTTCTTATTTAAAATACTAGATAGAGGCCTGGTACACAAATTCATGCAAGGGTGGGGTCCCTCTGGGTGGCCTGCAGGGATGGGGCTGAAACCCGCAGTCCAATGCCGCCTACAGCTCCTGCCTGCTGCTATTGCACATCCTGGCCCCACTGGGCCTGCCGCAGGCTCTCGCCTAATCAGTCCCGATCAGAAGAGGCTCATGCTGCTGCAGCAGTGCTCACCAGCCATGAGCCCTGCATCTGGCACCCTCCCAAGAGGAGTGGCCTGTGGGATCTGGCTGAAACCAGCTCTCCGACATCCCCCAAGGGATCCCAGATTACAAGAGGGCACAGGCCAGGTTGAGGGACCCACCGGTGCACGACCCAGCCGGGGAGGGACCACAGGAGGGCTCTATGACCTGTCTGGCCCACGTCGCTCAGTCCCAATCAGCCAGACCCCAGAAGCAAGCTAACCTACCGGTTGGAGCATCTGCCCCCTATTGGTCAGTGCACATCATAGTGACTGGTCGACCAATTGACTGCCTGCCCCCTGGTGGTCAGTGCACATCACAGTGAGCGGTTGAGCAGCCTTAGCATTTTATTAGCATGTTATGCTTTGATTGGTTGTTCGGTTGTTCTGCCATTTGGTCTATTTGCATATTACCCTTTTATTATATAGGATATATACATATCTGATTGCATCACCTGCTATATATGGGCAAATATTAAAGACATCTGAATAATTAAATCTCAAGTTAATATATGCTGAAGAAGGACTTCTGACTTCTCATTGATTACTTTGGTTTCCTTGGACTGAACACACTTGCCTTGACTACAGCAGATGCCAACTATTTAATCATACATTAGGATCAACTGACGATGTATTTCCCAAGTGCAAAGCAACTCTGTTCACCATCATTGAACAGGTCCAAATCTTGCCTCACATATCTTACTCAGGCTTACCGCTGAGCACCCGCTGTACACACACAGCTAGGAAAATCCGAACCCAATTTGTATACACACAAGCAGGCATTCTGATCTTCAATCTGTCAGCTTGCCGTGAAAATAAGAATTCCTTTTTTGTGGTGAGGGATATGTCAATTATATCTCAATTTTTAAAAAAAGAAAGTAAGAATTCCTCTGCAGAAAATGAACCGCCTCCATTGGCATAGCTGTGGTATGGGAAATTGCTGGAATTCTCAGAGTACTAAGGTGCAGGCAAATGATTAACACGTCTCCATAAATCACGGCAGATTTAAGATTTAAATACATACTAAAAATGGCATGGACCCTTGGGTCTTCTATTTATAAATGCAGTCCTTTTTCTTTTACTTCTCCTCCACCCCCTCCCCTTTGGATCAAAGAGAGAATTCCAGGCCAACTGAAAAACAATGGTAAATGTTTGCATTGCTGAAATTCAAGCTGGTGCCATAAGTGGATTTGAGGCGGACTGGGCTCTATAAACAAAATAAAAAAGATGGCATCCAAATGAAAATATGTAGAAAAGATACTGGGGGAGGGGGGAGAATGCTTCAGAGAAGCAGTCTGGTTAGTTGTAAAATGACTTTAAATTAGGCTTTAAAAAGGATTGCTAAATCTTGACACATATATGAGCAGCTTATTATCATGCAATTGTGCAGTAGTTGCTTGATCTTGTTACTGATTCGTCACATATGAATAAATGATTAATTACCAGAAAGGCTAAAACAGAGTAGAGTGAGAGTACTGAAGCTCACCCTGAAAGAGGGGCTTAAACACGTTTATTGCCCTTTAAGTGCATTTCATTAAGGCCAATTAAGGACTTTCATGTCTTATTAGAAAAATGAAGTAGATTTATGAGGTTTTCGTAGGTTGTAAATGCTGGGGCTAGCAGATACAAAACCGAGCAGAAATGGTAGTTAAGAGCTAAGAAAATATATACAAATGCTCCCAGAAAGCAAATATTTAATGGCAGTAAAAGCCAGTTCAACACAAAAGGCGATCTTGAAATAAAAGAAAAGGCATAATTTTTATTTCCTATCGTCTACTCACTATAAACTTCAGGATTTGCGCAGGCAGAAGGTTTCTCTGCAGTTGGGGGGGGGGGGGGGAGGGGGCATGGCGGGGAGATAAAGCACAGCTAACCCTAAACTGACCTGACAGTGACTGAGTCCTTCGTCAAGACAAAAGTAGACACCAATAAAATTGCTCTTCGAATTCCAGGGGGAGAATTCTTGAAAGAGAGGAAGCTCGGAAATGAATCCAGTGCTGACATGGTTGTTACCAGACAGCAAGCAGAATTCACTGGCTGTTGTTAGGGCCATGAGCCCAACTTCCCACTTTTCCTGTCCCCATCAGATGGTGTCAGAACATTAGCCCTACCAAAGGGTTAGTATTCACCCTGGATTTCCTTGATTCATTTTCAAGGAAAATCACCGTGACAGGTTAGCAAGCATTTCCTGTTGCCCTTAGGGAATGATTGCCGCCCCCACACCATTCTAGCCATGGGCTGATCTATTTACTCATCACTCAAGCTGCTCTCACAAAAACACATGACACACACACCTACACAGTATGATCTCAGGAGACTCCTGCAGCTTTGTGGGGCGCAGGAGTGAGCATTCAGGAATGTTTGGTAAAATGCACATTTTTACCTTGCACACCATGATGGCAAGCCTCGAGGCTGTTTATCCCATACCCTCTTGGATAAATAATTCAAAGCCATATGAAACATCTTCAAGAAAATATCAACTGAAGCTCTACAGTCGCAACTTTTTCAGCACAAATTTCTCCTCCTCTTTAAAAAAAAAAAAAAAATGAATATTGGCAAGTCAGTGGATTATGCCTTCTTGATTTTTTCCAAAATTCAAGAGAAGCGCCATACAGCACATGAAAGATGTCCAAAACTCACCAACAGTTTTGCAGCACACATACTACTTTAAAATAAATGCCTCGGTTTTGCTCGTTGAAAGCCCATTTACCACCATAGAAAAGACTGAACATGGGATTTTAGCACTTCTTCAAGAGCCCTGGCAAATTTTTCTGCTGAGAACCTTTAAAATGGTATTACTAGAAGATCTAACAGCAGGAAATCAGATTAACTGCGCTGTTTTAGGAGAAAAGATGAAGAGCTGGCCGATGGCATTTATAAAGGTAGAACTTGCAAAACTGAAGGTAAAGTCCTATAGGCACATCCCAGCCAAAAATAACAAGACATAAAACAGCAAACAAAATATTAATTTCAATGTCCTTAGTGTAACTCCCTTTTGTCCAGTGAACTTGATTTTTCCAAACAAATAATGGCCTGGACAGAGACCTAAAGCAACTAGCCATGTATCTGTTCAGACTCTGCAAAGAATTTTATTGAACCGAAATGTGATGAGCATCTGTCCTTGGTGATTTATTCCAAACAGCGGAGATGTTATAAAATGAACACATTGCATCTCCTGCTATAAAAGAGAAACAAAATGATCTTTTAGTTAATATCCAATCAAACTTCAAGACACCTTATGGAACACAAGGATTTCATGGGATCGTTTTATTCTGTTGCACCTTTCTCCAGAACACTAAAATGGGATTAATTTAAGAATTTCTAAAACGCAGCGTTAAATGTGTGTAACCGGTTCTGTTTTTTTTTTCCAGATCAACAGATGCCACTTGATTTTTATTTTTATTTTGACAACCCAAAATGTAGGCCCAGGCTAGGGTGCTAATGACCAATAAGTTCTTATTAAAGAACCAAGAGTGCTTTTTCAGAAAGTTCATTACCAATTTGGACCTCAGGGTCACTGAGTTACAAATAGAAGTGGAACCTTTTCAAGTTCAGGATTGGATACATTTTGTCAGGCACAATAGACTATTTCTGGAAGAATTACTGCTAAAAAAGAATTTAAAAAAAGAGTTGGGTTTAAAAGCCTCCAAAGACTTCCAGCATGCGAATTTTAATCCAAAAAAAAAAAAAGAAGAAGAATTTTCAGATGGCTTCAGTAAAGATCAATCCCAAATAAATTAATGCCCATGGGATAAAATTACAACTCATAGTCCAAATATTTCCACAATAAAGCACTTTGAGTGTCAAATAAAAATAATACAAATTTTTATCTAATCTATCCAGTTTATTTTTTAAAGAGTTCATTAAAACTAGGGAATTAAACTTTCAAGTGATGAAAAGCTAATTTCTGTTTATATCCAACTCAGAAAAGAGTCTCAAATTATCAGAGTTTAGAGCAAAATGAGATCTTAATATTAGGAAAAGAGAATGGTTTCTATTGAATCATAGAATTAAATCTGCCAACACAAAGAGCAGGGGCGTGATAAGGGAGGATTTAGCATATTCAAGCAGAGCTGGACAATTTTGCACCCAACGTAGACAGATTTCTTTTGAATTTTCTAGGTTGGTTGTCCACAAATCTTCATTGTAATGAACAAGCTGCCAAGTCTTGCCCTTTCCTTGTAGGCTGTTCAAATCCTAATGAAATTAAAAATAGAGCATGCTTGGCACACCTTGTCCCTACTGTCAGACAGAGCTTTGTGGTGCCACTTGGGTGGACAATTTTGAAATAGAGGGTTGACTTTTGGGAAATCACCTGATGAATCCTTTAAAATTCAGACTAGGTCAGCCCAGCTGGTGTGGCTCAATGGTTGAGTGTCAACCTATGAACCAGGTGGTCATGGTCAGGGCACATGTCCAGGTTGCAGGCTCGATCCCCAGTAGGGGGCATGCAGGAGGTAGCTGATCAAGGATTCTCTCTCATCTATGATGTTCTCTCTCTCTCTCTCTCTCTCTCTCTCTCTCTCTCTCTCTCTCTCTCTCCCTTCCTCTCTGAAATCAATTTATATATATATATATATATGTATATATATATATATATATATATATATATATATATATTTTTTTTTTTTTTTTAAATTCAGACTAGCTTTGGAAAAACACCCAGCCCTATTTTAAGGCAACTAGCAGTATTTCAGAGGTAAAGATCCATGGGCTGGAAGTAAAGGTCACAGACCACCAGTCTGCATGCCCTATTTTAACCACACATGTTTTGGTAGGGCCACAAAGTGTTTTTGAAATTGGTAAGGCAATATTTAAAAATCAGGAAATTTTATCAGGTTTCTGGTTTCTTTTAAAAACAACTGGAATATCTGAAACACTGGACTTACATTCTCTATGGCAATGGTTGACTGGAACAGAGTATGTGCTCTTTCCCTAGTGCCTAACCCACCTCACCAGTTCACATTATCTTATTACTGCTCCTCACAAATGTGTGGCTCTTGAGTTTGGACCCCAGGCTCATAGTCCCTGATCCTTTGTTCCACATCCTTTAAAATCCTCATATATCTTTTTTTTTAAAATATATTTTATTGATTTTTCTACAGAGGGGAAGGGAGAGGGATAGAGAGCCAGAAACATCGATGAGAGAGAAACATCGATCAGCTACCTCCTGCTCACCCCCTACTGGGGATATGCCCGCAACCAAAGGCACATGCCCCTGACTGGAATCGAACCTGGAACCCTTACGTCCGCAGGCCGATGCTCTATTCACTGAGCCAAACCGGTTAGTGCAAAATCCTCATATATCTTAATTCAATGAACTGTTAACCAGAAAGAATAGAAATAAGAGATGCCTTATTTAGGGCCTATGTGACCTACCTAAAAATTGATTACGAAATAAAACTCTCAATATTGACTCATTACATTTTCCCTCCCTTACAACTATGGCCCACATCCTGCTGCCATTTGCTTCTGTAAATAAAGTTTTATTGGAACACAGCCACATTCATTCGCTTACATATTGTCTATGGCTACTTCACACTATAATTCTAAAGACCATGTGACCTGCAAAGCATAAGTATGTATTATCTGGCCCTTCACAGAAAAAGTGAACTGCCCCCTACGCCCTTATTTTCTAGATTTGGAGATGAATTCCCCTTTCTAGAGCCCACAAATGATGCTAAGGCTTTACTTAATGACTATTGCTCCTTCCCAGCATGCTTTGCCTGTCCTAAAGCCACCTGCTCAAGTCAATAACTGTCTATTTTTCAGAGTTGTTGCGGTCACAGTTCCAAAGTTGAAAAGTGTTCCTTTAATAGAATTATTTCCTCAGTATCTATATATCTAAGGCTTGAATTTTTCTTTGTTGGGCCACCTCAGCAGATTTCTATTTTGACAGTAATTTATGGACTAGCTCTATCTCAGTTTAACTTTCTAAAATTATACACTCAAGAGGGTCATCCTGAAGTCTATCCTGCCCACTGCTTCATTTAACAAACATTTGCTTATCATATGCCCTGTCTGATACCATGATATGTGTAGCCCCAAGGGTCTCGAGAACACAAGTCATTCTGCCTCATTAAAAGCAGTAAAGTCAGTAAATCTGAGGGTCAACCAATGAGAAAAATGACACAGGCTCTTCCTGCCCCAACATACAGGAAACTTTGACACTAGCCAACACCTGTTTAGGTCTCACTCTGTGCCGTACATTGTACCATGAATTTGTCATCTAAAATTCGCAGTAACCTCATGAAATAGGTACTGTTATCCTCCCATTGTATAGAGAAGAAAATTGAGGTGTAAAGAGGTTCAGAAATTTACTCAAAGTCATGAAATTAATAAAAGCAAAATCAAGACTAGAATTCAAGTCTGTCTGACTTCAAAGATTTAGCTTTCATTGAGATTTCAGGAAGCCAGAGAGATTGCCATCAGGACGAACTCCTTTTCCAGCTGCAGAGACTTAGCAGTGAATAATCACACTGCTTGATGAGATTACAAAGTTGGGGTGTGGGTCCAAAGTTGCTCAAATTTCCAAAAGGTCATTTAGGCACCGTACTCAACTTTAATTCCATTCTTCCTTTTGAACTGTATCTGTAATTCTGATTAATTAGTCAGTCACACAGGTTGGGCAAATACCCGAAGATTCTAGAGTGTACACAAATGTCAAAAAGCCCCTCAGATGTACAAAGATACTCCAGAGGTGAATACGTTGAGCATATTCTCTTCCCTTCTGGTTGGTGAACTTCTCAACTTATTATCATTTCTCAGTTAAGCATGAGGTTTCCTCTTATCAGGGAACTATCCATGTGCTCCAGCAAGGAAACTTATTGGCTGACCTCTTCCTACCCTCACCCCCCACCAGCAACATATGATCCAGTGTTCTTTACCCAGTCAGAACCCAACTCAATGTCTATGTGGTGATTAATGCCATAAAAATATTGCTTCCTGTAACCTGGGGAAACCTACCCTCTCTTTTGTCAAGTCAAAACACTATGGATTAGAAAGTAAGAGTGCTTTCTCAGTCAAGGACAGTGTCATTGTGTGGGGACAGAACATTAAAAGGACTTAAAGAAACGGGGGAAGTGGGGAAGAGCCTTCTGGAATTTCTCATGATCCTGTTTTTTTGTTGTTGTTTTTGTTTTCTGTTTAACTTCATTCGGAAATGTTCCTATCATTAGGAAGAAAATTAAGGTTTTCTAATTAAGCTTGTCTAAAATACAAGCTTTTGTATTTCATTTTACATCTTCCTACCTGAAGAGGAATGTTCACATTCCATGAGCTTTCTTGCTAACAATGGCCAGTCATTTGAGAGAACCCCCCCCCCCTGCCACGCCCGCCTTTTTAGTGGCGAAGGCACATCATCTGAGGCAGGTGCCTGGGGAGGAATGTGTCATAAAGGCACATTCCTCATAATCAAGGATAATTCAAAAAGGAAACAGTGACCAAACATCCATGGAAGCCAACAGAAGCCTAATCCGGAGCCCAGCTCTGCAGACGGGGACACAGGCTGCTGCAAAGCCAGGGCAGATGCCAGGGAAGGGACCAGCCACAAACCGAACAGAAGTCCAGTCCAGAGCTTGGCATCTGGGTTCTTCAGCTGCCAGCCTTGCCTTGTGAGTAGCCACAATGTTTGGCTCCTGTGCACAAAACAACAGAGGACGAGGCTCAAGGGGTCCATGCTCTGTCCTGCCAGCAACAGGACGAGCAGTGCCAAGAGAAGGCTGCAGTGCCACCCGGGTGCCAATGTGCCTTGGAACGGCTTTGATATTTTCTAAAGGGACAACAGAATTCCTGCAAAAAGAAAAGACCAGATCCAGCATGTAGAACCATTTCTCCCATTTTCCTTTTTCAAAAAATTGCTATTCTTGTCCATAGTTCATTTGTTTCACAAGGTTACTGTGGCCAGGTCTCTTTCGGCTTCTCTCCTACATCCTGTGGCCTCGCATCAAAACCAAGCCGACAGTTTATTTCACACATGTTACTAAACTTCGATTTTGCTGCCCCGTTATTATTTGCCTTTATCTGGTTTCCAGGAGAAATTATCAATAAAATATGTCCAGTGGGGTGGGAGATGCAGAACCTCGTGGAATAGCCTGAGATGCCATCTTGGTTATGAGTTGAGCGAGCCATTCCGACCTTAGGGATTTGCAGGAGGCTCTCAAAGATTCATTGCTCTATTTGTAAGGAAGTTCTTCTGTGGTTATTCCCCTGGGGAAACTAGAAGGCAACCGGAGCAGTAAAATGCCAGAGGAAATGAAAGACATCGCCTAGTCTCCGAGATTTCTTGAAACAGGAGAAATCAGACAAAAAAAAGCAGGGGGTTGGGGGGCGGGGGGGGGGGTGAAGTTAGAATCCTTTTGTCTGTTCACATTAGATGAAGGAAGAGGTAGGAAGAAGAAAATAAAGGGGCCAGTGGAAGACATAGAGATCCTTCATTGTCTTACCCTAATGAATGCTCAGGCTCAACAACCAGAAAAACGCAAGCACAGCATATTTGGGGTTAAAAAAAATAAATGCAAAACCTTTTATCATTATGGAGAAGGTGTTGTCACTTCATTCTATGATTCACAGACCATGAGTGAATTTGAGAGCAAGGCTGTCACAGTATAAAAATCAAGGACGTTTTCTTTATTCATAGAAATGTTACCAGGCTCACATTTTCCTTTTCAAAATTCAGATTAACAGATATTAAGGTCAAATTTTAGATGACCTCTTGTATATTAATGTTTCTTTGGGAGACTACCTGAATGATTGGTGAATGAAACATAGGCACAGGTCCTCAATATCCTAAAGTGCAATCTTACACTGTTCTTGAGAACAAACAAACAAACAAACAAACAAAGCTCCTCAAGGTAACCAGGAATATCTCACTGTTTCCTCCCATGGGAACCAAAGCCACACTCCACTCCTAACTCTCTACTACACTTCCCTTCACAGTACTTCTGCTTGAGCTACTCCCCTTTCTCAGGCTGACTTCTCCACCAATACTCTCTTCAAGGCTCAGTTTAAGTAAGTTATAAAAGTTGCTCTTTCTTTTTCTCCGATTCTTCCACCATTTATGGTCTGTACCATTGGATTACCTAACCTTGTGATTTAGTAGTTCTTATAGAAGTATGACTTATACAATGGTGCTCTCCTTGGAGGAAGGGGTCATGATTTCTAGTCTTCTTTTGTCTTCCACAGTATCTTACCCAGGCCTGGGCCCTTGATAACAACTTGAAATTTTAGAGAAGATGTCTTACTTTTCAAATTGAAATTTACCTCTAAATTGATTTTACCTTCATGTGGATTATGAAAACTAAAGCTTTTGACAAGTTTTAGCCCTCTGTCACAATTAGTGTTTTATGGTGAATTGATATGATGTATGGGGGTGCTGACTATGTATACAGAGGGCTGGGGTTCAAAGAAGAGTAATTTGTGTTCAAAGGAGCTTTAGTTCAGAGGCCATGAGGACAATAACAAACACTGGTGACTTGGCCCCAGGTACTTACTATGAAAAAAGGGTGCCAGCTTCTCATTGGGTTGGCTCTCATGACAGTGCCTAGAATTCCATCAATTATTATTCATAGACCACTCGTAATATTTTTATTGTTTTATGGCAGCTATTTCAACCGGTGTGCTGCAAGAGTTTTTAAAAAATGCAATACCTGACTATTTAGTGAGAGGCACTAACCTCTTTTCCCTTAGACAGTCAAATAAAAAAATAACATCAGCCAATACAACAATAGCCATCCAGTGTGAATGGATCAAAATTATACCTTTTTTTGTCAGATTGGCAAAAAATATATATATTTTGGTGTGCTGCAGAATTTCAGTAACTAGTTTAAGTGTGCCATGAGATGAAAAAGGTTAAAAATTGTTGTTTTATGGAATCTAAGTCCATTTAAACAGCATCTTTGTGAAAAGGGTCCTCAAAATGTTTCTCTTGAGAACTTCTCAACTCTCCTCAAAAAAAAAATAATAATGAAAGAGATCAACAGTAAATGCTAATTCAATGCTTGTTTGCCATGTCTCCATAGACTGTCCCTCTTAAATGTCTAGAGATTTTATTTTATTATTTTATTTTAATAATGACATCATATTAAAAGCCAACAGCATTCTGCAAAATTAACAACTACCAACTAAAACAAAGCCAACAAAAGAGAACCCACTGAAGTTGGTTTAAGTACTTTCAGCAATACCAACTGAAAGGAGATTTACTCAAGAGAACGCAAACCAATGTCATTTTATGTCAGATGTCAACGTGCCAAAACAATTGTGTTTTGCTGCAATGATAAAATAAAATCCCTTCTTTTATTTTCTTTCTTCATAAATGCCTATGCCACATAAAGCAAGCAGTTCCAAAAGGTGTCATTCTGCTTACAAACAATATTTACTCTCCACGGACAGTTTGGGTACCTGATGATAGAAAACATATTAAAGACCAGCAGTCTTTAACAGTCCATGAAAAACAAAAGGTAGCCAGTTGCTAGACTGTGAAGAGACTAGTTACTTCTCTCTTCTTTCCTTACCCCCAACTGCCTCCTAACCTCAACACTAACCCTAACCTACCAGTGAATAGTAGAGACATCTGTTTTTACAATTGAAGAAAAGGTTATTCTTTTTAAAAGTACAGTCTGCTAACATGCAAAGGCATTGCAACTCATAATTTTATGCATCCTTTTGTTCCTTGACAAGACATTTGTTTGACGTTGACTGGGCACAGCCAAAATGGCAACTGAAAACACCAGTTCAGGGAAACCCATTAAATGCAGCCAAAACAGGATGTGTGTGTCCTGTTCACAAGATCCCACTTCTCCTCGCTGATCATTCCAGGCTTTTGCAAGGCCCTTTTTAGTGAGCAAAAATGAATTTCATATACACACTTTTCACTAAGAAACAAAATGGAGCTTTAATAAAGAAAAAGTTTACTTGCTTTTCAAATTGGCCCAGTGTGGGTTTTAGCTTTCTATGTGTCATGGGAAATAAAGCTTTAGGCAAGACAAGAATATTTGCACCTCTGCCAAAAATTAATATATTTTTTAATGGTAAATTAACATCAAAAGTTTTATACATATTAGTGATGGTATGACCTCCAACTGTTCACAGTCATGTCCAATCCACACACACAGAAGGAGAAAATCTGTCTGCTATGAACGTTCAATTTGTTCAATTCCCTGCCATGTCTTTTCAGCTGCTAATGGTGCTCTGTGAACAGATGATGACTTTAGTGGGAAAGGAAAACCAACAGGGATAAACTACTTTAAATTTTTTAAGGTGGCAATTTGTAATTTAGGTATGCTTTACCATTATGTTTACTATAATGTATATGTGTCATTTTAAAGCAACAGCTCACTCCCAGAAGTTGATCACTTTTAAAATAAAATCTTCTGTTGTTTTGAAAGCACTAAGTCTGCCATGTTTAAGGCTGAATCTTCTAATTCAAGGGAACAAACATTTACTGAATACTTAACTATGTGCCAGATTTGGGAGGCAGGGATAGTGGGATGGTAGCAGGAAGTTACAAAAATGACATGGTCATTTCAATAAAATTCAATTGAGAACAGAACCTACAAATATGCCACCCAACCCAGTTCCCTATGCAGAAACTGTAGGGCAATAAGAAAGGATGCTGAAATCTATCAACGTGCAAGCCCAAGCTACATAGCCAATGAGATGGTCATTCCATCAACTTTCTGTATGTTCTTTCTCGGGGAAATCCTTTTTATCAAAACAGAAACAACAAAAAGACCTCAGATGGGAAAGCCTGAAGTCACAGCCAGCCCATGGTAATAGGAGGCCAGCAAAGACAAAAGAAGGGACAGTTAACCCCACCTCCTCAGGAAAGTTAAAACAATACAGAGATGAGAACAACACAGAAGCCAGGTTTAATGATTCACATTTAAGTCCTATAAAATCTCAAATTACAAATTATTTGGAGTTGGAAATTGTCAGGGATTGGTCTTCTGTACAGATTTTTTATTATTACAAAACTACAGGCCCGATGCACGAAATTCGTGCAAGTGGCTTGGCCCTTGCAGCTGGGGCTTCGTCCGGAAGGTCGTTTGGCTCTCTGGTCTAATTAACATATTACGCTTTTATTATTATAGATGTATACATTAGGAAACTAAGTCAATAATTACCATTTTTTAATTTACATTTATGGAAAATTCAAAAATTATACATTTATGGAAGTGTATTGGAAGTGTACAGGACCCCATTCTCCTGTTCTTCTCCTAGCTCACTCATGATAGCTTCTTCCCATTCTCCCTTGCTAGTCTTCTCCCCCACTCTCCACCCTCCCCCCACTTTCCCTGGCTGCTTAATGTCAGAGTCTCACAGTGCTCAGTTCTTGGTCCTCTTCTCTTCTTTACTTACATTCACTTCCTGTTTTTTAAATACCACCTCTATGCAAATTATTTCCCAGTTTATGATCTTCCCCAGACTCCTGTTGTGATTCCAACTGCCTACTCAGTATTATCACTTGTTGTCTAAATTCAACACATTCAAAACTCTTATTTTCTCCCCAAACCTACTTCACCCAAGGGTCTTTCCAGCAGCTGGTGACAATTCCCTTCTTCTACTTGTCAACACACTAAATAAATGCCTTCCTTTCTCTCACAATTATGCCTACACTGTTAGCAAATTCTGTAGGCTGAACCTTCAAAATATTTCTAGAATCCAATCACTTCTCACCACCTCCACTGCTACCACCTAGTCCAAGTCACCATCATCTCTTGCCTGGATTACTGTAATTGGCTCTATATGGGTCTCTCTGCTTCTAGCTGTGCTCAATGACTATCCTCAATACAGCAGACAGAGTGATTATTTTAGAATGCAAGTCAGATTGTGTCATCCCTCAGCTTGGAACCCTCCATTTCCAACCAAAGTAAACAACAAAATTCTTATAATGGTCTACAAGGCCCTTTAGGCTGGCCTCCCTAAATCCGTCTTCTCTTACCTTCTCACTCCATTCCCACCATTCTGACTCCTTTGGACCCCAGTACTTCCTGTTCCTTCTACCTGGGATACCATTCTAGCGGGAGATTTAACACATTTATCTTAGCAATTAAAAGCTTAAAATTATTAAGCATATAGAGTTGGATTAAAAAAATTAATAGGCTCGATGTAATGGACATATAAAGAGCCCTGATCCAAACAATCAGAAAGTAAATTGTCTCAAATACATATGGAGCATTTATAAAAATCAACGCTCAGGCCACGAAGTATCAATAAATTTCAAAAAATATCATACATTCCATACTCCTTACCAAATGCAATTTAGTTTAAAATATAAAAAGAGAACTTTAAAAAATTATGTCTTGACACTTAAAATATACTTCTAATTTACTCAGATCAAAGAAATATTTAAAACAAAAAGCCAAAATACGTAAGATACATAGTCATTTTTTAAAGTTTATAATAGAAAAGCAGAAAGGCTGAAATGTAATGAACTAACTTTCCAAATTAAAAGTTAGAAAAGTAAAAATAGAAATAATGTCAATAAAGTAGAAGGAAGAAAAATGATTAAACAATATAAATTAATTCTAAAAATTAATTAATTAAGAATGGGATACAACAATGCCAATATATTGGTCCCACAAAAAGAGCATAAATAAATAATGTTATAAATAAAAATGGGGTTACAGAAGTTTGGACACAGAAAATAGAAAGATAATCAGAATACCATGAACAACATTATGCAAATAATTTAAAACATAAATGAAATGGACAAATTTCACTAAAAATATACATCTTAATAAAACTGACTCAAAAAGATATAGAAAACATCAATAATCCTGTAAACCTTTTTATACATTGTATCTATAATTTAAAATCTTCCCCCAAAATACCACCAGGCTCAGATGGCTTTATAGGTGAATTCTCTTAAGCTTTCATGACAGAAAAATTTTAATTTATACAGAGAATACAAAAGAGGGAACAGTTCCCAACTCATTTTATGAAGTTAGTTTAATCTTGATATTGAAATCATACTAGGTCTTAATAAAAAAGAAGAGTACAGGCCAATCTAATTCATGAATATGGATGCAAAATTCTGAACAAAATATTAACAAGTTGAATCCAGCCCTATAATTTTTTAAAATGTAATGTATCTTGATCAAGGTGGGTTTATCCCAGGAGTGTAAATCTTGTTTAATTATAGAAAGCCTTAAAATTCACCACAATTTAAACAAAAAGTAAAAAAGATAAAACCATCTGATAATCTTGATGAATAAAAAAAATTATTAAAAAATTTAACACCCATTCATGATTTTTTTTTAAAGAATAGTAAATGAAGGTTATTAGGAAATAGAAAATGAAGGTTATATCTCCTATAATGGTGTTGCAAATACAAAAATGGTATAACACTACTGAGACATGTTTAGCATTATTTAGCCAGATTTCATATGCAGCTTTGACCCAGCAATGACTCTTCTAGGACTCTATCCCACAGACACACTGCAAAAATGCAAACAAGGTAGGCACAAAGCTATTCATTGTGCTGTTATTTTCCATAAGACTGGAAAGAACTCAAAAGTCCATTATTAGGAGTGGTTGCATAACTATGGTACAGTCACACAATGTAATATTATGCAGCTGTAAAAAAAAAAAATCATCTCCATATATATTGATAAGCAATAAAAGCAACATGCAAAAATTATTTATTATTTATTGTGTGCTTTCTTTAAAGTCTTATTGTTATTGTATGCTAACTAGAAACATACTATTATGCAAAAGAGGGGAAGGTAAATAAGATTTTTACATTAATTTATATTTTTTAAAAGAAACAGTAGAGAGGGAAATTTAAAACTTTTTCAGTGATTACCTATGAGGGAAACAGGGACCAAGATGGAGAAGACAGGGGTAGAAGCCAGACTGCTAAGTTCGTATCTCCTTAAATGGTTTTGACTGAGAAACCATATAAAGTTTTTAAAAAGGAAATAATCAGCCATTTAAAATTGAAAACAGACTTAAGGAAATGAATCTAACTAAATACTTAGTTGCTGGCATAACTACTTATAAAACAAACTTCAATTGACTCTAAAACATTATCTTGAGTGTACATAGCAGGACATTTTCTAAAATCAGAGTCGCCAAGAAATCTCAAGTTTAATTCATTAGTCTTATTGCTAGTAATTGCTAGTAGTAATTCTAGCACTGCAATTTTGAAATCATTTATAATATGTTGTAGGGTAACTCAAATTAATTGTGCCCTTATGAACGAAGGTTAAACTGAAATTTGAACTGGAAAAACCTCATAATATTCTTTTTCTTACAAGATCAATTTCCTAGTTCTGTCCCCTTTAAAGGCCTGGAAGCAATGGCAATCAAAAAGTAATAGGCGCCCCGAGCACCCAGAATTAAGGCTTTTATTTTTTTAAATTTATTTTCGGGAGAGAAAGGGAGAGAGAGAAACATTGATGTGAAAGAGAAACATCAATTGGTTGCCTGCGCATGTACCCTGACCAGGAATGGAACCCACAACCTGGGTATGTGCTCTGACCAGGAATCTAACCTACCACTGTCTGGTGTATGAGACAAAGCTCCAAAAAACTGAGACACAGAAGGCTTCTAAATTAAGGCTTCTAAATAGCAATTGCCACAGAAGGAATCAGGGCTTTTTGAAGCAATTACTGCTTTTCACTCTGGGGCAGGAAATGCACTAGATAAACTTAGAACATGTTTTGTGTCAGAAAGGAAGAAATCTGCAAAAGACTAATTGAATCACCTCAAAAAGATACAGGACTCAACTGGAAAGGGCTTCCACTGGGCCAAGATGGGACAATTTGAGCATTAAAATGAATAATGACCCCAATAGTTGAAACACGTCAAATACAGTATGTAAAACTCCGTAACTCATCAGTCACTACTGAAAGTTGCTAAGACATCTAATAATTACTTTAAATATTAATAGTACTTAATTAAAAGAATCAAGCATTTATTTTGTTTAATACAAAATGCATTTTCAGAGTAACCAAATAATAGATAAAAAGAAATCCTTCTTTATAGATAATTTTCTGTTAATTAATACAGAAGGAAGGACAGAATTAGATAATCACTGTTTTTGCACTACTTGACGAAGTAATAGAACAAGGCCATAATCATCAATAAAATGCTGTGCTTATTTTCTGGTGGTCCCTCAGCTCCATTCTCTGCCTTTCCCTACACTGCACTCCTAGCCCCAGGAATCTGACCTTCACACAGGTGCACAGTTGGGTTCAGGAGATGGAGGGAGGGAAGAGAGAGAAATCAATGCCATTTCTCCCTCTCCAGCTCTGCCTGCATTTCTGGCAACTGCTGCTTTTCCTTTGACCACAGCTCCCTTCAGATGGCCCCCTTCCACCACTCCAGATCTTACCTGGTTACAACCTTCCCTCCCTTTACCTCTTCAGGTTTAGTGGCAGTAGCAGCCCCCTAAAGTGTATATATAACCTGAATCCAATCCAACTGAACCTCTAGCTCGGGGGTAGGGAATGTCTGCCTAGTGGGCCGTGTAAGGCCTGAGAAATCATTGGGTCTGGCCCTGCCAAGGCATTAGGGGTGAGTTAACTAAATGTTTGACCAAATATAGCAGGCTAATTTTTAAGTTGATAATTTTGTATGGCTCTCGAATGATGTTATAAATATACAAATGGCCCTTGGCAGAAAAAAAGGTTCCCCACCCCTGCTCTAGATCTAATTTCCAGATGAGTCATAGAGGAACAGTTACATGACACAACAGGGAAGCAAGCAACCAAATCCAAACCCTAGGGTATTCTTACAGGGTGAATGACATGGATATCTCAATAAATCAATCAGATTGATTTTATCAGATTACGAGATGTGAGGACAAACAACCAAATGTAACGTGCAGATTTTGTTTGGATCCTCAAACAAACTAACCACCTTAGAAACAAGGAAATTTCATCCTAGACTTGGTATTAGATGATATAAGGGAAATACTAATTTTATTAAGTATCACAATGACGTGGTCATTATGGTTTTTAATAAATTATTATTTTTGAGATGAATACTGAATTATTTGTAGGTGTAATAACAGAATGTCTGATTTTCTTTCAAATACTCCAGAAATTTAAAAGGCCTAAATAAATGGAATAATCAACAAATAGGCAATATCAATATAATAAAGAGATCAGCTCTGCCCAAATGTATCCAAAAAGTCATTTCTGAATCAAATGCAGATCAAATTCCAAAACAGAGGTTTTGAGAAACTTGATTTTCCAATTAAAAATGTGCATGGAAGAGCAAAGGACCACAAATAGTCACTCATGAAAAACAACAGGCAAAGGAAATTGCCCTACTAGGAAACATATATGAAACCCATCGTAATTAATACAGGTTAGGCATAGATGTAGACATGTAGATCAAATGAATGGTTAGAGAGCCCAGATCAGATGCAATATGTATGGAGACTCAGTTTATGAGAGAGGTGGCATTGCATAGTAAAGGGAAAATAATAGACATCCATAAAGGAAAACAACATAAAAATGGGATCATTACTTTTGCTTCAGACCAAAAAGAAATCAATTCTAAGATAAATGAAAACTTAAAGTAAAAACAAAACATTAAAGCTTTGGGGGGTAGCCCTAACTGGCTTGGCTCAGTGGATAGAGCGTCAGCCTGTGGACTCAAGGGTACCAGGTTCGATTCCGGTCAAGGGCATGTACCTTGGTTGCGGGCACATCCCCAGTGGGGGGTGTGCAGGAGGCAGCTGATCAATGTTTCTCTCTCATCAATGTTTCTAACTCTCTATCCCTCTCCCTTCCTCTCTGTAAAAAATCAATAAAATATATTTAAAAAAAAAAAAAAAGATTTGGGGGTGGGATGGGGGGAGGAAGAGAGCTATCTAAAAGACCTTAGAGTTGGGTTGGACTTCTTTGTAAAATATAAAAATCACAAATCCTAAGCACAAGATTAATAAATTTGGCTCCATTAAAATGAAGAACTGCTGATCAAATGATCCTATGAGGAGGATAAAAATACAATCCACAAATTGGAAGGAGATATATAAAAAAGAGACGGGTTGGCATCCAGAATGCATAAAGAATCTTTATTAATCACTAAAAATTAAAAACTGAACAAAATATTCCATATTTGTCAGAACAGGTTAGACTATGCTGGAGCAATAAATAAACCTAAAAATCTCAGGGGGCAGGAGGAAGTGAGAGGGGGAAACATCAATCTGTTGTCCCCTTATTTATGCATCCATTGGTTGCTTCTTGTATGTGCCTGACCGAGGATAGAACCCACAACGTTGGCACATCGGGAAGATGCTCTAACCAACTGAGCTACACTGCCAGGGCACTTGTTCAATTTCTTTATGTTTAGTCCCAGGAAACTGTGAGAGTGCTCATGGCACCGTGAATTATGGCACCAAAGAGAAATAAATCAAGGTGCTATCGACAAGCAACTGTACAAGTAAACTGAGTTTACTCACACAATAGAATACTATGCAACACAAAAATTGGTGACCTGTTGCTATATATATATCAACAGGGATGAACTTCAGATAATTTCAGTGAAAAAAATCAAATCACATAAAAAATGCATCAAACAGACAATATGACACTATTTGTAAGAAACAAAAACAAAGTGAAACAACTATAATTGGTAAGCAACTTTGTAATGGAACTATCAAAGGAATGGTAAACAAAAATCAGTGACTACATTTTCCCCTTGGGGAGGGTGAAGAATGGACTAGAACAGGTGAAAGGGAACTCCAACAGTATTTGCAGTGTACTACTATTTAACCATTCTTTTATGCTACATTTCTGCATGAAAAAAAATCCTAATGTTTTTAAAGAGGAGATTAGTGGCTACAAAAGGTATGCACTGACACAACATGAGAAGTCCTTATTATGACCCAGATGATGTGCCTAGGGAATGTCATGTGGTCCACCTACCCTTTCTACCTGAGCACTCTATTTTGGAGGGACAAAAAAGGAGACACTGTCCACACCATCAGATCAGCTGTCTACTAGAGAGGTCTCATCTCTGAGGCTCAGAGTTTGTTATCTGATAGGTCTGATCTTTTTTCTACAAGAGTTCATCGCCAGCGTTGATTGACATTATATTGGCTCTTTTTTAAAAAATATATTTTTATTGATTTCAGAGAGTAAGGGAGAGGGAGAGAGAGATGAAACATCAATGATGAGAGTGAATCATTGATTGGCTGCCTCCTGCACGCCCCACACTGGAGATTGAGCCCGAAACCCGGGTCATGTGCCCTGACCAAGAATCATAGGTCGACGCTCCTGGTTCATAGATCGACACTCAATCACTGAGCCATGCCGGTCAGGCTGTATTGGTTCTTTTAAGCCTTTCTTTGTCCATCCAGATAAGAAATCTCCAGTACAGAGTATAATGTCCCTTTACACAAACTGATTCATTCCTTCATTCACTCATTCCTACTCAACAAATATTTATTGACCTCCTACTTTATACCAGATCCTGTGAAAAACACAAGGCAGTCTCTGTTCTCTTAAAGCCAATCGTTTATGGGAATTTTAACATAGCAAGTCAGAATCGTTCAAAGAAAAGAATAGCCCTAACTGGTTTGGCTCAGTGGATAGAGCTTCGGCCTGCGGACTGAAAGGTCCCAGGTTCGATTCCGGTCAAGGGCATGTACCTTGGTTGCAGGCACATCCCCAGTAGGAGGTGTGCAGGAGGCAGCTGATTGATGTGTCTCTTTCATCGATGTTTCTAACTATCTCCCTCCCTTCCTCTCTGTAAAAAATCAATAAGATATATTGAAGAAGAAGAAGAAGAAAGGAAGGGAGCAACAGGGAGAGGAGAGAGGACAAAGGCAAGCTTTCTGAAAAAAGAAGCTGCACAGATGTGAATAATAGGAATTTTACTTCTTTATGTCCAAGTACACCCTGCTGGATACACTTTTCTTCCTGTGGCCCCTTAACTTTCTGGGCCCGCAGCATTTTAAGACATTCCTGAACTTCAGATGCAGTGAGAAAGGACGAGAGAACTTGGTACCTGTCACTTGACTCAGGGTGTGCCTTTGTATGAGTACCTCTCCCGTTTGGGGTTTCAGGTTTTTTTGCCAATGGTGTATTTTATTTCTGGTGTACCTCTTTATCCTTTCTTGGGCCATGGACTTCTAAAGAAGCCTGTGGACCCCTCCTCAGAATAATGTTTTTAAATGTATAAAATAAAAATATATAGATTGCAAAGAAACCAATTATACTGCAATGGAGTTCTATTCATGGACCTCCTGAGAAGACAGGCCAGGGTACTAAATGCAAAGTGTGGAAAACAAGACCAGTTCTCTCCCAGATGCTTCCACAAAAGGCAGTTGACTAGGCTATAGTGATTTAAAGGAAGACTAAACGTGTTTGCCTTGCCAGGCAGAGGAATGAACTAACTCAAGAAAACTTGATTTAAAAGTGAAGTGGCTGATTGTCTATTTCCTAATAAAGTGCGATAATGAAAAATACTCAGTGTGTACTTCAACAGTGTTTCACTTATCAAATGTTTCCAGAACATCCAATCCAATTCCTAATTTCTGTTTACCCTTTCGTCATCGCCCCCACCCACCCCTGCTTCATTCCAATCTTTGATCTAATTCTTACATGTTGACAAAGGATTTGGCTTATCCTGACTCACTGAATAGGATTCCATCACCTCCCTATTAATGAAGCAAATAGCACTAGGAGAGGATGAAATGTAAGTATTCTCTACGTGAACGGTAAATGTGACATCGGGAGCCTCGCAGATTGCTTGATTGCACAACTAATCATTCATGATAATTCATCCCCTGGGTTTGATTTCGGGGGTAATGCTTTTCGGCATGCCAAATCTGACACCCATCACAGTTCAGCATCTTTACAGAAAATATTTGACAGATATCTATGTGCACCCATGTGACGAAATTTGGTCCCTGCACCATGTCTTCATTTGGGAAACTCCCCAAGCACCTCTTTAATAAAAGCCTAGAATTTAAATATCTCTAGACCCTGGAGACAGAAACACCTTGCTATCGTCTCTTCTCAGTAATTGCCTTTATTTTTCCTCCCAAATAACTTAACCAGCTATATCTACCACATAGTACAGTTTCAGACAAAAGCTATTGCATTTCTTGCATTATGATGTTCTTTCTGATAACTGATATCAATTCACATAAATATTAAAATTACTACCCTTACCCTTCCAAATGAGGACTCAATAACTAGTCTCTCTCACTCTCTCTCCCACACACATGCATCTTTACCTGGCACCTTTTCCTCCCCTTTACATGTAGAGTATAGAAATAAAAAATTAAAAAATATTAGATATTGCCTTTTGACTTGACTGCTAACACAATAAAGCCGCATTGTAAACTGAATCATCGGAGTCTGCTGTTCTTATTGCTCTCTTTGCTGGTATTACTTCATGGATATTAGAACCCTTAGGGATATTGGAATATGAATAAAGATTTTTTTTTAAATCAGCTGGGTGTTTTTTTTTTTCTTGGTTCTGTTTCTAAAAATAATGCAGTTTGCAAAAAACAGAAGGTTTGGTTTATAACACAAACAAAATTGTTACATTCTGAATGGGTTGTAAGTACCTGATTCTTTGCCTTTTTACTCATCCCTGCAAAAAAAAAAAAAATCTGCAAATCCATTTGCTAACCAGCTGTACCTCTGTGAGCAATAGATAACAACCTGTGCAAGCCAGGGTTTGCTGTGAATCGGTGCTGATAGGCCTGAATCTCATAGCTTTTTTTAAATGCTAATGACAAGAAACATTTCCGCAGCCAAAACGCTCTTGTAGATCTGTCTTCCTCTATTATGACGGATATTTGCTTGTAAGTACATAGAACACTTGTTCCCTGTCCCTTATCTTCGGTGCTGCAGCATGCTGACCTACATACCATTCAGCACAATATGATGCACAAACATCTTCTATATAATTTTTCATTTTCGACTTAAAAACAGTAGAGGCAAAATAGGATTGCTGCGAATCTAACAAAGAGATGGCATTATTTCCAAATAAAAATGTGCATTTTTCCAAAGAATTTATTTGTCTAGCAGCATGAAGTTCATACATAGCAATGCTGGGGAAAGGGTGTAGAATTGCGATTAGGAATGAAGGACTCGGGGAGAGAAACAAAACCCACCTTTTCTACTCCCTGAGAATCATTAGGCTAACTTATTTCTCACCACAATTAAAAGTTCAGCTTTTCTGAACCGTGTTTTTTGCAGCGTCACGAAATGCGGCGGATATAATAGTGCTGAAATGTGTACAATAACAACAAAGGAATAAGGGTAGAAAGTGACACGGGAGCTGTGGGAAGGAAAGAAAGAATCTATTCTCACACCTGCCACTGTCAGAACGCTCCAAACCAAGTTATTTATCTTTTTAATTTCTTGCCGCTATGGCTGCCCTGTTGTGGGTCCTCCCCGCCATTGAAATGATACTTGGGTTTCCAGCAAAACTGTTAATAGCTGCTGTTGAGACCTTAAGCTTGTGGTTATCTGATGACCTAGCCTTCTTAATGCTCTGCAAGACCATTGTAATTGCAAACACAGTTGAGCCACGTGGAAAACGAGGACTGTATTTCTAGGACTACAGCACAAAGGAGACCAGCCCAGGGGCCAACGAGGTCAAAGGGCAAAGAGGGTGAAAACCCCCTCATTAACTTGTAAGACAGCTGGAAGTCTCTACTCCTGCGGCTTTCCCTTAACCAAGGGAAAGAGGTCCTTACCGATGCACCTAGGTTTAATTTTTAATGATCAGCTAGCTGTCTTTGTTTTCCAAGTTTGCTTTGTCTAAACCAATTGGAAATTCCCCAAGAAAGATACAAATGGCTTGGGTTGTGGCCCAAATGGCCTCCTTCCTTGCCCTTTCAGTCACTTAGGTTGTTTCCTAATTATTTTGAGGAGACCTGAGGAAGAGGACTGCAACAAATGCTGCTGCCACCGCTGTTACACTGACGATAGGTTTTAAGCAAGAACCACATTTCTGAATCACTATTTTCAGGTTCTCTAAAAGTGCAGCCACCCTTTGCAAAGAGTTAGCAGTTATCTGAATCTGACCAGCAAGTGTACAGTAGAAGCCTCTTTTCCAAAAATTCAAATCAAAGAGAAGATACATTTTCACACTTTTTGCAGTGTTGCAGTTATTCTGCTTAATTGTTTGCGCCAGCCAAATTTATCCATCAGCTGCCAGACCCCTGCTTATTTGTGAGCAGTGTCAACCCAGCATTTTACAAAGTCTGTGTGATATGACAAGCAGAGCATTACGCCCAGAGCCTGGAGACCCACTGTATCTTTCTGGCTCTGCCTAGAGCTAGCTGTGTGACTCTGAGCAAGTCACTTGACCTCTCTGAACCTGTTTATCTGGGGTGAAGTAGTGAAATAATAAGAGCTCTTCTGGCTATAAAATTCTACAATTAGCTCCCCATATATCCTTTTCATTTGGGACCACTTATCTCACCACTGTTGGCTCGTGTTAACTGCTAAATACCACAGAACAATTTTCAAAGTGCTTATTTCAGATGATACTGAAAGCTGTTGGAAAACCTTGTCTTTCGGCATTAACATAGATATGCGTAAGCGATCACCAGTTTCCACTTTGCTATACATTGCTAATGGCAACGTTATACAGTACTCCCACACACGCTCTATAGGTCTAACTTATTAATGGTCTGTGCTAATGCAATTTCCAGAAAGTATGTTATTAAATTTTCTGGAACTTCAACACAACACAACAACATATAACTGTTTGATGAATTACTCTGAATAGATTTAGTAATTTGTGTAAGGGTGGCTCTCATTTATGTGAGAAGCCTAAATCCACTTAAAGTTAATTTCTAATTTTCTTACATTTGTGTCATTCAGAACTACACTGCTGGTCCAGGAGCAATCTCTCCGAAGCCCAAGTGAACTATTAATTTTGTTTGGGTTAACGCATAAAATGTTTAACAGTGTACAGTAGCCATAATTTGCCAGTTACTCTTCACACTCCTTCCAAATATAATCTATTCATTTTTTTTCTCATATGACTGAGATTTCTGCATAGCATCTCTGTGTGTGTTTTTAATCTTAAATACAAGGGGAAAGATAGATGGATTTATTAAGACACAGTACCTGGCAAATATCAAATTAACATAAAAATGTTCATGGACTAAGCATTTTATACTGCTTTTAATGATTTGAAAGGAAATGCAGTCAAAAATTCTGGGTCCCTTTCCTCAAGCTTCTATTTATAAAATCTACCCAAATAAAGATTCTACTCCCTCATTGTCATCATTATTAAAAAATAATCATTTGGTTGTTGAATTCTGCCTGATCCTATGTGAGGCGGTGGAGATAGAGCCATTTATACAGTTATAACCACTGCCCATGATAAGACGAGATGACAGTAAGATGGATTCACCCATACAGAACACACAGATTATGAAATATAAGCATCGGGTAGAATTCCTACAAGGAACATAGAAAAGTGTTGAATTTTAAATGCTATGCTCTGGTAACATCTTATGCTTTAGGCTTAGCAGACAGTAAACTACACGCACACACGCACACACACACACACACACACACGTAATACAAGTCAGAGACTTAAAAATGACTCAAACACAAATTGATATATCTGCTAGGGGGTAATTTCTTAAAGAATTTTGAAAGTTTGTAAAGAAGTTGGAAAGGAATTGAGATAACTGATTTTCACTTTGTTTTAACTGAATTCACTTATTCATTGATTTAACATTTCTTGAGTTGCTACTGTATGCCAAGTAGCATATTTTTTGCTAGGTTCAATATAATTCATGAGAGAAATAAAATGTTCAAGAAAGAAATCACTCTTATTCCTACAGCACTTTCATCACAAAATTTGCAAAACATGGGAAATGGACAAGATATTGCTAATATTTGAAATCTGATTTTTAAAAATCAAAGAAAAATTAAAAAGAGAATACCTTAACTATATTTTTGTTACCACAAAAACACATTTCAGAATTTTTATCTCAGGCATTCTTTTGTAGTAAACAGAAAATATGATTCATTACATTTAACTTTGAAGATGCAAAGCATCTGGTAACTGTAGATGACCTGAAAGTAGCTGATCCAAATCATTGTCGAGCATCCTCAACAGGGCATCTATTTCCAACCAGAATTGGCCATTTGAGTTGGTGGAAAGGTAGCTAAGGAGGGTCATGCTCCAGGCCAAATATGACAAAATAACTGCTGAAGACATGACCATTAAAGTCGCATTTCCATATCATTTCACTTTGATATATTTGCGTCTGGAGGTAGCACACTAGGTGACATTAACAACCCTTCCCCATCCCTCCCACAGGTGTACTAAGAAAGTGTCATCCTGGGGTTGTCTCGGCTATAACTAGTGACTATACAACCCATTTGCTCAGGACATCCCCATATACTCCTGTTACCCCAGTATAATTATCAATAACTTCCATTCACACTTTCAAAAAGACCCTGGTTAGGGATAATTAATTACCCAGCTCCCCTCATCATAATGCAATCTATGGTACTTAGCCAAAGTCCTGCATTAGAACAAAGTCTAGTCCTATTTCTGACCCGGCACCAGAAATGTGGCAGTCTGCAACATTACCAACACCAGTTGGAAGTTATATTCCTCTTCCCCCATGCAATGGACACTTAAAAAAAAAAATAACCTGGCTGAACAAGCTACCCTGTCTGATTCATGGGCGTGACCTATAGGCATATGTTCCTGTCGAACCATAAGTTTCTTCCGCATGCGCCCACTGAATTCACTAAAAATTCCCAGGATACAACTAAGCTCTATTGGCTTCTGCATAAAACCTGACTGTTACAAACTTTTTAGGAATAGAAAATTTATCTTATTTGCCTTGGTGTCTCCCAATGCCTTTAGCAGTCAGCCGTGTTTGTTTAAGAACCACTCAATAAGTGTTTGTTGAAATGCCTGGAACATCCAGTCAAAACACCTGGATGGTTGGCCTAATTCATTACTTTCTTCCTAGCTATTTATCATCATGGAGATCCAAAGAAATCCAGAAAACAGACCATTGCCATGCCTGGGCATGATTGTGACAAATGCCCAGGTGCACATGGAAGAAAGTAACATCCACACCTAAACTACTGTCCCCTCTCCCCTGCTAGTAACTTCTCAATCTGTCTTCATTTCTTCTAAGGCGACTAATCTAATATCTTTCTACCATCCAAATATTCTAGAGGTAGGAGCCAGGAAAACCCATCAATAGTTGTTTCCCCTGGATCTCCTACACAAAGTCAGGGTTCAGGACAGAATCTTGCTACAGAAACATCAGTGCTTGGTGCTGCCTTCAGCCTTCACTTGTATAGCATCTAAGGAAGTCTTGTCTCCATGGAGAGACCAGCCACAGGGATGGGAGAATAATGAGAAGATAAATGAGAGAGTTGAAAATAACCGTTTGTTCATGCTGACTTACTTTTTTAAAAAGTGAAGGTTTGTCTACAAGTTATTAGCAGAAATTACAGTATTTGAATGAGCCCTCATAAATTATGCTGAAGCATTTGGCCCTCAGTTTTCACATTCCCAAATTTTAAATTTGTGATTTGTTAAATCACAACTTCAGCGCACTTGTGATTTTTTTTTTTAGATCACCCAAACAGACTAAATAAGTAAATATGGTGACTATGCCTAATAGAATGACTTTTATGAACCTGCCACATGGGACAGAGTCAAAACTGTCATGTAATTGACACCATGTGGTAAGGAAAGGGTTTTCTACAACATCCATCATGGAAAAACAATGAAAAAGCATAGTGGGTTTCAAGCTGGAAAGAAGGGATATAAAGAACTGACAGGTGTGACTCAGCTGGTGGGAGCGTTGTTTCTTACACCAAAAGGTTTTGGGTTTGATTCCCTGTCAGGGCACATACCTGGGTTTCCGTTTCCATCCCCAGTCAGGGTACATACAGGAGGCAACCTATGGATGTTTCTCACGTCGATGTTTCTCTCTCTCCCTCCCTACCATCCTCCCTCTCAAATCAATAAAAAGCATATCCTCAGATGAGGGGGCAGGGGGGAAGGGCTGGGCCCTGGAACCCAGACTCCACACTCACACAATGGCTCCTTCATTCCTTCGGAAGGTGTGAGTCTGGGAGCGCTTTTCTTTCATCAGCCGGCATGGAAGTTGTTTCGGCAAGAAGTAGGGAACAAAGGAAGACTTTCATTTACAACAGCAAGTTGAATGGCACCGTGTCTGTTAGGAACTTGTATTCATGCTGCACCTGGCATTATGTTTAACTATCTGTGGAACAGAGTTGCCTGTGACAACTCTGACAAGGAATCGGTGGGTTTCTGCACCCAACACAGGAACCTCTCTCCTGTGCCTGTGAACCCCTGGCTCCCGTCAGCAACACCGTTCTCACTGGAGGACCCTGGAGGAGAGGGCCGTGCCTGCATTCCTCATGGGGGTGGGTCTGCCTCCCTCTTCTATGCCATAGATGATCATCACCAGAGCTCCTGCTGCGCCCTCCACAGTCTGTGCCAGTTCACATCTGTAGTTGACAATCTCTGCTTCCGCATCTCTGGGTAAACGGGTCTTGGACATAGCCTTGCAAACAGCAGCGGGTAAAAGCTCGTTTGAGAGAAATCTTTTCATTCGTTGCATAGCTCCTTCTGGTCAAGGCAAGGTTTTGGAGTTTTTAATTATAAAGTGCCTAACTTCTTGGGTACAGGTTTCTATTGGGAGTGATGAAAATATTCTAAAGTTGATTACGCTGATAGTTGCACAATTCTGTGAATTGTTTGAAAACTATTGGATCATACACTTTAAGTGGGTAATTTGTATAGTGTGTGAGTTAGATCTCAAAGTTATTACCAAGAAATCACTTTCCTATTATTAAAAATGAAATGAATACAAGCATTGTCCTTTCTGTTCATTTTTGTTTTGTAATCAAAGAAAATATGATCCAGGTATGTAGTTATGATTGCTCTGCTAGGCGAGCAAGTCCAGTTGTTGAGTTGACCTGGTACACATATAGAGAGAAATATAGGCAGGGCATGGACAGTGTTTCTTTGAACACGTCACTTCATCTTTTTCTTCACCAAACTTCATCAATACGAAAATCTTGACCAAAATAATCTCAAATTTCCATTTCATCTTAACATGCCTCCATGATGTTCTAAGAGGAGCTTAGATTTATTATCATGCACACTTTGGTTGGATGTGAAAAAATGATTGCATTTTAAATGCTGATGATAAAAGAGCTATGAAACCTGCCGATTCTGACCCTCAGCCTCAGTAAATTTGCAGATCCGATATTATATTCTGTACTGATCAAAAAGATGCAGACAGAAAGCTAAGATACGCAGACAAAATCCTACAAAGGTATCCTGTGGCAAGTTATATGCCTAATTTGCTCTTAGAGTAAAGGAGATACTGAATTTAATTCATACGACACCCTCCTTGAGCTCAAAATGGGGGTTCGAATAAACTTCTAACCTATTTTAAATTATGAAAAACATAATTTTTTAGAACATATAAAATCTTAAGTAAGAATCATCTCTGGTTAAATGTGCCATTACCACAAAGAGTACAGATTTAACCATAACACTTGAGAACCCAAATATTAAAACCATCGCTTTCCTTATGCTTTTCAAACTTTTAAAATCGAGTTTAATCTCCCATACCGACAAGCCTGTAATTTAGAAAATTAGAATTATAAATTTTTTCCTCTTCCCTAGAATTCTAATCTCTCTCTTCTTGCCACTCTCCATCTCACCATGGATGACTGCATATGACAGCAGCCCCAACCAGATTAGCCAGGATCAAAACTGAATTTACCACGTGACAATTGCCAGCGTGCCCAAAAAACCTTGTTGCAGAGGATGTGAAAGAAACAGCCTTCCATTCCAAAATACTCTCTACCCTCAACAGGGCAGCTTGCAGGAGAGCCGCCCACACCCACTTTGGGGTCATGCCTTCCTTCACTCCCTGGGCAGCAAGTAGTCATTCCCTCCAAATTGAGTTGAGGCATTTCCTCGGTAGAATTGCACCATAGTCTAACCATGTCAGAGCTTTTCTTTGTCACTGGAACTGTTAGCTACATTCTGAGTTTCATGTACCACATACTCAGCAAACGCTGGGAAGGGGTGGGCTCGAAAAGTAGTACACAGATGTATAGTTAGCATTTATGTCCTACAGGGATACCCTGAAACTTGTTTAAAAATGTCAGTCAAGACATCTGGTCAGCTGTCCTGATCCATATTGGGGGTTTTAGGCTACTGTTATGCCCCAATATGCTTTGACCATTGCCAATATGCTTTGTACGCAGAAGCAGCAGTGGGTCCCCTTTGGTTTCTCAGTTCCTCCCCAGCAATGGTCTTTATAGTGTCACGTATGGAGCAAAATGCAAAACCACATACTGTATCCCGTGTGTCTGGCGAATGAAATGGGTCAGACAAACCTTGTGCAATCAGGGACGGGGGCCGATTGGCTTCGGCCGGGTCCATCTTGCAGACTGCGAAAGAATCAGCTGCCGCCGTGCCATGCGGCAGATGGACAGTTTGCATCCGATTTCCAGTCCGGCGCCAAACCCTTTAGAAGCTTTGGCAGCCCGAGCGCCATCAGGAAGCAGCCTGTGATGTCCTGCAGATGGCTGTCACGGCCACCTCGCCTTTGCATCTGGAGAGGCCCGGCCTTACTTTCAGGCAGCGTTCACTCTGGCCTAGGACCACGAGGTCAGCCAGAGAGAGGGGTCACTGGTCTGAGATGCACTTGGCACCGGCCAAGACCTTCTACCACTTCTTCATGGGTAGCAGCTAAGCAATGTTCATTTATTTATTAAAGAATCTCTCTCTCTCTCTCTCTCTCTCTCTCTCTCTCTCTCTCTCTCTCACACACACACACACACACACACACACACACACACACACACACACACACGACTGTGTCCTCCTCCTTCTGATTTCCTGTTGTAAACATGCCTTTTTACCTCCTCCCAAGGCAATAGTCCAACACTCCAACCAACCCCTTTGTTTTTCCCTGGTAACGGAGTGACAGCTCTGATACTCATCAGAACTTTCCACCCACATCCACTTCTGTGCAGATGACACGGGCACCTACCTGTCCCTTTAAAACAAAACAAAATCAGAAGGGAAAAAGGGGTGCAGAGGGGGGGAAAACTAAATCATCGGCTGCTTCTTCCTTCCTCCACATTTCCTAAGGTGAATACTGCCTACTTTCTCCTTCCCAGGTCACAGGTCCAGTCCCCAGAAAAATCTCAGACTCCCTCTCCCCGTGGCATTCCCATCCAAAGTGACAGCATTCGGGTAATTTCTGAATAATCAGGATTGCCAATGCAGGGGTTTCTAATCCGGTGTCCATTTTAAGACCCCTCGGAGCTCCGCTTCATCTGGGGCTGACTTGCCCTAAGCACAGAAGCAGAACAAAGCTTCGTCTTCATGCGGTCAGACTAATCTTACGCCGTGAATAGCCCAGAATAATCTGTCGAAAAGCTGAGCCTGGAGGTCTTCCAAGCGGAGCCTCGCGCATGTGGAGGGAGCAGTTAGGAGTTCTGACTGGCACTATTAGTCACAAGCCATGTCACTGCACCGCAGAAGCAACTGGAGGGTCTCTCCCCCGCCCCTAAGGTCAACCCAGACATTTCCATTTCCCTCCACCCCTCCATAGAGCAGCGCAGGCAGGGAGAAGTTTAGAGAGTGGCTGACAGAAATCAAAAACAAACTCCTCAAAAATAAATTCAATAATGTGTGCTTTTTAGCCACTCAAATGTAATAGAAATATTTGGTAAAAATATATAGATATAAATTGCCAATTAATGCAAGCTGGTTAAAGCCCGTAAAAGGAAAAAAATAAAAAGTTAATTAGAGCTTTTTGAAGCTTTGTGTTATATACATCATTTGCAGGTGCTACAAAAGTGAAAAATAACCATTATAATTACTAGTATTCAAAGATTCATATTTTTTCCCGTGTAATTTATTTAGGATTATCAGTTTCCTTGTAGTTACACAAAAGACCTGTCAAGGTGTTTCCCACGTGTTTGGCTCATGTGTGTTCCAAAACCAAGCCAAAATGCTGTTGTATTTCACCCAGTAAAGGGAAGCTACTCTAAGAAAGAAAGGAGAGAAAAGAAAAAAAAAAATAGGCCAAGTTTTACCTGGATCTCTATCTTGGTTAAATTACCTTCCATAGGTTTTAATTTTTTTTTCTTGTTCTCTCTGTCTTTATCTTTCTCTCTCTCTCTTTGTTAAAATACATCTGTGTTTGTTGACTGCCCCAAATTATATCTAAGTGAGGAGTGGGTGTACGAGCACCTGGTATAGTGTAGGTAGCTTAACAATACATATCATTACATTATTTACAGCTCATTTTATGTTATTCAATAGTAAACTGCAAATTAACCCCTCAAGAACCAGTTGGGGAATATGCTCCATTAGGCATGAGATATGCAATGAAGACCCCCCACCCCCTCCACTCCACCACCGGGGCAGAATTGTGAAGAGTGTATCTATAACTGTATTCATAAACACGGAAGTGTGTTCACTGCAGCAGGGATGCCCACCAGAGCCCGCTAATTCCTCTCTCAGGAAATCTGTTCATAATGATCTTCCTTACTACGCCACACTTGTACTTGTGCTGATAACACAGGTTATAAAAGGGACTGAGGACTGGAGTCAATTAATGAACTGGCTCTTTAACCTCCTTTATTAGCGTACACTAGGCACCGAAGGGAATCGATGTGATGCTGCTGGCAACAGAAACACCCAAGCAATACCATTTCATGCCGTCTCAGCCCTGTCTTCAGTTCAGGGGAACACACAGCACGATCTGACCGCATTAGGCACTGATTTGGTGGCGGCAGCCAGTGTGAGAATGGGGGGGCGGGGGGAGGTTGGTGATGAGAAAGCACCTTTCTCACGCCCAGTGAAAGAAACCTCCATCACCAACATCAGGATCCATGGCACCTTGACCTTGACGGCCGTGATGGAGTCATCAGATCATCAAGTTCTGCCGATGTTTTATTCACATTTGGGGAAACTGAGGCAGCAATGACTAGGCTAAAGTCACCCAGCTTGTTAGGAGCAGAGCCCAAACTAGAGAATTCAGAGGTCCTGATTCCTAGAAGGGGGCTCCCATTCTATCCCCTGATGCTTTTTAAACACCAAAGGCAATCGTGAATGAGTTCTCTGGGTTCAGCCACCATTAAAGACTGAACCCAGAGAAGAGAAAGGGAGTGGGGGTTTGGGGGGCGGGGAGGGAGAGAGAGAGAAAAGGAGAGATTGTAAGAGAGAAATTACAAGTTTTAAAATAAGTTCTCTTTGCTAATACGAAATTGGTTTCTCTTTTCTCCACTGATTAGCATTAATGTGAAAATAAATGTATGTGTTGGACTATAATCGAATATAAATGTATGTTAATAATGTGGCATTTTCTAAAAGAAGGATGCATATAATTTGAGGTAGAAAGAATCCTACGCTACCATGCTACCCAAACACTACTGCTAACTTTTAAATAACCCAACAATGTCTTGTTCCTGAATTTACCAGTCTGAAGGCTATCAGCAATTTAGCTATATTTTGTTGGTAATTAGCTTGATCAATTAAGGTATGCAATAGAAACATGACATCTTGTTGTTCCTGAGGTTTTATGGCATTTTTGTAAAAACAGCAGCTTTCTTTCAAAACATTCATTTCTGTTGCGAGGATACAACAAAACCCAAAGTTTGCCGAGTCTGGCTCCAGACAACAACAGCCTGCCCCAGATCCACTGGGCAACATATCAAAGATCAGCCATTCATAACGCAAACTTCAGATGTGCAGTTTAAAATAATATTCAAATCCTAGGACTGTGGCCAGTAGCTCCTAAATAGTGAGAAACTATCAGTTCTATTCCTTCATGTTCTCCTTTCTTTTCTGTAATCATGGAACAAATGGGCTGGTGGAGAAATATTGTAAAACATGGGGAAACATGGAGAACTGTTCGTATGCTTATCCGAAGGGCTCCGTGCGTAGTAAGAGTGCAAAAATGGCAAATTAAACTGAGCTCTTTTTCATCAACACTGTCCACAAACAAGATGATTTCTTGGGGCTAATTTCCATTCGGGGGAGAGTGAATGTTCTTTTAAATGACCAAAGCCATTTCAGAAGGGTAAGAGCATTTCTACACGTCCATGGGGTCAGAACTGCTCGCTCTCAAAGACCAGAAATGCTCCGCGCAGTGCCTTGGTACAATTCCCTGCCTTTCACAATGAATGGAAATGAGAAAAGGTATCTTCCTCGGAAACAGGCTAAAAATATAGCAGTTACCCGATACAGATGTGGTGTTATAAACCCCTGTTCCAAAGCATTCTGTTTCAGCCATGATTTCCATTGCAGAAAACTGTCCTAATAGAAACATCCCGATTAATCTGAATTTGAGATATTTCATACAATGTATATTACCTTTCTGCTGCCTGCAACCTTCTGCCAGGTTTTTTTCTTTCTTTCTTTTTAGGAGGTGCTTTGAGAGGACCATACCACGAGAACAATACACAGCTGCTGCTGTATAGAGATATCTAATTGTCAATATTGTGGAAATTCTACAGCTTATTACGTGCATTCAGTCTAATTCTGGGCAAATTGCCAGTCACTTCAGGGACAATCAAGTGAGCCACATTCCACGTGGTACAGCATCACAGCTTTGAGAGACCCGGCTGTTTTGCCTCTGGCCAGAGACTGTTTGTACCAGTGCTACCGAGTGAAGGGGGGTAAACTACAAATAAAATAAAATTTGTATTTTTTCAAGTGGGCTGCATTTCAAGCCCAGATGTTAGTAATGAAAGATTCCATTTAAGGATTTAAATTACAAATAAATAAAGTATGAAACAGATGTGATTTTTAAGGAAGTTCAAATTATCCAGGAAGAAAAATATCTCTGTGCATGACAAAGTAATAGGGATTGTCTTGAAGAGTCTGTTGAAAACAATCTGCTAAGCGCGATTCACCCTCAGGACAGGATTGGTTTGGAATGGGAAGGACTGGTGGAGCTTGTCATTAAACAAAAATTGTGTTTAATAAAACTTTATAACCGTGATTAATCCTATGAGGCCCTCAAGGAGTTTGCAGTTTCTGATAAACACATTTGCCTTGTTTGCAATGGTAATGATATTTTGGAGTAAATGGAATAAGAACAACAACAAAAAAACCTCTAAGGGTAGAAAAAGGAGGCTTTGGCAAGGGAGCACCTAAGCAGAAATTACAGGGACACGTAAGACACAGGGCCACCCATTAGGAGCCCGCTTTGATGTGTGTGTGGCACACATGCGCTTAGATGGGTGCAAATGTTAGCGAGAAACCACGCTAGTGAGCAGGCGGGAACAGAGCACATCTCTATTTATACAGACAAGCTAAGAAGGCTCCTCGAAAAAATTCTAAGCTGATCATTAAGTTTGCCTATCAAAAGGATGACAGTGATGGAAGACACAGTGTCTGATACTGGAGAATATTCCTTAAAAGCGAAACCAGAAGGGACCATCCAGAGTTGTTGCTGTCCAGGACAGTAGTCATCAGTCACATGGGACTATTTAAATTTCTATTTTTTAAAATATATTTTTATTGATTTCAGAGGGGAAGAGAGACAGAAACATCAATGATAAGAGAGACTCATCGATCGGCTGCCTCCTGCATTCTCCCTACTAGGGATCGAGTCCGCAACTGGGCATGTGCCCTTGACCAGAATTGAACCCTGGGTCCTCTCAGTCCTCAGGCTATCGCTCCATCCACTGAGTCAAACCAGGTAGGGCTAACTTTCTATTTCAATTAATTTAACATTTTCAGCGCTGTATCATTTTAGTGACATTGTGGCCAGTGGTCACCACCTGGACAAAGCAGATGAAGAGCGTTTCCATCACCGCAGAAAGTTCCACTGAACAGCGCTGCTCTGAGCAACGCAGGGAGGTTAGGTTTAAACATCGGGAGACAGAGCTTGACACTCAGTCCTCCTCTTTCTGGCCACGGGACCCGGTGCCATTTGGTTCTCCCTTGTCTTATCCTGAATCTCATGCACACCTGTGTTCACAGACACACACACACACACACACACACACACACACACACACACACACTGACACTAAAGGCTGACAAAAGGGACCATTACAGTAACCCTCATGAGGCCCCAAGGAAAAGCCAACCCACAAGCCCAGCTCTGCTGGCCTGACCTCCACTGCTGGCCAGTTATTTCCGACAGGTGGCTGAGGATAAACAGTGCCGAAGTCTCGTTCTCCATGTACAGGCATTCTATGGGTGTCATAGCACCAACAACCAAACCTCGGTTAAGCAAAAGGCCACAAAACTAAATCATTTTGTGACAACTTCGATGTGGAGAGATGCAAACGGCAAAGCAACAGGCCTTTAAGTGTTCTCTGCACTGAGAAAATAAAAAGTGTTCGTCTCTTAATTCATAAGCTCTAACAACTGGGTTGTGTGTGTGGTGGAAATCGTATCTCCTGGGCATCTCCCCAGTGTCCACTGAGCATCCTCGGGGCGCTGCCCACACACAGACCCACCCTGGAAGAACAGCACAGCTTCTTTGTGCGCAGGGCACGATCCCTCTGCCACATGAACTTTCTCTGACTCCTTGGAACTGCCAGCAGCCTTTTCACTTGGGTTCTGGCTGTGACAAAAGCACCACTGCCTCCCTGGCATCAGATGGAAAATGTGATTTTATGAAAACGCGGAAGTCAAAATCTTGCAAAAGTCAAAACCCTTCAATATGTGCCAGACTATTGAAGTCTTTCACAGGGTCTTCCTCTTCCAAGAGCACTTTCAAAATCTGTACATGTTTTCTCTAGAGTCAAATAGCTGCCTTTCTGACATCTCTCACATGGCCTTCCCCACATTCTCTGTTTGTTGAAGGATTTGTGTTTCATGAAGTCACATGTAGTTCTCTAATAGTCCAGGGTAATGTGAGTATTAAAAGAATCCTAGCGTATGGGAGCGAGATGGGACGTAGAGATGCTATGGTCCAGAGTTTATAACTTGGGGTCCACAAACAACTAGGAGATTCATGAATGGGCTACAAGAAGCATGTGAGTCTTTCATTATATATAAAGTTGTGTATGGGTATTTTTCTGAGAATAGGGGTCAGAGCTTTTATCAAACTGTCAAAGACCAACGAAACGGTCTGATTCTGCCCATTTTAAATTAAGATAACTAAGGCCCAGAGGAATGAAGTAACTTTCTGAGAGTCACACCAGCTAGTGTGACTCCAATTAGATTGGCAACTGTTCTCCAGAGTCACAATCAACTGCCATTTCCACTGTAACAAGGCTGAAGAGGGCATTTTCCTTCTTTCCTGTGGGTAATTCACATGCCAACATTAATTCAGTATTCCTAGATTTTCTTGTAAGTCAGGAAAGCCAAAAGATCGCTACTGAGGATTTCAAGGAAATGCTCAATGGAAAGTGTGTTGTGTTCTGTCTTACTGTAACACAGACTCTCAAATAGTTACTACATTGAGGGAAATTTGAAAAGTCAGTTACTTGGCAAAACTTAGCCTTTTGACTTTTCCCAAATTTTAGAATATTTTAGAAAGAAGACCCTACCACTGGTTATTTCCTAGAGGCATAATATTTGTTTCATTTTCAATTAAACTCATTTACGGAGTTGTACTATGATGCCTTGGTTTTGGGATTAAGATAACCATGTTGATAATTAAAAAATGCATGTGTGTTAACATAAGTTGTTCAGCAACAATTTTTAAGAGCTTAAAGAGAAAGAGAAATTTGTTTTTGAATTGAAGCTTTTAAGACACTGAATGTATGGGGGTTTTTTTTGTTTTGTTTTTTATTTCTTCCACAGTATAATGGTTAAGAGCCCAAACTCAAAGCAGATGGACTTGGACATAATCTTGGAGCCATCCCTCACCATCACACAAGCTCTGTGACCCTGGACAAATCACTTACCTCTCCAAACATGAGCTTTCTCATCTGTGCAATGAAATAACAATAGGTCCACTCATATAACACTGGGGCAGATCAGTAAGCCCAGTGGCTCAGCAGACACCCAATTCAGGACAAAGATACTAGTGGTGGGGATCTGTGCACCCATCCCCCAGCCTCAGAATTCTCCACTCCCAGGTTGCCAATTATAACGGTCTCCAGGACAACCCTTCCCATACTGGAGTTGCTTCACCTCACACACTGAAGCCCCTGGGAGCTTACAACCACCCTCCCCAAGCCCCCGCCTCCCACCTACCCAGTCACTTGACCCTTGCCACAGATGATCAGTCAGCTTGGGCCGAGATGAGTAATGCTAAACTTAGATGACTACCAAGTCGTGTTCCCGAATCTGCACATCTAATCACCCTAAGAGTTTCTTGGGTATTTTAATAGAGATAGACATGATGGACAGACAGACAGACAGATATCATCTTTGGTATCAAATATTTGCCTTCTGGGAGTAGTTTCATTCTTGGAGGCAGACAAAAGACTAGTGACCTTATTGCCAAGTAACTTTGTTTTGTGTCAAAAGGAGGATAAGTAGAAAAATGAGGTGGGTTGTCTTATGAGGTTTATGCACCAGCTGTGAGAAACATTCCAAAAGAAGTGGTCACATCATTCTCAACAAGGACAGTGCTCCCCAGTACGTGGATGTTTTTGTTTGTTAAAACAGTCTCCTTACTTCCTAACCACATAGTGTGTCTGAGTCATGATGTTGGCATGAAGGCCAAATGTATATGCCATTCTAAGGATTTGATAAAGTCTCTTTAAATGTCTTCTTGTTCTGTCATTAAAAAAAAAAAAAAACAACCACCTGAAACTTCTTAGTCTTTGCTATTTCTTGGTCACTAAAAATTATGTGGTTTCAAACCAGGAAGGAAATTGCCAGTAGGTTCAAAAGAGTAGGCAAGAGAGATAAGAATGAGATAAGGGTGGAGGAGGGGGGGAGGAATTATCCTCTGAGAGAACAGCAGATGGAAAGAATAAAGTGCATATTGGAAAGAAAAGTGGCAGGTGAAAAGCACTGGACAAAGTCCGGAGTCCTGGGTTCAAATCCTGGGGTTCTGTCCTACTAATTGATTCAAGTCACTTAGCCTATCTCACTTATAAAATGGGCATAATCCGCTGAAACCAGTTTGGCTCAGTGGATAGAGCGTTGGCCTGCGGACTGAAGGGTCCCAGGTTCGATTCCGGTCAGGGGCATGTACCTGGGTTGCGGGCACATCCCCAGTAGGAGATGTGCAGGAGGCGGCTGATCGATGTTTCTCTCTCATCGATGTTTCTGACTATCTCTCTCCCTTCCTCTCTGTAAAAAAATCAATAAAATATATTTAAAAAAATGGGCATAATCCTTATTTCAGGTCTTTGAAATTCAGATGAGATACAATATGTATAAAAAATATTTAATGAGCTGTATGCAGCAGGAAATGTTAGATTTTTTTCATGATTATGATAAATAAAAATTAGTAATGTTTGAAGATTTGTGGCTATCCTGCCCCTGCCCCCCAGGTCAATACCACCACCTGCCTGCTGGACAGAATTCCCCTTCCCTTGTTTCCTGCCTCATGCTGTGCTCCAGCATCTCGGCAGCACCCTGTATGGTGCCCATCTTCCCCTCAACTAGTTCTTTGGACTTTTCTGAGGCAGAATTGAGAGAATGGGAGAAATATAAGAGAAACAAGAAGAAAACACCACCATTGGCTAAAGACAATTTATATATCAAAGGTCTGAGGGAGAGGTAACGGCAGAGGGGGGGATGGGGAAGTATTGATGCCTGTTAGAAATAGAGGAATTTTTAAGTGATTTGAGGAGAGCGGCACTGAAATTATTCCAAAGTGTGAGAGAGTTGAGTGAAGATAAAAGAGTTGCTGTAGACTTATGTTTAGATCCTATTACAGATTTCCAAAATTCAAATAGAGAAGAGAATTCCTTTTTAATTACTTTTGGCTTTGAAAATATGATTCTGAACAAGATGTGGCTTCCACACTGAGCCATATGGGATGCTGGTTTTATAAGGATTATACACTCTGGCTGGTTGAACTGAAGACTTTGAACTTATCAAGGCATAAACCTGAAGTTATTTTATTTTTTCTAGTAACTACTACCAACTACGTTCTGCCAAACCACCCAATATTTCTGTAGATGAGTGGACATTCTTTATGATACCCCAGCCTGGTTCCATAGCTTTTTTCAGTCACTTTCAGTTATTAAAAAAAAATCTCATTTGGGTTACTAAGAGGTAATCCTTACTATTTAAGAACATGTCTTCAATTCAGAGCTCCCCCTGGCCCCTAGGCGGTAGGATTGTGGCTCTGGTGGTCCGCAGGGAATATTATCTTCTCTCTCCCATACCTCCTTCTTCCCTATGCTTATTCTTGTGTCCCCCCAGGAAGAAAAAAGAGAAAAGGGTTATTTCCTAACGTGACCGTCCTAGCAAATTGGCTGTGTTGTTCTTTGTTGACCAAAAGTGCTGTCCCTTACATGAACATCCCATACTGGGCCTGTTCCTGGATTAAATACCTTATCTATCCCATGGTCCATATATCCTCAGAGAGGCAGTTAGAGGTCTTCACTGGACTACTAAGAAGGAATCCATCCCTACCATTCCCCCTGCTTCCGCAGGTCCTTAAAAACAATGCATTTGACTCCCAGTGAGTGCTCTCTAATGCATGGGTCTCTTTGCCTCACACTGTAGTGGTCTCCAAAAATCCAGCAGTCCCTAATCTCGTCCATCCTCCAAATTTCTAACCTATAGGCATGACAGTCCATCTTCACTATCATTGATGAATTAGGAACTCAAGGAGGCAAGTCATTGCCGCCTCCTCTTGCCAGAACCATCTTACCATCTCTCTCCTGTGCTTTTTCCCCACTCAGGTAACACTGGGGCAGATCAGTAAGTCCAGTGGCTCTGCAGACACCCAATTCAGGACCAAGATACTAGTGTGTGTGTCTGTCTCTGTCTCTGTCTCTCTCTCTCTCTGTCTCTCTCTCTCTCTCTCTGTCTCTCTCTCTCTCTCTCTCTCTCTTTCTGAAAAAAAGACCAGGTAGTACTGTCCATGGGGGAAGAAAGGTGAGTTAGCCTCTTTAGCAAAGTGAGGTAGTTAGCATGGGCTCCAAAGCAAGACTGTCTAGGTTCCAGTTCTGGCTTTATCATTTACTAGCTGGCTATGCTAGTTATTTACCTATTTTCTCTCAGCAGTGAGTCCATCCTTCCATTCTTCTCAATGGTGTACCAGAAAATTGGAGCTAGGAGAATACAAACTACATTTCCACGTTCCCTTGTCAGATGGCCTACCATCTTATAGATTGGAATAAAAGAGGAAGGGAAACTTAACTCTCCAGCTTCCAGCTCCAGTCTACATCACTCAGCAGGATGAACAGTGCGAGCCAGGTTGATGGACACACAGATATTGCGCCTGCCTGCCAGCTCTGTGGGGGTTTCAGAAAAGGAACAGTGGCCTCTGCCAGCATTTCTGTCTGGTAAAAAGCTACCCTCTCCCCACCAGCTCTCGCCCTGATGCCAGACAATCCAGTTCCTCCCCATATGTCCCTGGTGCCTTTTAAGCTACTGCCCCTGTGCTGGAGCTCAAAGAGAATGAGTCCAAGTAAGTCCATGCCAGGTCCCTCTAAGGCAGCGGTTCTCAACCTGTGGGTCGCGACCCCTTTGGGGGTCGAACGACCCTTTCACAGGGGTCGCCTAAGACCATCGGAAAACACACATATAATTACATATTGTTTTTGTGATTAATCACTATGCTTTAATTATGTTCAATTTGTAACAATGAAAATACATCCTGCAGATCAGATATTTACATTATGATTCATAACAGTAGCAAAATTACAGTTATGAAGTAGCAACGAAAATAATTTTATGGTTGGGGGTCACCACAGCATGAGGAACTGTATTAAAGGGTCTTGGCATTAGGAAGGTTGAGAACCACTGCTCTAAAAGGAACTGCCTAACTCCAACAGCTCTGTCTCACTCATCTACAGTCCCTGCTGGTTTTTATAACCAGAGTTATGGGACTTCTCCTGGCACTGGAACCCTGGGCCTGCGGGCCAAGTATAGGTCTGGGACCCTTCACTCCTCAGGATGGGGAGCCTCCATAGCTGAGATATCCCTCCCAATTTTCATCTTCCATGTGGGTATGGGACCAGCCTGCTCTGAGTCTCTGTTCCTCCTACCAGTCTCTATGTAGCTTCTTCTTTAAATCCCTAGTTGTAGGACTTTCATTCAGTAATTTCAGGCAGTTCTGAAGGATGGTTGTTCTGTAGTTTAGCTGTAATTTCAATGTGATTTTGGGAGGATGCAGGTACACTGCCATCTTGACTGGAAGTCTGTGTAATTCCTTTTTAAAATATATTTTTATTGATTAGAGAGGAAGGGAGAGGGAGAGAAAGATAGAAACAGCATTGATCAGCTGCCTCTTGCACACTCCCCACTGGGGATTGAGCCCACAATCCGGGCATGTGCCCTGACTGGGAATCGAACTGTAGCCGCCTGGTTCATTGGTCGACACTCAACCACTGAGCCACAGTGGCCAGGTGGGTATAATTAACTCTTGAAGTAGGAAAGTAGTTATTAAAATTCCACATGTCCAGCACTAATTTTGGTACTACTCAGGACATAAAAATGTGAAAGGCATGGTCCCTGATGATCAGATAACTTTAATCTAGTTAGAGAAGTCAAGATTAACACTCGTGAAAAAAGTTAAGGAATTACGCAGAGACATAAGAAGGTAATTGGTATAAAAACACAAAATTCAACAAGAATATAGTTCAGTTTATTGTTAAAAGAAACCCCTCTCTCATGCCTCACCAAAATAGGTGAACACACTTACCTCCACCTACAGGTCTCAAATTAGACTGAAGAGTCTCTACATCTACATCAGAACAACCAAAGTCATTGTTATTTAAGATCCTCAAGCCTCACCCCACTGCCTCTGGATCAAAGGTGCCTAGCAATCTGCATGTTAACTCTCCAAATGATTTTTAAATTCCCCAAGTCAGTCTGATGGAGGTGATTTCCAACCATACTTAGAAAAACAAAACAAAACTGATTTAGGAATTACTCCATCCCATTTTTCTTTAGCAACCTGTGCCCTGCATCTGGGATCCAGGCATCTGGCTTCCCACCCCATTCCCCACTCTCCTTATCTTAGCTCCTGAGCTCCTTGTCACAAACTACCTTCAGTACCAAACTGTTCCTTCAAGACTTGACCATACACTTTTGCACTGATCCTGGCTCTAATCTCCATCCTCACCTAATTATTGCTGACCTTGGATTCTACCAAGCCCACCACTTCTTGAGGCCTTATCCAAAGCCTCTCACCTGCTTACCCCAAGCCTTGCCTTTATGTTCTTAGTCTTGCCTCTCAAGCTCACAGCCAGGCTCCTTAATAACATATGGGCTAACATCATCTGAGCTGCCCTTTCTGGAAAGCAGACTTACTCTGTACCTTGTAGTGTGGAACAGAGTGAGGCTAATTGGCCATCACCGCAACCAAAACCCAAATGCCTTAGGCTTAGCCTCATCAATTGAGATCTTGGAGCTAACCAGCTAAAGGCAGGAAAGCATATTCAATTACAGAAATTACCAAATTATGCCTCCTCCCTGTAGAGGAGGAAAGTAGAAAGACCTAATGGGCTTTGTGCAGCTCTGAATAATAATGCCACATCTGTGTGACAGTTTAATGCTTCACAAAACCTCTCCTATGTCTTACCTCTGTTGACCCTTTCAACAACATTTAGGGGAGGCCATACTCTTATGTTCATCCCCACTTTGTGATTGAGGAAACTGGGGCCCTAAGACTAGCTTTGGAGGACTTACAACCATCCAGAAGGCTCTCTGGTCATCAGCTAGCATCCATTAGGGTCCATGTAGCCCCTCAGCAGGAATAAAGAGCACTAGATTCTTGCCAGGCATTTTACATGTATTACCTTTCTCCTCTCCCCCAGCTCATTCCTCTCCAGCCACACTGGCTTCCCTGCTGTTCCTCCAGCATGTCAGGCACCTCCTGCCTCAGGACTGCTACCCTTGTTGGTTTCTGCCTGGGATGAACTCCCTCCAGCTACACACACATATGGCTGGCTCCCTTCCTTACTTCTGGTCTTTGTTCAAATACTTGCTCTGTGAAGCCTTTCCTGATGGGCCTTCTTAAAAATCCCAGCTCCCACCACCAATTCCCACTCTTCCCCGCTGTTTTATTTTCCATAGCACAAATCATCATTTGACACAATCTTTATGTTCTTTACTGTCTATCTCTTCATGTGGCCTTTATGAGCACAGATTCTTATCTCTTTGTTCACTGCACAGAGTAGGCAGCCAATAAACATTTGTTAAATGAATAAATGATATCACCTAAATCTAGAGTTGTCAAATTTAGCAAATCAAAACATAGGATCCCCAATTAAATGTGAATATGAAATAAACAACAAATAAAGTTTTTTTAATGTAAATGTGCCCTGTATAATATTCGGGACATAACTTATACTAAAAAATCTAAAATTATACCTGAAATTCAAACTGGGCATCCTGTATTTGATTTGGCAGCCCTTCTTAAATCACATTATAAGTAGGACGCAGAGCTGGTAATCTATCTTGGTTTTCTTTGACCCCAAAGCGCTATCATCCTAATTCTGAAAAGAAAAAAAGAGGTCAGAACAAGATAAGCCTCTCTATCCTCACAGGGACCATGGGTAAAGAAACTACCTTGACAACACTTGCCAGAAGTTCCGTCACAGTCTTTGATATAGCTGTACCTGCTCCTCAGAGGGGGAAAAGCCCACTTCATCCTCCTGGGCTGTCAGTCTTATAGCTTTCATAAGCTTCAAATTAATTTAAAAATCTAGAGCCTCTCAATGGAATTACAGTCCCCTAACTCAGTTGCCTGTTACTTATTCTGTATTAATAATCCCATTCTATGACCGGCCATTGGATATAGAAGAGTTGATCTCATAAAATTTTAAAGTAAACCTGTTTCATTCCCAGGAGGGCCCAGTGTGACAGAACTGATTACAGAAGATTGACAAGAAAATATTTGGGTAGCCAGGACATTCTTTGGAGCAGCATAAGGTATTTAAATGGTTTATTGAGAGTGAGGTGATAAATCCAGGAAAAGAGTGGCTGGCATCAAGAAACTTTTCCTGTGGATAAGATATCCCTCAGCCAATCATGTAGGGAAACTAACCAAAGCTAATGATGTTTAGCTTCATCATCCCTCATTTAGATTTTCATTAGCAAATATTTTTCCTCACCATTACCAGATACCATCATTTCCTGAGTATGAAGCTTATTATAAACCTGAGGCATTTGAAATCTTAGCAAGAGCGAAGTTTCGATCTCATGATCTTTTGAGGAACTTCAGGGTCCCAGAGTGGTTTCTGGGTCTTTCCTGCATCGAGTTGTTCTAACCAGTGTGATTAATAAATCACAAAACTCTGCCCAGACCCGGCTGAGTTAGGAATGATGCACAGAGGACCTTGGGAAGGCATTTTGCACATCAAGGAGAGGGTGGGGTGGCCCGTAAGGCACCTCCTGTGGAATTAATCACATCTTGCTCTTTTATGGGCCCAAGAATTCATTCCGCAGATGCTAGTTTACTGTGAAGACATTTAAGTTATTCCTCAAGGTAAATTACAAGTTCAGAACCTCTCATGAACTACATTTTATTAATTCTCAGAACATTCCTGTGGCATATAAAAGATGTGGTAGTTTTCATTGTCTTCCTATCAGACCTTTCCTCAACTTTTTCTAAAAGCATGCCCACATGCACACGTCTGCATGCACATGCACACATACATATATAGACACACATACCACCACCACCACCACACAGTTATACACAAAACCTAGCCTGGCCAATTCTAAGCCCTCATCCCACCCCACCTCAGGGAGATTGTTCAGGGATAGGCACTAGACCAGAGATGAACCAATCAGATCTTTCCATGAGATTATCTAACTGGCTTGAACAATGAAGACCTCTCGTTTCTTAGGTGTCAGAGCTATAGGATATAAATCCAAAGGTAATGGTAATCATAATTTTTGCCATATGAAGACAGCTGTCTGCCATAGGAAAGAAAGAAACAGAGCAAAGTCAAGTTGAGGGGGTGGGGGAAGAAAGAGAGCGAGGGATTGAATCCTAGCAGAACTGAGCCCGCTAGTCTAGTCCCAGGCTCCAAAGCTGCCCATTTCTTCCTCAAGCTCTTGCTTCAGACTCTGAGTTGACTAGAATCCTTCCAAGAAAGCCTTTCTTTTTTTTCTTTTCTTTTTTTCACTTAAGCTATTTCAAGCTGAGTTTCTCTCACTTGCAGAAGAATCTAGACTTATACATAGGGAGATAATATTATCCTCATTTTATAAATAAGAAAAATTAAAGCACCACAGGTTATGTGGCTTGGCCCAAACTATAACCATAACATTAGACTTTAAAATTGCTACTATCCATCTGAAAACTAATACTCGTAGCACACCTCCCCTATAGCAGTGACTTTCAGAGTCTTTTACAATTCACTATTTAAAAAAAAATAACTTTTACATTGTGGCCCAATATGTACATACATGTGTGTAGGAAACAAAAATTTCACACATTATTTACTCTCATTAAGTGTGATGCACTCTTTTATTCTCTATTCTATTTCATTTTTTCAAATGCTATTTGCGACCCACTAAATTGATTTCACCTCCCACTAAGCTGGTTTCACAACCCACTAGTGGGTCCAAAATTGTAACTGTTTAAAAAATACTTTTTTACAATATATTTCTAATCAAATAATCCTCCCCATCATAAATTTCCCTTAGGTGAAATCTAGAGAGTATGTAGATTTACTGCGTGTTCATTTTGGCTTGAACATATGTAAATTCCAAGTCATTCCTACTAAAATGATTAGGAGAAGAGAATATTTGGGGTATGGAAGGAGAAAGGGGAAACCTAATGCAGGTATTGGATGGAACCGGGTCAAGTTTGTGATAGAATCATTTAGGATTGGTGGACTCAATGTGCAAGAGTGTTGAAGAGAACCTTGAGCAGTAAATGGTTACTTGATAACCTAGTCAACTATTATTCTGAGGAGGAGCTATTATTACCCTGATGAGAACTAGTTTACTAGCCTATCATTATGGGGAAAAAATGAATTTTTACAAGTTCCTGAAAGAATAAATGTATTCACAAATTCATCTTTCTGGGCAAAAATGTTCTAGAATAGTAAAATCTTGTTAACACAGTTTTAGCTCTTAATCCTATTAAGCTGTGTGGCTGCATATGGTTTCATATATAGGAATCCTATTTATCTGAGGTAATAATAGGACCTGCTTAGAACTGTGCCTGGCACACAGTAGGCACTCAATAAATGTTTATTGCTGTTATTCTGTAATCTTGGAAAGTTCCTGTCAGGCGCACAATAAATGTTTATTAAAGTAACTAATCATTATGATTGGAAAGATAGAAGTAAGTCAAGCATGAGAGACTTCGATGACAGTGTCCTGAGCTCTACTTATGGATTTTGGCATGGAGCTACTATGGGAGAAAACATTGGGAAGAACCTCAAAACAATTCTCCTCTCACATAGTGAGCTGAGTGGGTTAAATGAAGACTCCCAATATTGCCTCCACATCAACTATCCTTGTGCCATGTACCATGGTGGGACCGCATGGTGGAATCAAAAGCTAAAACAATAAAAAGGCAAAAGTGTTGAACTCTCAGATGGAAGATCAGACATGGGATGGCTGGGCCCTTCAATACACCTATAGCAAAGCAAACAACTTTCTATATGTCTCATTGAGACTGCAGGGAAGAGAGACTCTGACAATTTCCCATTAAGCAAGGATGGTGAAAAGAAATGGATTTTGCGCTAATAATAATGTAAGATGTGAAAATGCTACAATGTCAAAGTGTAATTTTTTATGGTTGAAAACAAGAACCTCATATAAATATAAAATGAACACCTGTCAAAGATTTATTAGCTTATTAATGAAGGAAGCAGTGTGAAGGTAAATCTAGTTCAGAGAGCATTTTGAGCAATGGGGTATTTATAGGCATTTAATAAGAAATGTTAGAATTAGATTGCTAGGTTAGATACAAAACAGATTAATGTTCCATGGGACAATAAAAACCATAACCTTTGGGGTTATCTTTGCTACCAGACAGAAGTTATTTGCACCTCTGCCATACAAGATCTACAAGTTAACATATAAACTTCACAGAATTTGAACCCTTGAGTAATAGTAAATAGCAAAGTAAAGCAAATGATAATTAATTATCTTTCAATGGCCTTGTTAATGCTCCCACATAGCACTGAAAATACATGCCTTATTTCCAAGCTTTAGAGAATTTTGATAGCAATATTCTCTTTACTCTGTGTGTTATCTTTTTTTTCATTTAATGAGTTTCATTTCCATAGGTTCCATAAATTGCCATAGCTTTCATTGATTCTCTCTATCCTGATCCCCAACTCTATAGTTCCCATAAGGTCACATATTTTTCAACCGCAAGTTCTACCATGAGAAATGTGTTTATTCATTTGCGGGAGGGGGGTTGAAGGGGAAGACCATCAAGCTCATGACTGAAAAACATCATTGTACTTCGTGTTAGTCTCCTGCAGAATAGAAGCTCCTCAGGGCTAAGACCTAATCGGTTCAGACACTTCAGCATTTACCTCAGCTACACATTTCTGCTGTCCAGTGATGCCTAGTACATTCTGGAAGTGCACTCAATAATGATGCCTAGATAAACGAATGAATGCAAGTAGAGCAAAGGAAAACTTATCCTTAATCAGGAAAAAGTTTTGAGGTTATGTAACAGTTTGACACACAGGTCCAGGCCATGGCACAGTTTTATACAGCAAAGGTACAGCTCAGCTGGCTGGGCCTCAGAGCTGCAGGACAACTGATCTTTAAGGACAAGCAGAATTCAGCTTATAAGAAAACAGTTTAGGGTAAGACAAAATTTGTTCCAATCGGCACTTAGACCAGAATATACTCTCTTCTACCTAAAACAACTGAGGTCTGGCTGTAGCCAGTTTTGGCTCAGTGGATAGTGTTCGGCCCTCCAACTGAAGGGTCCCAGGTTCGATTCCAGTCAATTGGTGTGTGTCTCTCACAATGTTTCTCTGTCTCTCCCTCTCCCTTCTACTCTCTCTAAAAAACAATGGAAAAATACCCTTGGGTGAGAATTAACAATAGATGATAGATAGATAGATGATAGATAGATGATAGATAGATAGATAGATAGATAGATAGATAGATAGATAGATAGATAGACAGATAGATAGATATAGATAAAGATAAAACAAGTGAGGTTTCTAAAATACCAACTGTCCCACTCAGCAATGGGTCTTTAAACAGAGCTGCATTGGAGAACTGATCCTCCTGGTTTCTGGTGTGTGTTTTTTCTGCTATGAAAGAATTTGTCCAATAATTTCATAGAAGAGAAATTATGATAGAATCTGTTTGTTATATTTTTCCTAGGTTTTATTTAAGAATTTGAAGTGGTTTAAAACAAGATACTAAAGAAGGTTTTTTGGGTTTTTTTAGTAAAATAAAAAAGAGTCATAAAGTAAGGAAGGTTGGTACCTGGACCAGAAACCTAGCCCTACGCATCCTGGTAGCCAAAGCAAGAAAGAAAAAGTCACACATTAAAACCACAAAAACAAAAAATGCCAAATGATTTTTTTTTGTTAGAGGAGAGATAAGAACATAAAATCACATAGGCTTCATAATATGAATCCAGCTTGTATATCATGTGAGTTTCACTGACCTGTATCTATCACTCTACTATCCAGGAAAGGTTAGCCCTTGGGTCTCCAGGGATGTATTCCCAGTTAATTCAGATTGCCGTAATAGTGATCATAGAGAGTGTAAACTTATTTAATTGTGGCATATGCTTAGGACCAAGGCAATTCCAAAATGAAAGCATCCATCCATTCCAAACAGAACTCTCACCCTCCAGTTTCACCTCCTGCTTTGAGTCTGAGACATGGGCCATTTCAAAGTTCCTACCATGAGCAGGACAGACGCTCCCATCCAGGCCAAAGGTCATCAAACTGTTCAGCATATTTTATTTTCCTTCAGCAAGTAGAAGAGCCAGGGCATACTCTAACCCACCGGTTAGAGAAACCCACTGGTTTCTTCTAACAAACCTCTGAGCAATTCTCCCCTGTTTTCTCTTCTTCTTGGACTAGTTTACGTGCCTCCCTGGAATTAGGTGTGGCCATGGGAATGGGTTCTGGACATGGAATCTGAGGAGAAGTGGTGTGTGTCTCACCTCCTGACCTTCCCCATAAAAACCGCCCATGCCTGGTCCTTCATGCTCTTTCACCTCCTCCAGCGACCTTGGAAAGTTCATGGTGAAGGAGCCACCGACTTGAATATCGGGAGCCCTTAAATCAGAGCTTGGAGTAGCCTATCCCTGGTCAGGAACATTAATTCTAGACAATAAGTGACAGTGAAATGGGATATGGACTACTGACTTTGGGATTTGGGGGGTTGTCTATTACAGTAGCTGATGTTACCTTAATTAATATGCCTTCATAAGCACAGATACTATTTTCCCCCCATCATTGTACAAGGTAGGCTGGTGAATTAGAACTTCTTCATATATCAACTCTTGGCATGACCCATTCTATGGGCCTGCTCTCTACTTATTCACTCATTCAGAATGATTTACTGAGCATCTATTATGGATCTTCACTGGGCACAAGTATCATATCTAAGGGTCCCTTTAAATGAAGCCCAAGAGAAACAATTCTTGCTTTAAAGCTGGTCCTAAAAAGACTAAGCTTGGAGCTATAATTCTAAAGCATCAGATGAGTGGATTAGAAAACTGTGGTACATCTACACAATGGACTACTACGCTGCTATAAAAAAAAAAAAAAGAAGGAATTCTTACCATTTGCAGCAGCATGGATGGAACTGGAGAGCATTATGCTAAGTGAAAGAAGCCAGTCAGTGAAAGAAAAATACATGATCTCACTCATTTATGGATAATGAAGAGCATTATAAACTGATGAACAAAAATAGATACAGAGGCAGAGAAGCATAGAACAGACTGTCAAACTACAGCGGGAAGGCTGGGGTGGGATGTGGGGGAGGGAGGAGGTAAGAGATCAACCGAAGGACTTGTATGTATGCATATAAGCATAACCAATGGATGCAAGACACTGGGGGTGAAGGGTGAGGGCATGTGCCAGGAGGTAGGGGAGGCCGGGGGAAGGTCAATGGGGGAAAAAAGGAAACATTTGTATACTATTTGTAATACATTAAACAATAAAATAAAATTTTAAAAAAATAGAGAATGCACCTGTAGTCTCTTTACCACCTACCCCTTCCCTCCTCTCCGCCCCACCCACCTCCACCCCTGCATTCCTATGTGCCAAAGCAGAGATGGAGCTTCCAGCTATATGATTTGGAAGAAGGAAAAGCAAAAGTTCCCTGGGCAGTTTCCTTGCTCACCAGCAATTCAGAACCACAATTTCACAGGGACCTCGATCTAGGGGGAATGGGATCATTTCCATGGTGCTGGTGACAACAGAAACATGAGAGGGAGAAAGGTTTGCCCTTATAAAATGAGAGATTTAGACTCTTTTTGTGTGTGATCCCCTCTTCTGGGTTCTCCAGTGACTCTCACTAAACACTGGGATTACTTGTTAAGACCTTTTGAAAGTCTGTTTTGTTTCTCATCAGTGAGTCACAGCACTGAGGCAGAGCTCAGGGGAGAAGCAAAGGGCCCAGAGTTTGACACCACAGCTGAACATGACATTCCAATTTCTTTTTCTCTTTTTAAATATATGTTTATTGATTTCAGCTAGGAAGGGAGAGGGAAAGAGAGATAGAAACATCAATGACGAGAGAGAGTCACCAATTGGCTGCCTCCTGCATTCCCCACACTGGGGATTGAGCCCAGAACCTGGGCATATGCCCTGACCGGGAATAGCACCGTGGCCTCCTGGTTCATAGGTCGATGCTCAACCACTGAAACACGCCATCTGGGCTGACATTCCAATTTCTACGATCAAATAGAATTTACCTGCGCCACTTAACTCCACATTCAACTCCCAAACAGGTGTATGTCACCTCTGTCACGTTTCATCACGCATTTGCCTCTTAGCTACATGTTTTACAGTCTTTCCAGAAAGTTTAACCATTTCTCATGAACCTTCTTACACAGCTCAGCAGCTCCCTCGCGCACCATCAGGTTTGTTTACTTGAAATGGAGAGCTGGGATTTGCAAATCTATTTTGATTTCATTTTTTTTGTAAGTGAAAAAAAATTAAGCTTAGATGAATATAACCCAGTATATTTTATTCTTTCCTGCTCCTCACATCCAACCTGTGGTCCCATTTCTCCAAGGAAAGATTCTTTTATCGTCCCATTGTCCCACCCATACTACTCCCTTCTTTGCTGTTTATAAAAACACTGCTGGGAAATTAAAACGAGATGTGCTATTTTCCACAGAAACTGAAGCATATCTGAGCTAAGGCAAATGACGTTGTTTTAAAGGAGATTGGAAACTCGGCTCCGAGTACAGTGTTCTGCAGGCACTGTGGAAATAGTTAAATTTTGAGGATGGAGATGATGGAGACACCTACTGACCTACCAGAAAAAAGGAAAAGAAAGAAAACCTCCGTTTCACCGTCTGCAGACCCAGCTCGGGGACCAACGCTCAGTCTGAATACGGATTTCAGGAAACTTCAAATCCTCCTCCATATGTAGAATGTAAGCCCCCAAGTCCAGGATCGTCTATTTTTCACATTTGATTTGGGCTGGGACCTGGGGCTGAAATCAGATATGGTTCCCCCTTCTCTCCACTATCCTCCCCTGCGCCTCTAACGCGGTTATTTCTCCTATTAATATCTCATCAACACCGGGCAGGTGCTTCCTGTACGGAGGTTCTTCATTAACAAGTTGTCAGCGGGACAAAGAGGCAGCTCCCCGCGGCTGAGGGAAATTGGCATGAAACCTGGCAGGAGACGGCTGGAGAACAGCCGGCGGGACAGTGACAGTTTCTATCGGGTCTATGCTTTCCTATCGCACTTCACTCTGGACTCACCTGCCTGACTTGCGAAAACTTTCCCGGAACTTCCTCCTGGAGCAAACATTGGTTCTCAAATTAAATCTATTTTTATGCTCAATGTAATATCTGAATCAGCAGTTTTTAAATACTCAATATATCTTCAAATGCCAACAGACAACAAGTATAGCAGGTGTTTAATTGTGGTTTAAAGATCCACATTGTTCACATTTTACAATCACAATTAAAATTAAGCAATAACACCAAAGGAGTTCCGGTACACAGCAATAATACTTACCCGTATAGTGAAATTGATAAGGATCCAGATATAATGATGCTCATTGTAGTAACCCTGTGGTGACTGATTGCTATTCTGCTGTTAGCAAACAACCAAGAAATACTTTATTTTTTCAGAATTATCAATTTGTTTCTAGGGTATGTGAACAATGGAAACCTTAAGGGAGAATGCAATAGTTAGTGAGGTATTAAAACAGTTATATAACTAATAAAAACACTAAATCAACTTAGATATGCAGCAGTGTGTCATTTCCATTTTAATAAAAAAGTACATTATTCTCTTCCCGAAATTACAAAATTTTATTTTTTTTTTACTCTGTGCCAACATATTTGGAAAGTAAAAAAGTCATAAATCTATGGTCTCTGGAATTGTCATTTATGTGGTTCTCTAGTCCTTAAAAAAGATAGAATAAAAGCAGGCATTTTCATAAAACGATCGATTTGAAAAATTATTTGCATTCACTGCTTGCAATTTTTTTTCTTTGGGAGGTTGGGAGGGGGAGCACAGGGACTTATAAATAAAACACATTTGATTTTCATAGCATCCCTGTATGCTGAGCATTAAGATCCCTGGATGAGCCTGCTCAGACAGGCGGTGTGTGGAGATGCATTGTTGAGAGAAGCTTTCACACCCTTTGCTGTGCAACCTGTATGGTAACAAAGACCCAGGCAGAGGGTCAGACTCCTGCTCAATTAAATCCCGGCAGTGGCCACACGGGAGACAGTAGGGAAACGGAGCGAGAAGGCTGCAGCAGGCTCTTATATTTGTAGGCCTGAGGTGCCTTGGAATCTATGGTTCTAAATCTGAGCAGAGCTGGACAGACTTTACATCAGGAAATTTAGATGCATCCATTTTTCTCCTCTGAAAACATAGGGACAGGCTTATCAACAGGGTCCACAGAAGGTTTCCAAGCACCCTGAACATCCTCATGAGTTTATTGCCTGGGTTGCTAGTGAACATTCTCACAAGGGAAAGACCCAAAAGTAGCTCTTGAAAGACCTAGAAGTCGTATTTTAGAATTGCAAGATCATTGGAAACAGCTGCGGGAGAAAAAGAGGTCCCAACTAGAAAGGACCTTTGAACTCATCCAGGGCACAGAATTGCATTTTTCCACCAAAGTGCCACGTTCAGTGGTCTCTGCGCTGCCTGCACAATAGTACCCTTTGGGGAGGTTTTAAATATGCACATGTATTGATGCTCCATTCCAGACCAGTTCAAACCAAATCCCAGGGACAGGGCCTGAGGGATTCTGACATACGAATGTGCAGCCCCCAAAAAAGTGAGGGTAGGTCCCTTTATCTTGTAACTAGCGGCAAGGGGCTCAACCCTCACAGCCCCAGCTGGCCCTCGCAGCCTTGGCCGGTCCCTGTAGCCCCGGCTTCATCCAGAAGGTCATCCGGAAGGTTGTCCGGCTGTTCGACCTAATTAGCATATTAGCTCTTTATTATATAGGATTTGATTTAAGAAAGCATGTTGGTTTAATTCATCATGTAGGTTTCTGTTTCCCCAAATATTCAAGTAAAGCCACTTAACCAGGAAAATGTGCCATATTCCCCCTGTGACCTGACCTATACCTGAGGGTGTTAGGAATGCCAGGAAAGCAAGGATCTAAGTCATTGGGTAAACGAAGAAACTGAGGCTCGGAGAGGCCAAGTCCTCTGGGATTTCTGATGATACTCTACCATCTGCTCCTTTGTACCGTAGGAAAAGGACAACTTAGTGATGAAATACTCTGGCTTCCATTCAAGAGAACATAAGGAATATGACACGGCTGGAAAGTCTGATAAGAGGACACCACAACAATGGCAGTTACAATTTACTGAGCCCCCGCTCAATATCAGAAAGTTGCATATTCATGCATCCATGCAACAAATTTTACTGAATATTAGTATAGGAAAAGCACTGATCTAGCCACCTGGGAATACAACAGATATTAACATGAGACATGATCCCTCATTTCTTGGAACTTCAGGCTACCAGTACTGGGGGAGTCCAACATTAACCAAAAGCACAGTAATAGGGAAATAACTAGGCCTGTGACAAATGCTCTCAAAGGACCATGGTTCCATGAAAACAGCAAGTAAAGATGATCTCTGTAGGAGATTCAGGAAAGGAAGGGATGCTTGAACTGACAGCAGGAAGGATGAGTAGGAATTCACCAAATGGTGAAGGTGATAGAGTGAGGACAGAACATCCCTCACAGAAAGAATAGCATGCACGAAAGTCCTGTGGTGAGAGGAGGCAAAGCACTCTGGAAGACCCGAGAGGGTTAGAGTGGCTGAAATAGAAAGAGCATGACTAGCAGAGAAGAAGAAGACTAGAGAGGCAGGCAAAGACCAGGCATTTACTAGATCTAATCTTTATCACCATCTTACAACGAAGGATCTTTCGGTTCCCATTTTACAGATGAGAAAGCCAAGGCCCAAAGTTTAAATAATATAATCCAAGGTCACATCACTAGTAAGTGGCTGAGTGGAAATCAAGCAAGTTTTCTTCCTAGATTATCCCTTTTTATGCCCTGCCACTCACATGCTCTGAGTGGACAAAGGGTTTTTAAAAGTTACCTATTGCACCTCCTTGGGATGTCCCCTCTGCATCGCATGGGTAAGCACCACGCTCAGGGCTTACACTGCAGAGTCTGCTAGTGCTGACTAGAGTGCAAGGCAAGCTCCTTTATACAAGAACCAAACTGGACCCTGAATGGCCCAGAGTCAAAGTGCAGTGGAACAAGGAGAGGGGAGCTATAGAACAGCTAAGGCAGCACTGCAAACCCTAAAATTTACACGGCATTTTCATATTCTTACCAACAACTTTTTTTATATCATGTTGGTGCTGCATGTAACAGAAAACTCAACTTTAAATGGTTTAAGCAATGAGAATATTCCATTGTTCCACAAAACACAAGTTCCAAAGGAGCCTGGCTGCAGGGTTGATTCATTCGGAGGCTCCATCGAGGCCCAGTTTTTTTCTGATCTCCATCTCTAGCTTGTTTGCTTTGTCCTCAATGAGCTTCCATCTCAGTCACAAGAAGGCGGCCATAATTTAGGTTTCATTTATAGATAGGACAACTAGCCAGAGGAGAATGGGCTATCTCTGACTCGTGACTTCTTTTTCAGAGCAAGAAAACCTTTTCCCAAATGTCTCTGTACCAGCCAATTTCTCAGATCCTAGAAGCCAGAACTGAGTCATATGCCCAACCCACACCATTAACTGTTTTGGGCTATGAGAAGACCACATGTGACTTAGACTAATCGGAATAATTTGTCTTAGAACAATTTACCCTCTAGCTGGGGATAGGGTCACTTGAAAGACAATTAGATGGGAAAAAATAATTAGAGTTTTTTAGCAAAGAGGTGGGGGAACTTATCTGAGGTAAGTAACTAATAGTCTTGTCTCCACTTTGATTGGCTTGCTCAGAAAAAGTCCCACTTTCTAAGCAGCAGGAATTGAGTGATATCAGGTTCATTGATGGTGTTGCTGATCAGTCCATGTGGCATAAATAAAGCAATAAACAATGGGTAGGAAGAAGGTAGTCTAACTTTGCATCCTGGATCTCTTCATGCCAAGAGAAAGAGAGCAAGACCAAATCCTAGGCAGACCCCAACTGTGGCAACAGTGAAGATATTATCAAGCCTGCAGTTGTACCCCATGCATTCTAATGCCCAAGTTAACCTGCCCACACATGGTCAGTGCCACATGCAGGCCAGTCAGCCCTAAACTCAAGGACGAAGTTTAGATTATCCTGAGAGACCATTATCAATCAGTGGGATGAAAAATCACGGTGCAATCATTTGTCACATCTCTCCCTCTGTTTCCATCTCAGGGGACCAGGGTGAGCTATAAACCTTAATTAGGAAAGACCCACAACCCTCTTGAGATGATAGAGTTAGAATTGCATCTGTCCATCACAATTACCCCAGAGGATAAACAGGCAGCCACCTAGCACCTTTCCTGGGGCTCATGACAAATGACATTGAGACTCAACAACTAGTGGGTGACTCTCAAATCTTGTTCAGACATTAAAAAAAAAAAAGTCTCATGCAGCTGAGTTGCAAACAGGACCACCAATGAACTTGTAGTCGGGGCTTTTTGGTAATATTGTCGCCTCTGTCCTCTGCAGACAAAAGTCCCTGTCCAAACTCCCTGGATAATTCCGATAGGGTCACTTGGGAGTTTCTGATAAACATTTACAAATAAGCTACTCACCTGTAGTATAGTATGAAGTAGAAGTGAAAGCAAGGGCTTAGGAGTTAGACGGCGGGTAGAATACCAACTCTACTATATACTAGCGCTGGGGCCTACTTTGCCTCTCCACACCTCAATTTCCTTATCGGTAATATGGACATTCTTTAGGTGGGGTTGTGAGGATTGAATGGAAGGATAACAATACAGTGCTACAGAGAATGTATGGCACATAATAGGTACTCAGTAACCACAGGCTTTGTGATTGAGGAGGAGTCATGCCTTAGATAACACACCAAGGAGCAGCTCAGACAGCCACAGGGCATGGGGGGAGAAATGAACTCTCAGAGAATAAGAATCCCAGGATCAGCAGATCACGAGGTGAAAGAGGCCCCAGAGACAATACAGAACTACTTCTTCAAACCACACTCTAGGACTAGTGAAATACTCTAGTTCCCCAGAAATTTAGAAAGATTAATGTCCCTAGAAAAGTAGAGACCCATTCCACAGTCACAACACTGTAAACAAGCCCTTGAGTCGCAGATGTGAAGTTTCTCACCACCATCGCTCTTTAAAGTTTCCACCATGCACTCAGCACACATTTCCTGGGTACCTACTATGGAGCAGATGACTTTAAAGTCCATGCTCAACATACGTAATTTCTTGTCCTGACACTGACCCTAAAGACTAGCTTCTACTGACCCATTTTAAAAGGTTTGGTATATCTCAAAATCATAGCTGGTGAGTTTCAGGGATCAGATTTGAACTCTAGTCTATCTATGTATTGCCACCGAAAAATGCTGCCCCCCAAACTATCCCTAATATCAGTAAGTTAAACCTATTCTTATTCACTTATTCTCAGTGAGGGCCATTGGATCTAGGCTGGGCTTGATTCGGGGTGACTCTGCTTCCAACTGCCTCTCATCTTTCTGAGAGCATCAGGCATCTCCAGCGTGTTGTTCTCATGACCACGGCAAGCACCTTTCAAACATAGTTACATCACCCATGTGAACATTCCATTAGCCAAAGAAAGCTGCATGGACAAACCCAGGTAAGGGCAGAGAAATATGCTCTACCTTTTAGTGAGAGGAACTTCCAGGTCAGATAGCAAAGGGGTGAAGAATTGAGGCCATTTATGTAATCCACCAGTGTCTAACTTCAAAACCTAGACATATGCCCTGGCCAGTGTTACTCAGTGGTGAGAATGTCGGCCTGCACACAGAAGAGACAGGGGTGTCATTCCCGGTCAAGGGCATATATCTGTGTTGCAGGTTCAATACCCGGCTCCAGTCAGGGCACATTCAGGAGGCAACCAATTGATGTTTCTCTCTCACATCGATGTTTCTCTCTCTCTCTCTTCCCCCTCCCTCCCTCCCTTCCTTCCACTCTCTCTTAAAAAAAAAAAAAAAATCAATAAAAAAAATATCCTCGGGTGAGGATTAACAACAACAAAAAAGCCTGCACATGTTCCTCCATCCCACCAGCCTCCCAAGATAAACAAATAAATAGAATGTCTGTAAAGGGTTAATAGAAATACATCTAAGATGCTGGGCACGTTTGGTGGAAAGGGCACCTTACTCAGCCCAAGAGAGTCAGGGAAGAGGTGCAGCAAGAAATGAGACTGTTGAAAAAAAAATGTAAAGATGCTCATATGTCTCCTGATTAAAGAGAAGGAGAGGGACAGGCATGACAACGCCAAGCTCTGGCCTCAGCAAGATAATCACAATGGGAGAAAGCCTGAGAGTGGAAGAGGCTTTTGATGACTCAGATTAAACCTGGAGACAAGCAAACTGGAACTGAAACTTTTGTGGTTAGCCTAACCCGGGGATCAGCTCGCTGGAGAGATGGACGTTATGATCAGTTAAACAATTTCATCAAACTTCATGTCGTAACTCTTGGGCAGAACCAGAAATAGGCATTCTATGGCAGGAGTTTAACAGAGAGGTGTAGACAAACCAAAACTCTGACAGAAGAGTGGCATCCAGTGGCCAGGGGTTAATTTGCAATGAGCCACAGAGGCAGGCGTGCAGATCTGGCAGTTGCTGGCTAACCACATCCACATGATGTTCAGCAGACCACAAGTGGCAGGCACCAGCCTGGGGTCTGCAAAGGAGAGAACTCAACCAATGACAAAGACAGATACTGTCACCCTCCTCCTGGAAGAACACCGGAATCTGTGATGGCCTTCTCTCCTGGTGTTCCCATCCAATCAGTTCTATAAGCAAACTGTATCTTACATACTAAAATGTAGATTTAATTACCTCACAGTTGGCACCTCTACTCCTGGGCCCATTAAATTTCTTAGGTTGCTAATGTAAATTTTATTTTTAGTTTCTCAGAATAGTTTCGTCTGGTTTTCCTTTCATTGCTGGAAACAAAGCATACCACACAGCCATCAAACCCATAAAAAAGGACCGTTATGCACATGACCCACCCTCTCACTCTCTACCATCAGATTTGACTCTGGCAGGGGACATAGCTATTAAAGGCTGACTTTCCCTTGTAGCTGCAGGCCGTATCTTGGGTCACAAATCAAATTTTCATTTAAAAGAATATAAAAAATACAAAGTATAAGAGAAATAAACTATAAATCGATAACAGGAAAAAAAAAGAACAGGAAAATTTCCATACACTTGGAAATTAAACAACACGTTTCTAATCCATGGGTTAAAAAAATAAAATTCCCAAGGGAAATTAGAAAATAATTGAACTAAACAAAATTCTTAGAAATTCATAGCATTAGATGCTTATGTTTTAAAATATTCTAGTTTCTTGAAGTAGAAGCTTAGAGAAGTGCACAATAAGCCCCATTTGAGCAGAAAAAATAAAAAGAAGAAATTAACAAAGTTGAAAACAGAAAAACAATAGAGAAAATATATAAAGCAAAGAAATTTTTTAAAGATTAATAAATTAATAAATGTTTAATAATCTTAAGAAGGAAAAAAGATAGACAAAAATAAAGTAGAGGATCTCTTTATAGACCTCAAAAATATAAGAGGATCAAAAGGAACTACTATAAATATAAATGCAAAAACGTGGGTGGAATGAACCTATTCCTTGTAAATCACCAAATACAAAAACTCACCCAAAATAAAATAGATAATCTGAAAAATACTAAAAATATTAAAGAAATGGAATTTGGCCCTAGCTGGTTTGGCTCAGTGGATAGAGTGTCGGCCTGTGGACTGAAGGGTCCTGGGTTCAATTCCAATCAAGGGCACATGCCTAGGTTGTGGGCTTGATTCCCAGTAGGGGGCACGCAGGAGGCAGCCAATAAATGATTCTCTCTCATCATTGATGTTTCTACCGCTTTCTCCCTCTCCTCTCTGAAGTCCATAAAAATATTTTTTTTAAAAAAAAAAAAAAGAAGAAATTGAATTTGTAGTTTAAATCTTTCTGGAAAAGAAATCCCCAGTCCCAGATGGTTTAACTGGCATATTCTAGCAAATATTAAAAGACGACATGACACCAATTCTACACATTCTCTTAAAAAAACAAAAAAACAAAAAACAGAAATAGAGGGAGCATGTCCCAAATAATTTTACAAGCATTACCCTTATACCAAAACCAAAGACATTACAAGAAAATCAAACTACACACCAGTATCCCTTAAATACACATAAAAATCCTCAACAAAACATTAACAAATCATATCCAGCAATATATCGAATGAATAATACAATACAACCAAGAGGATTTATCCTAGGAAAGCTAGGCTAGTTTAATATTTAAAAATCAATATGATTCACTATATTAGCCTAAAAAACAAAAACCATGTACAAGGTCCTATCAATAGATGCAGAAAAATACTTGGAAAAGTATAACACCCATTTATGACTTATTAAGATCTCTCAGCCAACCAGAACAGAAAGTTTCTAAAAATTATAAAGGACATATACAAAAATCTGCAACTAATATCATACTTGAGAATGAAAGACTGAATGTTTCCTCCAGACACACACACAACCAGAAACAAGACATAGATGTTAATTCTTACCACTTCTACGTGATATGGTCCTGAAGTCCTAAGCACTATAATATGGCAAGAAAGAGAAAGAAAAGACATACAGATTGGAAACAGAAAGATAAAACTGCCCCATTTACTGACAACATGATTGTCTCTATGGAAAATTCCATTCTGAGCTCTGCAGAATAAGGATATATTTAGTCTATGTCAGACTCCCAACTGGAGTTCTGTGTTTAGTTGTGAGCGCCATATCTTAACAGGTACATGGAGAAAAACCAGTGACCTCCTAAAGGAATCTGACCAAAAGGATAAAGGTTTGAAAAGCCATGCCATTATCACAGCAAGGAGAGGTGCTTACATGGAAACACAGTGACCTTTAACAGTTGCAAGACAGCCATCCACAAATACCTTTCATGTGAGTTGGGGTAAACATTTTCCAGATAAACCAATGACCAGAAAGTAGACAGTATACACTTGTTTAAATGTAATGTTAGAAATAACATCTAAAGCTCCTCTCAACTAGAACGAGCTACCTTGTGGGGTAAACAGAGAGAGGCTAGGACTGGAGTCCACAGTCTTTGGCTCTGCTACTTGGTCAAGTGGCCCAGGCCTCTTGAGTGAAGCTGAAGGCAAAATGCAACTGTTTTGAAGCAACTTTCCTAACTAAGCTGGAGTTAGTCCACAGTGCTGAGGTTAAGTAGAGAGAGGTGCAAAATCTAATCATCCAGCTAGTGAGAGCTATCCATCAAATGTATGTGGGGTAGGGTGAGAGGGTGTGAGCGGATGCTATTGATGTTTTCTGCGGAGTGTTTGAAAACCCACTGTGAATATTGATTCCAAGAGCTTGTTGCTGGCTCTCGGAAACAAACAGGAGACGAAACAGCCATTTTTCCTCCTCAGTACAGGATCCTGTTAGCCAAATGCAGAATTCCAATTTGATTAAGAAACACAAGTCCATCATACATTTGCCCCTATTGTTAAAATGTGGTTGTTGATGCTTTGTGGAGTGGACTCTCCTGAAAGGATTACACAAACCACTGAGCATAGAGGCCCAGGTGGCCAGGCCATATGTGTAACAATGCCCTGTCCTGAAAGCCGGATCAGCCAATGGATGGATTATTAAGTGATTATTCAATCCTTTCCAACAGAACCTCATTAGCTGCTACCATTGTCACCCTCTATCCTGCCAGTGAGTTGGATTTTCAGTTCAGTGGAAGCTTAGAATTTTCCTACTCATGCGGGCAGATTAAAGCTCTCAACTAACTCAGGTGTAACTTATTTAATTCACCACCCAACTAATTACTGCAGATGCAGATAAACCAGGGTAAGGGGAAAGAATCCATCTTCTAAACAAAGAGCAAGTAAGCCTATTTCCAAACACTCAGCAAAGGATATGTCAGATGGCAGACATCTTTAAAAAAAAAAGCAAAGAAGTGTTCCAATGACTTCAAAAATCAATGAATTCTAAGAGGAAACACATTCTAGCATGGTTTTTGTTCATTTGGGGTCTACTAGGTTCAACCTTGAATGCCACTTAACATCGGAAATAGAATCAACTGTTTCAATCAAATAAAACTTGAATTCAGCAGGTTCATACACAGTTCCATTTTAAGCCAGGTATCCCCACCCTACGGCACCCCCACCAAATTGGGCTTGATTCGCTATGAATTTAGGACTAGAATATAGGACATTTTTTAAAATGTGAACTGTCTTTCCTACAGAGAGGTTAACTTTGAAATATGAACTTAATTGAATGTCTTTTGCTCTAAAGAACATTAATTGGATGTAGCTTATTGTGATAAAAAAATTATGTTTCAAGGGAGATAAGTCTAAAAATCTGACTTTTGTTTTGACAAGTCATTTTCTCAAAAGACATATTCAGGAAATAAGTGATTTGAGAATATACTTTGAAAACAATATAGAATCAATCTTAAACATACTGTAAAAATAATTCATTTTTTCATTTACAAAGATTATAGACTGGATAAAAGTTTCAATCTTGGCTGAGAATGGTACTCTTACTGATGGAAAGAAATCTCCACACAATTATTTTTCTGTTTTGTAAGTGACTACTGGTAACATTTTACTCATCATATTCCTACTGAGCGATCACTCTAGATTTTGGGGTAAATATTTAAAGGCTCCCTTATGTAAGAACTATAAGTATGGCACCAAGGAGGGCAAGCTTGGGCATTAGGAAAAGTTCAAGTACTAGCTCCATCATTCACTCTGTGTGTGACCTTAGTGAGTCCTTAAGTCTCTGGGCCTGTTTCCACATCTGTAGAGTATCAGTCCTTTTGAAACATATAGCATGACTGAACAGAAATAAACCTTTAAGCCAAAATTCTATTAAAATGGCCAGGTTGTTGGAGGACTTACCACCAGAATTTTGACTCATAATCAGACTATAGAAATCCATTCAGTCTGGGTTTCTATGTACTACATGAAAAAAAAACCCCAAAAAACAGCATATGCACTGAACACATACGATGAACCAGATACCGGCTTCTATTCATTCTCATTTTCTTTCTTTCTCCTTTCTTCTCTCTCCTTTTCTCCCTCTCCCCTCCCCCCACACCCCCCTCCGAATCCCTCTGTATCCCTCTCCCTCCCTCCTTCTCTCTACCTGTTTTTGTAACTCTGTATTTTATTGGGCAGATAAAATTAGCAGGCTCCCCAGCCATGGGGCAGTGAGAAAGATGTTCTTAAACTCTCTTTGGTATAAATTTACTTACAGGTGTGAGAAAGAAACCATCAACTGCTCTGAAGCTTGAGGGCCATGACCTTTCTGGAGAACATCCTTAACATTTTCCTCAGCAACCATAACTTAGTTCCCAGTATTTATTCTTCAGAATCAAATCCCAAATGGTTCACTGAGAAAAAAACAGGTTGGAGGCTCAATGACTAAAAGTTTGAGAAACGTTACATACTTGACTCCCCTCTTAGAAATTCTTCATTCCGCTTAGTTTAAAGGAACTAATATTTGCAGGAAATAAATCTGCTTAACTTTGTTTTAACTGGTATGTTCCAAACATATTTGACTGTGTCCTCTTGGTAGCTAGTTAGAAATCCACTTTACGACTCCACATTTAGGAAACTCTGGTTCAATCCCGTGGTGCCCAGTTTCATGTGGACCACTTTCTGAGGAACCTTTTTGTTAAAGGCGACAGGAAAAATACCAAAAAACTAGAATTTAAACAACACACTTCTAAATTACACCTGGGCCAAAGAGGAAATTTTTTTCTGCATCCTTGAACGTTAGAAAATTCACCAGACTTGTTTATCAATAATTGCTATTTCCATAATTCCCAGTTCAGAAATTTTGCCTAAATCATGGCAAACTCTTCCAATCCACTGACCCAGAGTTATTTTGTTTTGTTTTCATTTTTGTTTTGTTTTTAATGCGAGTTTTCTTCTTACATTGTTCCTTGTTACTTTAATTATTACTCATCTGCTTTCTTTCCTCTGGCTCTTCTCCTCTAGTCAATTTTATCATATATTTTTCCTCTGCATTCCTAGGGAATACTGCATGTTTGTCCTCTAAATCATTAATTGTCAGTGGGGGAGGGAAGTTTGCATCCAGTGAAAATTTATATTTCTATCTGCAACTTAGCCAGTTCCCTTTTTATCCCACCTTGCAACTTCTTGGTGTGCAGTAGGGACTACGTGGATAATGCAGATACTGTTCCTAGCATGGCATCTAGGACACAGGAAGCAATACACAGCAGCTATTGTGATAGTTATTATTCCAATTTATACAAATAGTTGAGTATCCACACAAAAAAACTAAAGTGATTATTTGTGCAGTAAAAAAATAAAGTATACAGCCCTGGCCAGGTGGCTCAGTTGGTTGGAGTATCGTCATCCCGTACACCAAAAGGTTGCAGGTTCAATCCCTGGTCAGGAGGCAACTGATTAATGTTTCTCTCTTCTCTCTCTCAATCAATAAATATATCCTTGGGTGAGGATTTAAAAAATGAGTATACAAAACTATATATATTCATTTATGAATTTATATATATATATATATATATAAATTCATAAATGAATTTTCTCAGTAGACAGAAAATGATAGCCATTATGTTTCTTAACATTATGCAGAAAAATAATATGAGGCAGGAGCAAGAGTTATCACCCCTCAATATTTCTGGAATGTCCACTATTTGTACAGTCCTCTAGCTCTACTCAGCCTCACCACTCTGTTCCCCTGAGATTTCTGGATGGTAAATAACAAATTATTTTGGCTCTAGTTTGCTGTTCATAACAGGAGTAAATAATCAGATAATGCAAGCTTTAAAAAATACAGTTACAAGAAAGAGCGCGCAAGAGAGAGAGAAATGACACCATAAGAAAACTGCTTTTCACGGCCGCATAACCCCAGCAATAGAACAGTAATGGCTGTTAAATACAACCCTATTCTACAAGTGAACAGATTATTGAAAATTTCAAAGTGGCAGCTTTGATTTGACGATTCACCTCATTGACTATCTAATTCATTCCTAATGACATAATCATTGGTGAACAGTAAACGCAATTCAGAGGGTCAGAACTCTCCTATTAGTCATTAGCTTTTATATCTGGAGTGCTGTTTTACTGCTGAGCCTTGTATTTTACTATTTAAAAGAAGAAGGAAGCATCCCCATTTCCAAGGTGATGATTACCAACGTGCTGCCACAAACTGCACATGATTATAGCACAAGCAGAGAGCTGTTTGAGACACACAAAATGCATTTAAATCTACTGCACCGAAAAACCAAATTTTTCACAAATAAAACTCAGCTAGGGATAAATTACCTTATTATGTTCCACAAGGAAAACAAGTGTTAGATACCCTGGTGCATTGTTTGTGGTAAGCAATCAATATTTTACTGTCTAACCATATTTAACTTTACGTGTATATCTAAATCCCTTTCTACTAGGAATTCTAATACAATACTCTAAGCATAAGTCATGGCCATATTCAGGTAAATTAAAGATTCCCTGAAATATGCCACATGAAGGAAATCATATTTCATTCATCTGCATCTGTTTCTCTTATTCATTACCTAACCCTTCAACCCCTAATTCTCTTCCTAGTTCTTTTTTTTTTTTTTTTTTTTTTTTTTTTTTTATTGCTTAAAGTATTACAAAGGGTATTACATATGTGTCCATTTTATCCCCCCGCCCTAGACAGTCCCCTAGCCTCCCCTACCCCCCAATGTCTTATGTCCACTGGTTATGCTTATATGCATGCATACAAGTCCTTTAGTTGATCTCTTACCCCCCTACCTCCTGCCCCGCAACCCTCCCCGGCCTTCCTGCTGCAGTTTGACAATCTGTTTGAGGCAGCTCTGCCTCTGTATCTATTATTGTTCAAAAGTTTATAATGGTCTCTATTATCCATGAATGAGTGAGATCATGTGGTATTTTTCCTTCATTGACTGGCTTATTTCACTTAGCATAATGCTCTCCAGTTCCATCCATGACGTTGCAAATGGTAAGAGTTCCTTCCTTTTTAGAGCAGCATAGTATTCCATCGTGTAGATGTACCACAGTTTTCTAATCCATTCATCTACTGATGGGCACTTAGGCTGTTTCCAGATCTTAGCTATGGTGAATTGTGCTGCTATGAACATAGGGGTGCATATATCCTTTCCGATTGGTGTTTCTGGTTTCTTGGGATATATTCCTAGAAGTGGGATCACAGGGTCAAATGGGAGTTCCATTTTCAGTTTTTTAAGGAAACTCCATACTGTCTTCCATAGTGGCTGCACCAGTCTGCATTCCCACCAGCAGTGCACAAGTGTTCCTTTTTCTCCACATCCTCTCCAGCACTTGTCGTTTGTTGATTTGTTGATGATAGCCAGTCTGACAGGTGTGAGATGGTACCTCATTGTTGTTTTGATTTGCATCTCTCGGATGATTAGTGACTTTGAGCATGTTTTCATATGTCTCTTGGCTTTCTGAATGTCCTCCTTTGAAAGGTGTCTATTTAGGTCCTTTGCCCATTTTTTGATTGGATTGTTTATCTTCCTTTTGTTAAGTTGTATGAGTTCCCTATAAATTTTGGAGATTAGGCCCTTATCAGATATGACATTGGCAAATATGTTTTCCCACACAGTGGGTTTTCTCGTTGTTTTGTTGATGGTTTCTTTTGCTGTGCAGAAGCTTTTTATTTTGATGTAGTCCCATTTGTTCATTTTCTCTTTAGTTTCAAGTGCCCTAGGAGCTGTATCAGTGAATAAATTGCTTCGGCATATGTCTGAGATTTTGTTGCCTTTGTATTCTTCTAGAATTTTTATGGTTTCCTGTCGTACATTTAAGTCCTTTATCCATTTTGCGTTTATTTTTGTGTATGGTGTAAGTTGGTGGTCTAGTTTCATTTTCTTGCATATATCTGTCCAATTTTCCCAACACCATTTATTGAAGAGACTATCTTGGCTCCATTGTATGTTCTTGCCTCCTTTGTCAAATATTAATTGAGCATATTGGTTCGGGCCGATTTCTGGGCTCTCTATTCTATTCCATTGATCTATATGCCTATTCTTGTGCCAGTACCAGGCAGTTTTGAGAACAGTGGCTTTGTAATACATCTTGATATCTGGTATTGAGATCCCACCTACTTTGGTCTTTTTCAGGATTGCTGCAGCTATTCGGGGTCTTTTTTTATTCCAGATGAATTTTTGGAGAGTTCGTTCTAGATCTCTGAAGTATGCCGTTGGTATTTTAATGGGAAGTGCGTTGAATTTATAGATTGCTTTGGGTAGTATGGACATTTTAATGATGTTGATTCTACCAATCCATGAACACGGTATGTTCTTCCATCTGTTTATGTCTTCCTCTATATCTTTTTTCAACGTCCTGTAGTTTTCTGAGTAGAGGTCTTTTACCTCTTTAGTTAAGTTTATTCCTAGGTAGCTTAATTTTTTTGGTGCGATGGTAAACGGGATTGTTTTTATAATCTCTCTTTCTGAAAGTTCACTATTGGTGTATAGAAATGCCTCGGATTTCTTGGGGTTAATTTTGTATCCTGCTACATTGCCAAATTCATGTATTAAGTCCAGTAGCTTTTTGATGGAGTCTCTAGGGTTTTGTATGTATAATATCATGTCGTCTGCAAATAAGGACAGTTTTACTTCCTCTTTTCCAATTTGGATGCCTTTTATTTCTTCTTCTTGCCGAATTGCAATGGCTAACACTTCCAGTACTATGTTGAACAGGAGTGGTGAGAGGGGGCATCCCTGTCTTGTTCCTGTTCTTAGGGGAAATGGTGTTAGTTTTTGTCCATTGAGTATGATGTTGGCTGTGGGCCTGTCATATATGGCTTTTATTATGTTGAGGTATGATCCTAGTTCTTTATTAATTTAAACAAAATATGTTCACTTGGACTTTTCTTGGTAAGGTGTAAGTCTGTACACTTACCCTGTCACAGACTATTAACAAAGAGCAAAAATTTTTATATAGAAACTTACAACAAATTCCTAAAATGTTTATGTGATTAATTAGAAAACTGTACTTGCTTGTATTAAGCTCCTTTGAAAGATTTGCTTATAGATTAAACTGCCTGTAGCTCAAATATTGATGTTTCCTAGATTTTGAAGATGGGTAGGATGGGACTGTAATGTTTGGGTTTTGTAATAGTTAACCTGAAAGCCTTTTATAGGTGTCCAAGAAATTGTTCAGTGGTAAATATCAAGAGCTCTTTAACCGTGGAAAATGTTTGCAGGCCTACAACTATGTATGGGTTATCTTATTATTTGAAATTGGTTACCAATGCCTCTATATTTCAAAATCCAAGAGAGGGGCGAATGCTTAAAACAAAAACAAAATAAAAAATAATGGTGAAACAGAAAAAATACATAATGATAATCTTGGTTTTATTTATTATTTGATGAGTCCTAGGAGAGAGAGCCTGTCTTGTGTAACCATTTGAAGCTACTGGACTTAATTTATTTTACTTCACAGCTTACAAGATTAAAAACTAATGTGCATTTGACTTTACACTTAATGTTTAATTTTAATAAATATTTTCATCTCCATGCCCATATGCTGCTACTTCCCTTTCTCAAAACTTCAAAGTTGAGTATCTCTTAGAGCATATTTCTCAATAAACTCTATACAAAAATTGGGTATTTCCAAAGGTTGCCAGCAAAGTCTCGGAGGAAATGAATAGACCAATAGTCTTTACTGTATCCATCCCTACTGTGCACAGAACTCTGCCCTGCTTCATCTGGAAAGACACCAAAGAGCAAAAGGCAGGGACTCCATCTAATAGACTTGATTGGAATTAGGACCCCAATATGAATACATTTATTGATCCAGTCATTAATCCAAAAAACAAACAAGTTATTTTATAGGTGAATCATATAACTCTGAGCCAGGCCATCATATAATATTAATGATAACATTTTGTAACCCTGAGAGTCAAAGACTGGCCCATTTATCAGTGGAAAGCCCTTTTTCAGATTTTTCCCCAAGAGCATTAAATTCTCAGTCTAGTGCTGCCTCCCAAAAATAAAGATATTTTTACTAAAAGTGTTAGGGGAAAATGTGGAAGTTTTGCCAGGGTTAGAAGTTACTGCTTCTCCTTTCCCATGCCTAAACTATTAATGTATAATATTTGCCAAAAAGCCTTCAGGGATAATTCAACCTCAATTATTATAACCTAGGCAATACTCACAAATAACAGACTTTATAATGTAAAAATAACTAACATATTACGTGAAACTGAAGTCTTCTGAAATCTCAACTATCTCAAGTTCTTAGGAGGGAAGTGATTCATCAGCACTGTTATCTCATGGCATTAGAAATGATTTCTCGGTCTCTTATCCTTTATTTATAGTAAATACTTATTTGTTCAAAATCACGTCAGCAAAAAAGATCATGGATAAAGGGGAATACATTAAATTGGAGCCTCTCATCCTTCTTTGCCAAAAAACCTCTAGCAACTGACTACATTCTATGAACATCTCTAAGATCCTACCTCCCACCATAACTTTCCTTCTATCAGACTCCCTTGTGTATATGCAATGGCAGCTCCTCATATTCCCTCACTTTGAATAAATCCAATTGACTTTGACTTTTGCTGTCCTGTCTGGTTTAATCCCATTTTGCCAGTAAGGGAGGCATAGAGAATGCCTGAAAATACATGATGGAGCCCAAGAAAATCCAGGATAGGATTTTAACAAAATTAAAATGAGTTGCAACTCATTTAAATCATTTTCATAGGGCTCAATAAAAGAAATGTCACAAGACAGTCAAAATTGTATCAGTAAGGTGTAACTTCAGTGCTCCACTCAGATTCCCTTTCCTCAGGTTGTGGAAAAGCTGCATTTGTAAACAGCAATGGATTGTCATAAAAAGGAGCAATCAAAGATAAGAGATTTTGACAATTAAAAATATGACTATCATAACAAATTTGATAGAAAGGATGAGGCAGAAAAGAAGAGTAAATTTCCCCAAACACTGAGGAGAGTTACAAATAAATGGGAAATAAACAGGAAATCGATTGAGGGAGGAGATTTGCAAACAAAATACAAGAAGAAACTGAGAAAATAAAGGGAAAAAAATTATTGGAGGCTTATTTCCTGAGCTGAGGAAAGACAGAAGCCACAAGATGAAGGGCCACCAGAAAGAGTATTATGCTAAGCAAAATAAGCCAGTCAGAGAAGGACAAGTATCACATGATCCCACTCATAGGTGGAATCTAAAGAACAAAATAAATGGATGAACAAAATAGACCCAGAGACAGAAACATGGAACAAACTGATGAATCTCAGAAGGAAGGTGGGGGAAGGGGAGAAGAGATTAAACAAAGAACTTGTATGCATATATGCATAACCCATGGACACAGACAATAGTGTGGTGACGGCCTGGGGCAGGAGGGGGCAGGCTAGAAGAGGTCAATGGGGAACAAAAGGGACATATGTCATACTTTCAACAACAAAAAAATTTTTTAAGTGCCTAAGAGAATGACCTAAAGACAACTCATCCTCTGATAATTTAATGAGATTTCAGATCCCTGGAGTAATATGACAATCCAAAATGACCACCAAAAAAGGACAGGTTACGTACAAAGGAGAATCAAAGAGGAACCAGATTTCTCACCAGTAACTTAGCTGCTAGAAGATGATAGAGTCATCCTGTAGAGTTTGCGGGATAGGGCCTAAACCGGCAGTCAGACATTCCCCCTCACAATAGTTATAGGTAGAAATTATTTTGAACCCAGATTCTATTTCATGTCAAAACAATGCATTTTTAGACAGTTGATCTCCACTAATCTTTTGTTAAATAAGTTGAGGCTGTAAAAAGAAACACAAGAAAGAAGACATGTAATCTAAGAAAGATTATTTCTATAACAGGAGTTCAATGAAAATATATCCCAAGAGGGAGCTGTGCAACAGAACCAGAAAATAGTTGTTCCATAATAGGATGGGAGGTCAGGGGGATCCAAGGAAAACATATCTAAGAAGAAAGTATATTCCATTTCATTCTTTATTTAAAAAAAGAAGCAAGTTGAGCTTAGCAATTTGATTAAAACATATGTTTACTTTGTCATGGTGGGGAGGAGGAAAGAATGTCAATTAGAAACTCCAAGAAAAATTAGTTGCATAAGACAAAAAATAATTCAAATATGAAAGAAACTAAAAGATGGCATGGTTTGGAGCAATTAAGTAGAGTAAAAATACTAAAGTGGAAGGAAAACATGTGTAGTAGACACTTTGGTATTCCTTGGGGATGACGCACCCATCCTCCAGCTGCTGGCAATTTCAGAAGCTAACTGTTTACCTCTTCCTTCTTCACTCAGCCTCAGGAACTGTTTCACCCAAAGTTACTTTCCCTATAGGATTGTCTGAGGCTTTAGTTACAACCACATTGCACACCAGCTTCTCCCTCTGCCCAATCCTGCCTTCCTCACCTCAGACTCTCACCTTCCTCAATTTCTTACACTCTTTCCTTCCTCCTTTCTTTGTGAGCATTCAGAAAATTGCACAGTTCTCTTCTCTGGGAGTGGGGCATAGGATTCATGTGGAGAGATAGAGATGAGGAGGAGAGAAGATTAGTAGAGATATGTAGAGGCCACAGAGTATAGAGACCTGACTTCCACACTGTGGAATCTGCTTGGAAACCCTGAGCTGTTTGATCCTCATCACTTAACCTCTCTGAACCTTGATGTCTTCATTTGTAAAATGGATAAAAACCTCTGGGCTCTTGTGAGTAAAATGAGATACTATCTACAAAAACACTTTGAGATGAGATTCAAATATATATTAACTAGTGACCCAGTGCACAGATTTGTGCACGTTGAAAGGAAATTAATTAGAAGAAATATCTTAATATCACTATTCACCTTTTCTCTATAATCGAAGTATCAACCAAATTCATGATCAACAATGACAGATCAAACACACACGTGCAATTGGCGCCAGTGAGATCTTTATATGTATCACACATGCACGAGTCAACTTAGCCTTTTATAGATATAGAATAAACTTGCTTAATTAGACCTGCTTTCTGATTTAGCTAAACTTTTTCCAGCCCAGTGAAGCACCCCAACTTCTCTTTCAGGTAATTGTCAGCAACGCAGCAGTAAATATCAACATGAAGCTGATTATTCTTGTAGATCACACAGGGAGAATAAAGGGTAAAATATTTAACTGCAGCAGTGTTTGACTATATTCTTCACAGTGAGAAAACCTGAAGTCATTTTCAAGGTCCACCATTTCTTACTTCTTTTCAGTTGAGTCAAGTTTCTAAGCTTTCTAAATCTCCATTTTCTGGTTAATGAAAAGAAAATAGGATTTCACCAAGTCTCCTATCTACCTACTCCAGGACTTCTGTGAGGATCAAATGAGATGAGGCATGGGAAAACGCTTCACAGACAGTTAGTTAAAGTATAAAATGTTTCCACCTAGACCAGTGATGGCAAACCTTTTGAGCTCGGCATGTCAGCATTTTGAAAAACCCTAACTTAACTCTGGTGCCGTGTCACATATAGAAATTTTTTGATATTTGTAACCATAGTAAAACAAAGACTTATATTTTTGATATTTATTTTATATATTTAAATGCCATTTAACAAAGAAAAATCAACCAAAAAAATGAGTTCATAGGTTCACCATCACTGTCCTAGACTGAAGAAACTGCAAGGAGGCTAGTCGCTAGGGAGAGGAAGCCAGGTGTTGCTATGTGATGTCATTACCCAGACGGACACTTAGCATATTAGCCTTTTATATATACTGATTGCCAGTATGCATCATATGTACCGGCCGGTCAGTTGGATGGTTAGACGGATGTACGGTTGGTCACTTAGCCTTTTAGATAGATAGATAGATAGATAGATAGATAGATAGATAGATAGATAGATAGATAGATAATAGACTTCAGCCTGTGATGTTTAAGCATGCCTTCGGACCCCATAAAATGGGCCAACTACAAGTCTATTTGCAACAAGAACTAAAAGAATTCTATCCTATGGGAGAAGGGAATCAGATATATAAGCCAGTCTAATAAATAATAGTGATTATTAGAGGAAGTCATGATCCTGAGTTAAGACCTGTTGCTTGGATTTGTCCACCCTACCCTCACTGCCCTCCACCCCCAACCCCAGTGAACTTGGTTTAAGTTTGTGGTAATGGGGGTGGAGAGAAGGAGAGGGACAGAAGAATCAAAGAAGAAAAGCTAAGAATAAACACAGAAGAGCTGCCATACTAGAGCTCTTTAAGACAGCACACATATCCCTGCTTCATCATGTGACTCAAAATTAGGAGAAAGATATTTTATCTACTTCTGCCAGGAATCTGATGTGGCTCTGGCATCCTGAAGACTCAGAAAGTGTGATGCACAGTTGCCATCTAAGGAATCCCAGACATCATCAGCAATGCTACTCAGCCAAAGAGGTGGAACCTATGGAGAACAGCTCAGCCATGGGCCCCAGACGCAGTGCAAGGCCAAGGACTAGAGACCTAAGCAGAAGGAAGCCTGTGTAGCAGGGTGAAAACATGGACCACAGGTGGTTTCCGTCAGAAACCACGTGGGACTCTCAACAATAACTGCCGGAACCTTTTCCAGAAGTAGAGGTCCTGCAGTTTTATTTATTTATTTTTAATATATTTTATTGATTTTTTACAGAGAGGAAGGGAGAGAGATAGAGAGTTAGAAACATCAATGAGAGAGAAACATGGATCAGCTGGCTCTTGCACATCTCCTACTGGGGATGTGCCCGCAACCCACGTACATGCCCTTGATGGGAATCAAACCCGGGACCTTTCAGTCCGCAGGCCGACGCTCTATCCACTGAGCCAAACCGGTTTCGGCGGTCCTGCAGTTTTAGATGAGAGGAGAATCAAGAGAAATATGTGTTGTAATTAATGTCATCCTATCTCAAACAGGACTTGGGAAAGCAGAATGACAATTACTATATTATTGCTTACCTGATAATAGCAATCTTTATAAGAAAAATATCTTTAAATTTCTTTTTTATCATTGCCTAGCTTAATCCCATACAAATAGGTGCTGAATGAATGTTGACTCACTAAATGAATAGATAAATGCATGACTACTTCATTATATCAGGTTTCCCTGAAATTGGAATATAAAAGATATTATGACAAAATAAACAAACAAAATTGAAACAGACTCATAGAAACAGAAGGAGGGGGGTTGGGGGGCTGAGTAAAAAAAGGTGAAGGGATTAAGACGTACACATTGGTAATTACATATTGCAATTATATATATAGGGAATATAGTCAATAATATTGTACAGCATGGGAATCTGGTCAATAATACTGTAATAACTGGGTATGGTGCCAGGTGGAAATATCAGGGGGAACACTTTGTAAAGTGTATGATTGTCTGACCACTATGCTGTACACCTGAAACTAATAAAAATAATATTGAATGTAAACTGAAATTGAAAAATAAATTTTTTTTAAAAAAGAGAGAAAAGGTATAATAAAAGCCTAAAGAATGGCAAATCAAGCTCATCATCAAAGGATGACTATTGAATGACATCAAAGTCCAAAGGTTCTGGAACGTTCCAGAAGCACTCAAACTTTCATGGGTGTTATCATCTGTAAATATGTCTAAAAACTCCTGAGATTGATAATATTTTCCATCTGCAACATCTCCTTGGGGTGGTAAATGTCATATGCTACTACCCCCTAAGTAAGTAACATATCCTTTCCCTGTACCAGCCTGTCTAAAACTCTAAAGAGTGTTATTTGTCATAAAGTGTGTCTTTCTACAGGGCATTAACTGGGTACTCAGTGTTTGCTAATCAGAGTGTGCTTGAGCTGCACCAAAACGTGGATCAGTTTCTCCTGCTCAGCTTTGGTGAGTGACAGATGTGGAACTTCCTTCTTACTGATATTGCCAATAACAATGTGCTTTGACCTCTATTATTAAGAATTTAAACCGTGTCAAGCAAAATCTTACACTGTAACCGTAGTCCCTCCCAAGTCAGAGGACAAATCAAATCATTTCCCTTTTTTAATTAAATTCTTTGTCCCAAGCAGAACTTCTGCCAAATAGATCTCATCTGTAAACTTCTCTCCTAGGCTCCAGGATTCTGGAGTTTGAGCTCACTCTGTTCCAAAACCTCAGGTTAAAAATAACTAAAAAGTTTGGAAGATTCAGGGCGGGGGTGGGGGGAAACTTTCAAATACTTGTATGAACAAAACTTTTTTAAAATAAATTTTTCTACATTTTATTTTACTGAAAAAGGTCCTATTTATTCCCTCCCTTAACACACCTTAGCAGGAATATTCTAACTGATTTCATTCAATAAAAATGATTCAACCCATTTTTCTCATCCCCTTTTTTCTCCTGCAAAGTTTCCTTAAGAGTAGAAGAATATGATTGCCATGAGCTGTAACACGATCTATTTATCTGGTCTCCTTTAGGTTGTTTATCATTGGCTTCACTATTTCAGGTGGAATTAATCTTCTAAAAACAGATTACACTCTAAGATGTTTTATGGCTAAAAGCTCCATCAAGACTTTCTCACAACATGTTAATGGAACAGAAAGCAACCAGGTAACAGTGTTCCAGGTGCTGTAATAAATGCTTACTCCTGCATTCATTGAAGTCATCGCTGTTATTTCAGACATCGAGGAAACCTCGTTTCATAAATCATTGAAATGTTTCAGGGCCTTTTTCATGAGCCAGAGATATTCTTAGAGTATTTAGCATCAATATCAATGAAAACCAACATGACAACATATTAAGCAATCAGAAATATTGTATGGGGAGTTCTATGGGAAGACTACTAAAAATAAGCACATTTTCATCAAGCCCCCCACCCCCAAGCACACATGTGTGCTCACATGCACACATACTACTTATGCAAGTTATCACTTCTAGGGCTAATTAATCCTTTTTCTTTACTAGAGAGACAATAGCCAGACATAATGCATAATGAAAATTTTACATTTTAATCTACTAATTAAAGTGATTAAAATTTACCAAAATTCATGATAGGTGAACTCAACTCCATGTTCTTTACACTAAAGGATCTTACTCAGTGAAAGTTCCTTTCTTATTGGCAAAATAGGTAAGTATAAAAGTCCTATCAAAATAAATGAACTTGGTCCTGGCGAGACTCATTTCTCTTCTTCCAGCTGCTCAGGCCAAAACTCTTAGAATCACCTTTGATTTCTCTTTCACCCCACATCTGTCCGTATTAAACCCTGACAGCCCTAATTGAAAATAACCATAAGCCAATGTCTCACCCTCTGTTGCCATCACCTGATCCAACACTCTCCAAGCTGGTTTCCCAGCTTCCTCCTTCACCCTCTGTAATCTGTTCTCTACCAGCAGCCCAATGATCCTTTAAAAACATAAGTCACATCATATCACTCTTTGGCCTCAAATTCTCCAAACGGCTTCCATTTCTCTGAGAGCAAAAGCCCAAGACCTACCATGGTTTAGAAAGCCCCTCATGGCCTAGCCACCTACTGCCCTTCTGACCTCATCTCTTACCACCTTTGCCCTCAATCCAGTCACAGTGGCTTCCTTTCTGCTTCTCAAATACTCTGTGCTCCTCTTCTGCTCTTGCCTCAAGAAGATTTTGCACTTAATGTCCTCTCTGCCTAGAATATGGCTGGCTTTCTCGCGTGCTTCAGAAATCTGCTCAAAGAGTACCTTTTCAGAGAGATCTGGCCACTATACAGAAAAGAGCTCATGTACTAGATCTGATTTATGTGCCTTCTACATTCATTCTGTCCCACCTGTCCGCAGGCATCACCCATTCACCTTACTCCCCAGTGGAGTAGCCCCAGCAAAGGCATTATCTATGACCAAAGCCTGGGTTGCCGCCATCATCTGCTCATCTCTTACCTTTGCTGTCTGATTCAGCTTGCTCTTCGGGGAGAGAGCCAGCCCTCTGCAGCTCCTAAATCCAGGTCCAATCCAACCAGACTTATAAAGGTTCCAGTCTCCCCAGGAGCTGCCCAGAAGGCTAAATAACACAAATCAAAAGTGGAACACTGTTAAGTGAACTTTGATCACTGATAGAAAACAGATGGAAACAAATCCACATAAATTGCTCTCCCCCACCACCTCCCACCCGCACCAATCCTCCAAGCACAAAGCTCCATATGGTCTCTGGGAATGTCCTTAGTGACCCAGCAACCAGGTGTTTCTTTGAAGGCTGTGGTCAGCTCAAAAATGCACCATTTTGTTTTCCTGATTTCTCTGTTTTATACTCTCTTTCCCCATACCCAACCCTCTCATGCTGATCCTGTCATTAGTAATAATAACCACTGATTGCGGAGCATATATGATGTGGCAGACAATCTGGTGAACATTTAGTCCTCACAACAACCCTGAAAAGTATGGAAATACTTTAAAACTCATTCATACTAAAGTGTTTGGGACTTACTATATTCCCCTCAGAGTTGTTTGCCTGGATGAAGCTGATATAGTCAACAAAAATGAATCACTCTGTCGCAGCTTCATGCATCAAAGTGCAAGGGTAACTTCCTCCCTCATACTCCTCAACTTACAGTCCTGCCCAAATCACTGCTTCACAGCCTTGTAACTATCCTAGGGTTGCATCGTGAGAACATGTTCTGTCTCTATATGTACTTTAAAGCTCCTTGAGACGACACCTGTCTTTTATTTCTGGGGTGTGCCTGGACAGCTGTATCTGTCTCTTAACTTGATTCCGTCCTCTAGTTTCTTGCCTTTAGCCTGTCTGTATTTCCACCACCAGATTCTCACAAAGCAGTGGTCTCCACAGTTGGGGTGCATATATCTAGGGATTGAGTGAGACGACTTGTTTGGGTGTGCAGAAAATAATTAGAGCTTTTATATATACTTATTGTTATCTAAAAACTAAGGAATTATATAAGCTTAATTACATTTGATATATGGACTCATGCTATTGTCTTCCCTGGTCTATATGTAAGAATGTCGAGGGTACATAAGATGCATGAGAGATCCAAACACAGAGGCTATGACCAGAACCCTTTCACCTCTTTTCCGCATTCATGCATTACAGTGTAGGTATATGCATGTAAAAGTGGGATTACAAACTATACAACTGAGTTTTAACTAAACTAACTCTGGCAAAATGGACGCCTGGCTCAAAGATTCCTGCAAAGCAGTCATGAAGAGCAGAGAATACCAATATTGCAAGCTCAAGTGAACAAGAAAATGGCAAAGGTAACATATCTACCCCTAGTACAAACTCTTCATCTAACACATTATAAGATAAAATTGTGACAAGAAATTAACTGGCTTTAAAAAGTTCAAAATTACCTACAAGACCATTTAAAACATGGATTCACATTTATTTTCATTAATAAAAAATAAAGAACTTCATCTTATGTATATATTATATCTTTGACATATTAGTTAATAGTTGTGATATGAATATATAGAATTATACTTCAAAGTAATAGCTAATTATATAAACCAATCGCAATTAACAAACATTAAAAAATAAGTGTCTAATATATAGAGACAAGCCTTTGTGGTTTTTTCAAAGATATTTAAATTAGACAATACTCAATCCATTACTTTACAAAATTTCACTAAACACGTAGTTTCTTTTTAACAGTGAAAAACAAACGGCTCCATGTTATTACAGAAATCCTAATATTTTTGCTTTGCTGAATGCTGAAATAATATATGCAAAATCACATGGTACAAACCAAAACGGACAGACACCTCTGCCAACAAATAGAGGACTTTTTAACTAACTTAAACTCTTTCAAACAAAGAATTTCAGTAGAACTTGAACCCACTTTGATAAAATGCATGGAAAACGTTGCTGAAAAATTTTTTTCAAGTAAGAATTGGGACAAATTACACTGTGTTATGAAGTTTGATATATAATTTGAATGAAGGTACTAATATTTCTATTTTACCAAGTCTCAGCATATAGTTTTTGCTAGGTTGTACTTCAGTAATAACATACTAGTACATGAAGAATTTTTCCCTTTTTTCAAACCACCAAAGAGAAAATATACTGATAAGAAAAACCCTCAGCAGTAAATAACTTCCTTAATGGTAAAGCTATATAAGTAATGGAGCCACTACTTTGAACAAATTTTTAAAAGATTTGGGGGAAGGTTACAGAGACAGATCCCCTATGACTTCCACTCACCCTGCTATATATAGGCGAGCATTTGCTAAGGGGTTGGAGCCAGAAACACAAAGCACTACAGCATGTCATTGATGCGGTTAATTTTATATTTTATTTTATCTCTAAAATAGATTTGACTCTTTAGAACAATTTGAGATGGGGAATAACCATGAACATATTGTCAACAACACGGGGATTTGCCCCCTGGCAAAGCACTCAGATGAGCTGAAAACATATAGAGGGTGGGGCAAAAGGAGGTTGACAGTTGTTCTTATGGAAAATAATACAATAATTAATAAATAATACAAGAATAAACTCTGTGTTTCGCATACTCACACCTGTAAACCTACCTTTGCCCCACGCTGTATTTATAAGAAGGCAGTTGTTCCAAATATACTAACCTTTTCTATGATGGCAAATGGCTGTCCATAACATGCTATCTGTAAGTATTCTTTTTAAATAAAAATAGTAATGACATTAATAAACACAATCTTTCCCTTTAAGGCAGCGGTTCTCAACCTGTGGGTCGCGACCCCTTTGGGGGTCGAACAACCCTTTCACAAGAGTCACCTAAGACCATTGGAAAACACATATATAATTACATATTGTTTTTGTGATTAATCACTATGCTTTATGTTCAATTTGTAACAATGAAATTGGGGGTCACCACAACATGAGGAACTGTATTAAAGGGTCACGGCATTAGGAAGGTTGAGAACCACTGTTTTAAGGTGAATGTAATGTTTCAATAGTGAATAAGAAACCACCCTTCTAAGTACTAACAGGGCATTTCGGAAAAGGTTCTGTAGAAAGCTTTCCATTGTTATCTAATTTGAATGCCAAAAATAAAATTAGTGAATCCATCATCTATTTTTTTTAAATCTCATATCAGCATATGCTAAAAATGTGGAAACAAGATTTTTTAACCAGTTTAAAACTCTCCCAAAGAATTTCATTGGAATTTGAACCCATTTTGATAATGAAAAGTGGTAACACCTGCCAATTATTTTGTAAGAACAACTCATTGACATCAGAGATGATGGAAATCTACTGGTTAAATTTTAACTAAAGCCCTTTAAGAACTGGTGATTTAGTTCAAACATCTAGTAAGGAAATTCTTCCATTTTGATTTATGTGTTTTGTGAAAATTATTTTTCAGTTGCAGAAACCATAAGAACAAAGTACTGAAAATTAAGTCAATTTAAGAGACATTTAAATGACTGTATCACAAATTTTTAAAGTTTTCAAAATGCGTGAAACACATTCATAATTGAAGTGAGAGGAAAATTACTTTTGTATTGACTTTCTCTTCCCTTTTCATTGCATTTCTGAGTTAGTCAGAGGTTTAATATTAGGAGGCAAATATACATAACAGATACTGACACGGTAGTTTGTCTATAATTTGGGGGAATAAATATATATAGCAAGGGTGTGCATTTAAATTTTTTTTTTTACTAATAAGGACGTGCAAACAAAAAAATTTGAAAGATCGTGTGCCCTAAGTCAGTGCTCATCCCTGTGTTCTGTGAATCACAGCATCAACTTGGCATGTGAAACTGTTGGAAGTGCAAGCTCTGGGGCAACCCGCCACCCCCCTCCCCAAATCCAACTGAAGCAGCATCTCTGGGACAAGGAGCCAGAAATGTGTTTTCACAAGACCCTGGAGTAATTCTCTGATGCACCATGAAGCTTGAAACATATTGTCATAATGCACAGATCAAGACCTTGTCTTTAAAAGCTGCCAGTTGCTAAATGATGTTCAAACTCACCATATCCTTCAAAGGCTCTCCAAATCCAACAGAACCTCCTGTAACGGCCAATTCCCGTGACTTCCACCATGTTGAATGCCCCAGGTATTCCTGATTGCCCACTTCTTCCCTCCTCACTGCCTCCTTTATATGCTCTTTTCTTCACCTGGGATTCCTTCCCAGCCCTATTGCATCTGCTTAATCAAAATCTCATCACCTTCAATGCCTGCCTCAAAAGCTATCTCTTCTAAGGATTCTCGCATGATCTTAGAAGAAGCGGGGTGGAGAAGGAACCTACATCTACATATTCTCCTTGCTTTTTTTTTTTAATTCCCAGAGCATTTTGTTTATGTCTAGCACTGACTAGATTGCTCTATGCATTATACTCATTTGAGTATTTATGTAATTCCCTCAGTAGAATACAGGCTCCTTGAGAAAGAGACTTTCTTAATCTTCCTTTATCCCCTGGTTTAGCAAGGCCTGGAAGGCCCTCAGTAGTTTGCTACATGGTTGAAATAAAGCCCCACAACTGAACTCTGCCCACACTGTCTGCTTCCTTCATCATTAGATCGGGGGCATTACCTCATATTGGAGAACGTGGATTTCCCATGGACTTTTCCATGTACAGCTGACCCTGGAACAACACTGGTTGGAAGTCTGCAGGCCCATTTACACTGCTGGTTTGGTTTCTTTTCAAATAAATGTAGTCTGCCCTTCCTATCCAAGCTTTCACATCGCAGATTCACCATCCGAGGAAAGAAAATGATTTTTACATTCCCAAATGCAGTTTCTCAACTAGGGTGGAAAATACTGTTTTCATAGGTATCCACCAAGGAGAAGGACTGAAAGTAGAGTCAAAAATTATACTCGGGTTTTCGACCAGGGTGGAGGGTTTTGGTGCCCCTAATACCCCCCGCCCACAGTTGTTCAAGGGTCAACTCACGGACTTTCTCTTCCCTTCACATTGCATTTCTGATTTAGATAGAGGTTTAATACTAGACAGCAAATGATGATTTTTTTTTTAATAGTTATCATGTTTGAGGGCTTACCAGTGCCAAACATTATACCAAAAACTTTACATGACTATTTCATTCAATTCTATTTTGCAGGCATAGCATCACTCCCATTTAACCAGATGAGGAAACAGGTGCAGAAAGGTTAAGGATTAAGTAAGGACTAGCGTGAGGTCACAGGGCTAAGAGAATGGTAAACCAGGATTGGAAGCCAGGCTGGCTGGCTCCAGAGCCTGCAGAATAAATCTCTACATTACCAGAGCAGATGATAACACTGCTCCAGGGTCATACTTATATTATATCCCAGTCACTAGCCCTTATAACCACATGAAAAAGCCATGTGTATTAGAATCAATTTTGATGACAATATAAAAACTGTGATTTTACTACATAAGTTCAATTTAAATCTAGGTCAAAGAAATCTAAATTGCCCTTCATTTGTGCTATAATAATACATTCCAAAGCTTAAATGCTTATAAGAAAGCTTTATCTAAGTTAAGATTACTAGCTCAAATATAAATACAGAGTTAATACTACTTTTCCTCTAAAGTAATCAGTACAAAGAGTTCTATTCTTCCCATTGTAAAATATGTCATAGAACTTGAACTAGTAGGCAATCACTATCTTTTCTTCGTAAGAAGAAAAAGCCTTTGAAATGTGTACCATAACCTCTGAAAAATACAATTATCCTTCCCAAGAATTGAGGCTTCTTTTTTTCTGACTAAAACGATGGGCAATTGATCTATAGTTCTTTTCTTCCTCAAAAAATTATTGTATATTGTGTAATGATCATTATAATTAAAAATTAAGATGGCTTGCAATAATTCCACCATTATTTGATTCAAAATCTTTATAAAATATTGGCATTTTCCAACATTTATTTTTCCTGCCTATGTTCCATTTAAGGCCAAATTTTCAAACCCAGCTGCCAAATTACACATATAATTACTGCATTTGCGCACAAAAATGTGATAATTGCTTACACAATTTCAGAGGCCAGCTTGAGGCTCCTTTCCAAATTTGTTTTACATGTACAGTGCGGTGTATGTAGTTTTATATGAAAATGGGAGAAAGTAGAATTCATAGTTCTTCTGGGTAATGTGTGAAAATGGGTACAAAGTAAAGCCTTTCTATAAATGTCCGGGCTCATCTTCATATTTTCTCTCTATAAACCTTTATAGAAGAAAAGTCTTATAGAGCAGCTGAAACTTCGGCTGGTGTTGGAGTAACGGCCATGGGAGGGGAAGATGTCTGGGAAAATGCTGTCAAGAAGAGAGGTGCCCATTTTGTTGGTGGTTGACATGTTGTCATGAGGTGTTCTTCTGTCTGTGAACTGCTTCTGTCAGCATGGGTAAGAAAAAAGAAAAGTGATACATGGTCCACAATTGTAGTTAGGCAGGACATCACCAACCTCAGTAGGGCAACATGGTTGAGCACTGGTAGCTAGAGGTTTACCCTTCCTACTTTGCATGATGGTTGGTATACTGTTTGGCAAATATCCACCATAGACATAGTTCACAATGGGTATTAATAGTGGAAGGTTTGGTTCAGGAAAAGACAAAGAAATAAGATCCAGCTAGTCATATACTGGAGTGAGATGATCTGAGACACTTTTTTTTCTACTCAAGTAGGGCAGAAAATTATGCCCAGTTCCATGCCAGCTGATACCTTTGTTTTAAAATATCTGCTTCCCAAACTCAAGGACTATGAATCTAATCTCTGTCTTTGTCTAGATACCTGACTATGGAATTGACCAGAAGCAATTAGGCCAGACATTTATTAAATACTGAAGGAAGCTCTATTGCCAAAGAAACCCTCAAAAAGATCACCCTCCTCATTGCCCACCTGAAATAATCATAACATTTCCTGACTACTAGATATATATATAGTAAACAACTTTCTGAGCATTTTGCGTGCTTTTTTTCCCTCTTTACATGCTTAATAATCCAAAAGGTAAGTACTATTATTATTCCCACTAGAGGCCGGACGCACAAAAAATTGTGCAAGAGTAGGCCTTCCTTCCCCTGGCTGCCGGCACCGGCTTCCCTCCAGCACCCTGGCTTCCCTCGGGCCGCCCGCAGGCACCTGGGACCCGGGCTGGCTTCCCTCATGCCCTGGCTTCGTCAGGAAGGACGTCCGGTCTAATTAGCATATTACCCTTTTATTGTTATAGATTATTATTATAGATTTTACATCAAAGAAGAATGAAGCACAAAATTTTTAAGAAATTTGCCCAAGGTCATACAATTAGAAGTTAGAAAAGCCAAGACTTGAACCCAGACATTCTGACACCAAAGACTCTACTCAATCACAATAACATAGTGCCTCTCCGATGAGGGAAATAGTGGACAAGGGATAGCCTCCCAAATAGAAGACTCTGTACAGCCAGTACCATCCAAAGAATTCACAACTGGAATGTAGTCTCACACCATTTCTGTCCAGCAGGGATGATGTCGTCATGGACTAATGATTAATTTGTGCTGAATGACATGGTGAGAAGGTTGGCCTTAATTTAGTAAGCAACAGGCAGTTGTTAAATATTAAGGACTGACCTATTTGTAGTATTACCTACCAGAAACATCATAGTATTTCTGTTCCTACAGGAAATTGTGAGGATACATTTTCCCCAGGAAACATCTCAGGCATGTGATTATTCTCCACAGATATTGGCCACACCATCATTTGAATATCTCTATTTTCTCAGGTTGCTGAAGGAGAAAATATTGATTATAGAATATTATGAAAGTCACCCCGAATAAGAAGGCATATTGTGGTCATGGTAGAATTTCCAGAGGTAATGTTTATGGCTTCACTGTACCTACCTGTTTGGCAATTTTTCTTTTGTATAAAATGTCTATTCATTATATGGTCCAGGTATTTGTTGACTGAGTTTAGACAGAGTTAACAAGACAGGAAAATCTATATTCTTATACTAATTTTTGACAGCCCTAATAGATGAAAAAATATTTCTAATGCCTCTTCTGGGGCAGTTAAATACAGTAGTCAACCACAAAAGTGTTCAGAATCTTCCTTTAATTGCCAGATTGGAAGGTCAGTCTTAGACAAGTGCTTTAAACTCCAGTATTTCTAAAGGAAACTTATAAGATGCATATATATATATATAGTTTATTCTTAGAAACTTCTTCAGGATAAATGGGAGTGGGGCAGAGCAGAGAAGGAGGGTGGCAACAATTTAGATTTTCAAAGGCCCAAAAGTGCTATAAAAGATAGGGGAGAGAGAGAGAGAGAGAGAGAGAGAGAGAGAGAGAGAGAGAGAGAGAAGGGAAAGAGATCTAAGGGTTAATATAAATCTCTACCCAATAATGGAATGTGGTAAATGCTACTCAGTCACTCTGCAGTCATATCATGTCCATTCTGTTTTCTACATATGAGTAGTTCACAGAATGGAAACATATAATAGATATCTGATCGTTTTAAATGTTTTCATCAGAGCCACTGCCTAAATGGCCATTGGTCAGTTGGAAGGTCACTAAAATAATGCAGTAATCTAAAATGTGGGCTCTGGAACCAAGTTCCCTAAATGTAAAATGTTACATCTTATTAATTAGCCAAATGACTATGAGCAAGCTATTTAACTGACTGTGCCTCAATCTCTCATTTGTAAAATTGAAAAAATAATACACCTACCTAAACTTAATCGGGATAAATAAAGTGTCACAAAATACAGTGGCTTCAACTAAGTTTATTTCTCTCATGTAGCAGCCCCCGATTTCTGGTATAGTGAGTGGAGTAGCTCTGCTCTGCTCATTCATTCACAGACAAGGGTTCCCCCAATCTTGTTATTTTACCTTCCCCTAAGCCCCCCGTGGTCGGCAAACTGCGGCTCGCGAGCCACATGAGGCTCTTTGGGCCCTTGAGTGTGACTCTTTCTAAGCCTTAGGAGTACCCTAATTAAGTTAATAACAATGTACCTACCTATATAGTTTAAGTTTAAAAAATTTGGCTCTCTTGACCTACCGGTTTGGCTCAGCGGATAGAGCATCGGCCTGTGGACTAAAGGGTCCCAGGTTCAATTCCGGTCAAGGACATGTACCTTGGTTGCGGGCACATCCCCAGTAGGGGGTGTGCAAGAGGCAGCTGATCAATGTTTCTCTCTCATCGATATTTCTAACTCTCTATCCCTCTCCCCTCCTCTCTGTAAAAAATCAATAAAATATATTTTTAAAAAAAATTTGGCTCTCCAATGAAATTTCAATCGTTTTACTGTTGATATTTGGCTCTGTTGACTAATGAGTTTGCCAACCACTGCCCTAGGTCATCGTCCCTATCTGCTTTGTTGAAGTTGGGTCATGAACACAACTGTAAACCAGCTCACAGGAATGGACACAGAACACTGGATTGTATGCTAAGATGCCCCATAAGCTGCACTCATCATTTCCACTCACATACTGATCCAAACATATTCACATGCTTTAAAGAAGCTGAGAAATATAGTGTCTAGCTGGGAGTCCATGTATCCAGCTCTATTTTGTGGGAGAAGGAGGAAATGGATTTTATTGAACAGAGAGTTTGTCATCCTACCTCATAGGGTTACTGTGGAGTAAATGAGATATGCACTCAGAACTTACTAAGTGTTCTGTAATGACTAACAATTGGTAATGCCAGGTTATAGGCTCCTCACAAATATTCTCTTTCTCCCTCATTTAGGCAGATGGTAGGACTGCAATTCCTTGACCTTTCTGGTGTTTGCCATTAGACTTCCTTTGGCCAAAGACATGTGCATAGCAGTGATGAGTGTCACTTCTGGGCAGAAAAATTAAAAGCCAGTGTGCCCTAATTTCTTCCCCCTGTCATGGCACTTTTGGAAACACATGTTAGCCTGGATCCCTGAATAAGTACAGTGAGCAGAGGCCACCTGACAACTCATGGACATGTAACATGAGCAAGTAACAAACATCTGTTGTGTTATGCTACTGAGATTTTGGAATTGTTTATTATTGAAGCATAACCTAGCTCATCTTGACTGATTCATGAAAGTAGCAGGACATTTTGCAGAGAAATAATTTTAAGAGGTTTCTTTACCTTAGAGGTCTGCAATGTTAATTAATATCACTAAAAATAAAATGTAAAAATTGGCTGATTAGCTTGTGCATCCTTTGGCTGCTGTTGGATAATAATTGATTATACTGTGACATCATAGGTATTGATGACTGTGTGTGCAAGACAAACCAATCTACCTGGGCTTGCTTTTATTTACACACTAGAAGCATGTTCAGTGATTGCTAAGGTCTTCCTTCCAAGTCTTCACCTGAAAGCAAACTGACATTTGCAATATTCTAATGCATACCTCCTGAAATAAGGAAGGTAGCCATCTGGCCACATCTGTGGAAATGCCAGAATCAAGGAGTCGGTCCTGAATAGAAATGTAGGTCCTGTGAAATTTTTTGCATTTCCTCAATTTTGGATTTCAGTATTTCCTTCAGGTGAACCCAATATTAGCAATTCAGAGAGTACCAGGTAGATATTAAAAGTTGTATTTTCTTGCAAGAATCTAGAAAGTAGATAGTGTGGGTTGCTTGTGAGGGTGATAGACATAAAACAGTTGTAGTCATTACTTATGATCCCTTACCACATTAATTGTCAGTGTACTAAGTGCTTTATCTACATGATCTCATTTAATTTTCACAGCAGCCTCTTAAAGCAGATACTACTGATATTCCCATTTTATAATTTAGGAAATAGGAACTTAGAAAACTTATGGAAACATTTATTTCTTGGTTATGTTACATATCCATGGATTCTGTGAAATGCCTGTCACATGAAAGACAAAATTGGAATTTGAACTCAGACATTATGGCTCCCAAAACCCACTTGTACCTCCAATTCAACAACTGTTAGAACTGAAATATGTTCAAAAACCTGTGGGAACAAAGAAACAGCAAAGTGCATAGATCAGCCAAGGATTGAGAGTCAGGTCCTGACTTGAGAGGAATTCACCACATAAAGAAGGGGAAGGACATTCAAGTGAAAGGAAAAGTTATATTCACCATGACTCTTATAAGTAACCATGTTTCCAGCTTTACACTGGCTACCAGGGAACTCAGAGTCAAATTTATAATACTCTTTCAGTAACTACATAGAATCTAATGACATGAGCATTTGTGTAGTAACCCAGTCTTTATCAGAATTCCACTCCTACTTTACTCTTTACACAATTTCCCAATCTCTGTATGTTTTTAGCCTGTATAATATAAATACCTTTATAGTTGTCCTCTGATTCTTTCTGGAGCAAGAATCAACTACTTTAATATACAAGTTAACAGTCAAAAACATATGTTCTTATTTTTTTAAAGTGACCTCAGATTCATTTTGTAACAATAACAATTTTGCTTCCAAAAACACAAATAAATAATTTATAAGTGATAGCATTTTTCCCCTGACAAGGCCATGAATTCCTCAAACATAAAGGCTCACTAAACCTGACTAGCAAAAATTCAAAAGTTTAATAACACTCTATGTTGATAAGGCTGAGAGGAAACAAGAAATCTCAAATATTGCTGGTAAAAATGTAAGTAAATAAATTCTTATAGAGGGAAATTTGGTAATAGTTATCAAAATTACAGACTTGCCCAGCTGGTGTTGCTCAGTGGGTTGAGAGTTAGCCTATGAACCAGGAGGTCATGGTTCAATTCCTGGTCAGGGCACATCCTGGGTTGTGGACTTGATCCCCAGTAGGGGGTTTGCAGGAGGCAGCCAATAGATGGTTCTCTCTCATCATTGATGTTTCTATCTCTCCCTCGCTCTCCCTTTCTCTCTCTGAAATCAATAAAAACACATTTTTTAAATTACAAATTCATAGAACCACTGACCTAGCATTTTCTCATCTAGGTATTTCTCCTACAGATATTCTGGTACCAAGACAAAATGACATATATACAAAATTACTCACTCCAGACTCATTTCTAATAACAAGAAATTGGAAACAAAATAAATGTCCAACAATAAAAGACTGGGCAAATAGATTATTTTAGTTCTCAAACATTTTTATATCTCTTTGGTATGCTCATAATCTATGGAAACTTGACCTATGATGTCTGATTATTAAATTGGCCCCAACAGAGCCAGGAAGTGTCAATCTTCATCTCTTTTTTTTTTTTTTTTTTTACAATGCCTTATCATATTGCCAGGTCAGTATTTTGCTGCCTATATGAGTCACTGAGGTTAAATGGATTGCTAGTAAACAAATATGTGCAGTGTTTTCATTTATTCATTCAATTCATCTATTTGTTAGCCATCAGATAGTCATAACACCTACTCCACGCCAAGCACTCTAGTAGGCATTTTTGAGGTCAAGGACCTAATATATATATGTGAGTATAGACCAGAGATTTCTTACTGATAAGTGATGAGTCAGAAAACTCACACTCAGTGTATAACTATCGCATTCTTGGTCTTTCTCTGCTGCTGTCAGGGTTCAAAAAATCTGGAGAAGGGGCTGCTGTAATTTAATAAAGAGACTAGAAATATATTTGTAATCCATGGGAGAGCCAGAGTTGCTTAGCTGTAGGAACCAAGTTCTCTGAATCTCTGGGCCCCTCACTCTTTATTAACACAAATTGCCCTAAAGCAAAGCAGATATCCATATCAAAGACTAAGGTTTAGTATACAGAGGCATTGTTAGATTGGGGGAACTGCCTTCGGCTATTCAGGTGTTTGGCCAGCAGGAGGCAATAACATGTAGATTAAAATGCCCTCAGCTGTCTGGCAGCAAGCAATCATTTATGCATCCTTTTCAGGTTTGGGGAAATGCCTTTGGCCATTCCAGTAGGTAATAACATATGATTCAGCCCTGCTGAATAAGCCCCAAATTCCAACAACCTTTTGATGAACTTGCATTTATGACATGTGGCAATTAGCTGCCGGCATATAACTATTGGGCATAAGATTCAAAAGTGAGTCAAGTAAAGACAAAGGTTTAATTCACACTTTTATTCTTTTAGGGCAGTGGTTCTCAACCTGTGGGTCGCCACCCTTTGGGGGTCGAACGACCCTTTCACAAGGGTCACCTAAATACATCCTGCATATCAGATATTTACATAACGATTCATAACAGTAGCAAAATTACAGTTATGAAGTAGCAACGAAAATAATTTTATGGTTGGGGGTCACCACAACATGAGGAACTGTATTAAAGGGTCGTGGCATTAGGAAGGTTGAGAACCACTGTTTTAGGAGTTTGATAATGTAATGGGAGTAGAATTCAATCACAACAGTGTTCATGTAATTTATTACATTTGTCTTTCATTTCAATTACTAGGTGGTCCAATGCTATTATCATAACCTTTGGAAGACATGATGGTTGTAGTTTTTAGAAGTTGAGGTCCAACGTCCAACCAGCTCAAGGGCCCTAGTAAAAATTCCACCAGTATTAGGCAGGAGGTAATTAAGTGGAATGTCCCAATTTATCTCTCCTTGGGGGGTGTTTGATGGTGTTACAGAAGGGTCATTATGCTTTACAAATGGAAAGGATTTGTACTCTGTTTATATTCCAATCAGGAAAGCAAAGAGGCTGGGGTAGAATGATGAATTGTACACACATACCTGATGTGAGGGGGCACACCTGTGGCTGGTCTAGTCCTTTCCAGCTTTGCTGTGTCCTGTGGAGTACACTGGAAGAGTTCTCTGAAGAAGAATGTTGGAGAAGCCATTGAAATGATGCCCAGAAAAGCCAATGGACCTGGAAGCACAAAATGGCAGCCATCACTGGTGTTTTCCTTTTTCTTATAAACCACTGTTTTGTCTTTTTTTCCTTCTCACTCCACACATCACCACCAACAGAACTAAATGGAATTCACACAATGAATATTTGGAGCCCACATATGTACTATCCCTCAATCAGTATAATAGCTCGTTCTTTAAGCCAGAATGTTCCCTGTAACACATCACTAATCATTGTGGGGTTTGATTCCTCTATTTGAAGTGTGCCACATGTCTTGTCAAAGTAACTTCTTATAGCTGAACAACAATTGTGGGTGGCCTGTGATCACATCAGAGTGTCTGTTACACCCAGAGCTGGTTGCCAGATTCCACATTACTTACTTCCCAACACCCCCCGCCCGCCCCCAACACACACACACACACACACACACACACACACACGCACACACACGCACGCACGCACACACACAACTTATGCTCCATGTATCATCTCCTTCCTTGTTTTTTGCTAGTAGTTGCTGGGACCGAACAACAATTTGCAGTTATTTATGCAGCTTAAACCCTATTGTCAATATTCTTATCCTCAGTGCACAACCATTCCAAAGGTGGGAGCTGAGCTTTTCAGGAAGGACTGTGAGCAGGGGAGGAAGACAGGCTGAGGTTAACAGGAGCAAGGCTTCCTGGGGTCCTCAGCCAAAACACACAGTGTTGCCTGGCTGCTTTTTCTCCTCCTCATCTCTGTTTGGGGTGCATTTTCATTTGGAATTAAAAACGGATCCCAGCTTGCTGTTTGTTTGGTATTGTCAGGTCAGACCAAGCACTCAGGGAGAGGGTGGTAGCATTGTGTGCATAGAATTTTATTGGCAGTGTAATGGGGAGGATGGAATTTGTCTGTGTTTGTATAGCACCTTCTCTCCTGGGCTCTCCAAAGTCTCCCAAAACAGAAGGGAATCCTCCCAGAAGTGGGGCGTGGCATGGGACATTGTCCCCCTCCTCCCTTAAGCCCATTTCTGAGGGTGTAGTTCAGGGAATGAAGGTGAAAGCAAATGGGAGGGGGCGGGGGAGCCTGTCACTTCCTTAGAGAACCAGAGGCAGCCTTTGTGCTCCTTACAATCAAACAATAGCATCCCCTCTCTGTGGGTAAATTTCAAAAACCTACTCTTCCTTAGACTCTCCATCCCCTGCCAGGGCACACAACTGTGGTGAGTGAAATGTGGACTGGGACTTAGGCACCCACTCATCCTCCTCATCCAGGCACTTTTATACATAGCGCGACTGTACAGGTTCCTACACCCAGTGACGTGAACCAGGATTTTGTGCTTAGTGTCAGAATTTTGTTGAATGGCTCACTATATCCCCATTACATTGACCAATGGATAACTCCATCAATGCCTTAACATCCTATTTGAAAATTACAATTTAGAGGCCCCTAAGAATCTTTGCAAGCATCATCTTATTTATTCCATAAATATTTAGTAAGCACTTATGTACAAAGCACTAGCCCCAGGAGCCTAAAGCCCTTTGGGAAGACATCAAAATTGCAATAAATAACTATAGCCGCGGGCCCCCAGTGATCCTCTCTGCCTGGTAGTAATGCTCTTATATTCCTCCCCTGGAATGCAGGCCAGGCTTAGTGACTAAAGAATTCTAACACAATTCAGTGCTTAGACTACAGCAAAAGTGATGGCATACCACTTTTGAGATAAGATTATAAAAGACTGCGGCTTCCATTTTTTGAGCATTTTCTCTCTTGCTCTCTCGCTTGCTCACTCTGATGTACATTCAGCTATAATGTGAGATGCTGTACGGAGAGCCCCATATGGCAAAGAACTGAGGGAGGCCTCTGGCCAACAGCCTTTGAGGAATGAGGCCTCAGTCCAACAAATCTATGAGGAATTGAATTCTGCCAGAAACCACTGAGTAAGCTAGGAAGTGGATCCTTCCCAGTCAAGCCTTAACCTGAATGGCACCTTGTGAGAGATTCTGAGCCACAGGGCCCGTCTCAGTCACGCCTACGTAACTCACCCACAACTGTGACATAATAAATGTAGGTTAAGCCACTACTTTGTGGGGGTAACTTGTTATGCATCACAAGGCTGGAATTAAGGTGTCAGCCTGGACTCCAGGTTCCAGTCCCTTGAGTAGGGAAAGATACACTTCCAAGTTCACTCACAGGGTTGTTGGCAGAATTCAGTTTTTCAAAGGTTGTTGGACTAAGGGCCTTGGTTCCTTGCTGGCTATTGGCCAGGGGCCACCCTCCGTTCTTGGCCACATGAACCTGTCCATAGGATAGCTCTCAACATGACAGCTGTCTTCCATCAGAGGGAGCAAGTGAGAGAGCACAAGAAGACAAGCAACACAGAAGCCACAGTCTTTTTGTAACCTAATCTCAGAAGTAACATCCCAGCACTTGTGCCATTTTCTATTGGTTAGAAGTAAGTTACTAGGTCCAGCTCACACTTCAAGGATAAGAGATTGATTATACAAAGATATAAATACTAAGAGGCAGAAATCACTAGGGGTCATCTTGGAGGCATCCTACCTTGCCTCTTCTCTCCCCTCCCTCACCCATCCCTTCCCCAGGTCCTCACAGGCCTTGGAGATTGTATCTGCCCCATATTTTCTCTATTTTCCCATCACTACATTAATTTGTGCATAGCCTTCACAATGCACGCTAAACTCCAAAAAAAAGCCTCTTATTGAACCTACCTACCTTCATTCTTTCTACTCTCCCAGCTCATACCTAGAAAACGGATTGATACTTCTAAGATAGCACATTGTATTTTATCATTTTCCCATTCAAAACTGCTCACTGCCTTCCAAAATCCTCTTCCATCATTCAAGACTTTTCTCAGTCTAACCCAACATACCTTTCCAATAATATCTAACCTCCTACTGCCCTCCAGCCAAACAGGTATACTCATTGTGCCGAGATCACAGTTAATTGGTCCCCTTTTCAAGGCTTTATTCAAGGTGTTCCCCCACCTAGAACACTCTCTCTCTCTCCATCTATTAAAATTCTCCTGCAAATTTAATGACTTGGTCAAGTCCTACCTCCTTTCTGAAGCTTTAAAACTTATGATAGAGAACCTTGGACATAGCTGGTCAAGTCGTCTATCTGTTAGCGTAGTTAGACTTCTGTTAGTCTGTTATCCCAGTAGGAAAAAAAAAAGGTTATCAATGTTAAAAATATTAATGGATATGAATTGAAGGTGTGAAACAAGTTCAGATGAAAGATCCAAGCTGAGACATATACTTTGAGGAAAATGAAATCTACCATCAAACTTTACCATAGTCACACTATGTTTAGGAATTGTCCTCTCAACCTTCCCAGGATCCCATTGCTTATTACCCTGTCACCAGTGATTCATCATTTTTAGACAAAGTACTGCCATTTATATTCATAAGCATGAAATACTTAGACTTCTCAGACACCATTTCTTAACTACATTATATATTAAGTTTAAAAAAGGGAGCTAGAGGGGAGAAAGATACCACAAGTGTTTAAGACTCAAGAGAATGCTACAAGAATGGCTAAGAATGTAGATGTGTGTAGATAAAGAGTTATGGTACATGGTAAAGGTGTTGGTCGCACCTCAATGATATACTACACAAGGTGATCATCTAAAAATGAAAAAAGAACTCAATAAAAGAGGAAATGTTTTTGGTAAAAGGAAGAATAAGTAATTAGGAAAATATAAGCGGGTTAAAGTTTCATGTGCATACTAAGAGACAACAAAAACTAATCATTAGTGACCACCTCCTAAGTACCCTAGATTGTGTTATTCTATCTATTCATCACAACAACCCATTTTACAAAAGAGAAAATGAAGGTTCAGAGAAGTAATTTACCAAAAGTACATGACTTTCGGTAATTGATGAGACAGAGATTCTGATACCAGTCTGACTGATTCCAAATCCCAAGCATCTCCCTCTTTTGGACATTACACCTGGGAGATGTGGCCTCTTATCTGTTTAGAAGGCATCATATTATTTTGGTTATCATCGGATGGAAGGCAGCCTGTATCATTCTCCCAGAAATGATTCCATTATCTTTTAGCAGCTGTGCCAATCCAATCTGTGTCTATAGGAAAATCATCCTTCTCTACATTTCCAAATGAAATGAAGCACAAACTAGCCAACCCACCAAGCAAAGTTTATGGTACAGAGAGGGATGGATGGTGAAATTTGATGCAATCATCTTATCCCACAATAGATCTTCTGATGTCACATTCTTACTAATCTTGGAAAAAGCTTTCAAATATGTTTGGTTTTTTCAGGCACTTGTTGCCTTCAGACCCTGAAAGTGTTTTTCTAGGGAAATATCAGCATGCTATATCTCTACATAAAATGTTTCCTGGAACTGCAAGGAGATATATGTGTAGTTTCATCTCAAAATTAGCAAGTCTTGTAACTAAGATATCTCAAGATAACTGCTTGATGAGTATTCTTCTCTGGGCTCTTTAGAACCATCCATTCAAAGACTGTCAACCCACTGTCTCTAATGTATTTAATATGTAGACAGTACCCTAACCCTAACACATCCTGGTTTGACAAAGGTGAGGGTACAGAGGAGTCAGGCCAAGGATCAGTCTGGGAGGTGTGGGCCTGGGAACCATGGGCTTGGGAGCCATGAATGTGGTCTGTGGACAGAGGGGGGCAGCAGAGAGCTGCTGGAGAGGAGTGCTCATTAGGGAGCTTCCAAGTTGGTTCTGGTCACCATGGAGACATTGGCTGGAAGACCCTGCCCTGGGATCAGTAACCCAGCTGATAAATTAGCCCTGCTGAAATCCTTGGCTGGGATCCACAAACAGGACCCTCCATTTTCCACCCTGTGGCCAGAGATTTTCACAAGCCTGCCTCTGAACATGTCCTCCCCTACTAACAAGGCACTTTAACCAATTGCTCCTCATTGCTTAAGAACACTGGTTCTCAAACTTTAGAATGCATCAGCCACACTTGGAGGACATGGTAAAACACAGGTCACTGGTCCCACTCCCAGAATTTCTGATACGTTAGGTCTGGGGTAGAGGCCAAGAATTTGCATTTCTGACTAGGTCCCAGGTAATGCTAACGTAGCTGATCTCTACTGGTCCAAGGACCACACCTGGTCAATCACTGGCTTAGACATGCTTGAGCTGCCCACCCATCTCCTATCCAACGGCTCTCCTAACCACTCACTCCCACCTGTTTTCCCCACACCTTCACACACTCTGCTCTACCTGGGAACTGCCTTCAGCTCCTCACAAGAGCTATGTCTTCCCACACCTCTTGACTTATTCACATTTGCCCTTCTTGCTGAAACCCTCTCCCTCCATCTCTTCACCTGGCTAACGCTGGCTTATCTTTAGATCCCTAGTTAGAAAGTCTCCATTCTAAGAACTCCATAGTTAATGGAAGTACTTCACTTCTTTCCTTTTCTTTTATTTTAAATATTCTTCCTTTGTAAACCTTTTGTGCATGATCTTAATTCCTAATCCCTGGCTAGGTTCAGTGACAAAAGATCGAAATCTCTAAAAATGGTGATTCACTTGAAATCACACCAGAAATCCTGGCTCAGTCCATCTCCTAGGATGAAGGCTGCACTGTATCCCCTGGCCACCTGCAGTAGGGACACGTGGTGTCTATCAGCCATTCGTCTTTGCAGTCCATGTGGTACAGGTGCATGCATGGCAGAGATCAAATGGGGTCTCTGTGAACAAAGTCCATCCAACAGATGATGCACTCCTGGATCTTGTCTTCAGCTCCATCTCTTCCATGGTCATAAACTCCTTTCGGCAGATGCTATATGAGGCTGATTCTTTGAGCTATCCTGATTTGTTGCTCTTCAGGCAGCTTAGCACGTGGAACTTGCTCCTGACGTGGCAGCCACGGCCCTATTCTCTCTCCAGAAGAAGCCCAAGCCCCGGTGGCCATGGAACTCAGACTCAAGAGCCAAAGTGTCACCCGAAGTGGGAGGTTGGAGGCAGTTCCCCATCTTCTGGGCCTGGGCATGTGGTCAGTGCATTGTTCTGCTAGTCTTCTTAATAGCGGTTCACCTCCCTTCCTTCTACTGGAATCCAAAGGGAGGGAAATGACGAGGCAGCTGATTCTTTATTGAGGTCACTGTCTCTACTCTTTGGAGCTCAAAGCTGCTTCTCTCCACAGACTGACAGTACTTCACGTCTTACACTGTGTTATAAATAACTGTTTGTGTGTGTCTCCCAACTAACATAATCTATCAGAGGGAGAGCAGAGGCTCACAGACATGCATGCCATTACAAATTCACGGTCTCCATTCTTCCTTGAATTCTTACAATAACCATGCTACATTTGCCTCCCTTTTCCACTCTCAATGACAATTTCAAACAGTCTTCACTTTCCCAAATGTCTAACCTTCACAGCTCCTCTATCACACTCAACAGATGGCCTTGCCTACTCCTTCACAGAGAAAATAGAAACCACCAAACAGAAACCTCTCAACTTCCCACCACCAAACCTACAAATCCACCAGAATCTGTACACACCCCATCCCCCTGACCTCCTGTTCAACAAAGGAGCTGCCTGTTCTTTAAGGCTAGTGTCTAAATCTAGACCATCCATGTATACTGTGGTTTTCTCTCTCTGGCTTCCTCAAAACCCCCACTATCGACACACACTCTTCATATCTCTTCAACTTCTTCCTCTCCACTGATTTTTCTCCCTGCCATGCTTAAAACATGTTCGACACACTCTTCTATAAATAATTATCCTCCTTAGGCTCCATGTCACCCTGAAATAACCATTTTATTTCTGTTTGCTCCTGCTCAACTAAATATGTCTAACTTTATTATTTCTATTTCCTCATTTCCCATTCATTCCATGAGCCACTTTTCCTCAAAAACTGTTCTCACTAAGGTTGCCAAGGACCTTTCTTTAGCTTAATTTCATGGACACTTTTCAGTTCCCATCATACTTGGCCCAGTTAACTCCCTCCTCCATTTTGGAGCCCTCTCTTTCTTTAGCTTCTGTGACATCCCAGCCTGGTCTTCTACCATCTGCCCATTCCTTCTTTAAGGTCTGGCCCCCCTCTACTTCACTTGTAAATGCCAGTGTTTTATTGAACTCAATCCTCAAACTTCTTGTCGACAGTCGGCCTGGATATCCTTATAACCTTACCCATTCTCACTGATTCAGTTACTCTATACATACCAACCACTCCCTCTACTGGAGACGTCTCTGTGATGTCCAGATTCATATAACCAATTGCCTACTCTATGTTCTTTTCTTTGAAGTTCCACGTGGCCCTCATACTCAATTGGCTTATGATCTGCTGCCAAATTTGCTCTTCGAGGTGCTTCTTATTAATGTCAGTGGCATCAGGGGACACATTCTTGACACTCCATATCTCACCAAATCCACAATTCCTCAATTCCACCAGCCTCTCTCCAGCTCCTCTACTACCATAGCCCAAGCCTATCTCTCCTGTACTACAGATACAACCACCAATTTCTTCTCATCTCTGGCCCCCTCCAATCCATCGAGAGGTATTTCTAATAATAAATGTCACTTCCTTGCTTAGCCTCCACAATGGCTATCCATCATCATTGGGATAATTTAGTCTTGTATTTCCCCACACTCCAATCACATTAGTCTTCTTTTAGCTCCTCCAAAGCACCAAGCTCCTACCTACCTCGGGGCCTTTACACATGCTGTTCTCTCTCCCTGGAATGCTTGCCCTCATGCCCTTCTTGGCCTAGCAAACTCACATGAATCCTTTAGGGTTCTCTGAGGAAAGTTTCACTGATCCTCCACCACCACCCAGTACATGCAGAGCTAACTTTACCAGTTAAACACTCTCATAGCATGCTGTACTCTTCCTTCTTAGCATACGCCACAATGTGTTCAATTAATTAATTATAAAATTATTTTTAATGTCTCTCTCTCTTTCTAAACATCATACAAGCAAATCAGATCTTTCTTATTCTTTACCATATCTTCACTACCTTTCATAATGCCTGGCTTGTACTAAGCTGACAACAAATCTTTAGTGAAAAAAATAAGAAATGATTTCAAAAATATATGCTATAATTTGAGATTCAACACCTACTGGACTGGCTTTTTGGCTGATTCTCTAGATTTTGCAATGTCCTCTATATTCACTAGATAATAAAAAACTCATATTTCTTTAAGCCTTCTGTTTGGTGCTGTCTTAAGTGTATTACTGTCTCACCAATTTCTGTGTCAGATATCATTATCTCCATTTAACAGTAGAGGAAACTGAGGCACAGAGAGGTTAAGAATCTTGCTCAAGGACACAGAGCTAATAAGTAAACGAGCTGAGCTACACATCAAGATAGTTTAATCTAGATCCTCTGTTCTAAAACACTACGGCATACTATCTCTCAAGATCTCTCTTATATATAAGGAAGACCTCTGTGAGTGTTGGGACCTGTGCATTATCAGGCTGCTGTTACAGAGAAAGGCAAAACATGTATAGATCAGTGGTTCTCAAAATCTAATGTGCATTATAATCATTTAGCTAGATTGTTAAAATACAGATTCCTGGACCCCATCACCAGAATCAGTAGGTCTGAGGGGTGAGGCCCAAGAATTTGCATTTTTAACAAGTTCCCAGGTGATGCTGATGCACTTGGTCAAGGACACACTTTGAGGACTATTGCAGTACATAAAGGATTTTCACAAGATTTCTCCATTTTTAAAAATACATAGTACCCTTCCCCTGCAATCTGCCCTGATATAATAAATAAATAGAAAAGAGAAGCTGTTCAAAAGAAATAATTCAAATGCAAACAAAATAGAACAAGGGTAAAGTGGTGTTTCAGGTTTCTCCTCTTCTCTTCCCTTTAATCTCACAGCACAGGTTGTGGTATGCACATCCTTTTGAAAAAATTAATGTATTTGCCTCTGATAAGATGAGTGTGTTACCTAGCTAATCTCGTTTAATTCACACAACTGAATAACATTACCACTGATATCCCCCTATTAGAGATGAAGAAACTGAGACTCCCAGAAGTTACATCACTGACCTAAGGTCACAAAGCTGGAAAGCAGAGTCCCAACTCAAATGTTTTGTTGTTGTCACTCCAAATCCCTATTCATTCCATTGATTGGCGCCATCCTCCATTTTCTCATTTACCTTTTTAATTTTCCTACATGCTCAAGTAGCAAAAGTAATTTCTCCCACACATATAGAAAATGTCAACTGGAAAAAAAAAAAAAACAGATCTAAATTCATCTCTAGCCAAAAAATATGCTTTTTAATGCCTCTTCTTTTGATTACTTTTTAAAAATTGGTTGCTATTCATTTCAAATATATAGTGAAAAAAAACCCTCAAGATCTTGAATCAAAGCATTATGGGAGCCTCTCTAAGAAGTACATAGCATCCTCAAATAACCACAGCATAGTTTGTGTTTCTTGAACTATCAGACAAGCTGAATTTGATCACCGTCCTAGTTTGGTTGAAGAAAGAAGCCTTTTAGAATTCCATTGCCGTGCCGGGAGGCCATACATCCCCCAGGATTAATCACAAATATTTTATAAAGATGAAGTTTCGTTATATCTTTGTTCTTTGTATCTTGGCTTTTGTTAGCGCATTTTAATTAGGATCTGGTATCTGCAATAAACAGTAAACATAAAGAGCTTTGCAAAAATGTATTAGACTGTTTGTTTTCACACTCTAATGCATATTTGCACAATTTTACCATGAAAAAAGAAAAACATGCTAAGCTCTTGGGCTCAATCCCAAATGTCCTGGAATAGAATCCGGAAATTGCTAAAAATGAAACCAAACCTCATTATATTCCAGCAATTAACCTAAGAAACGAGGGTCCATTCTCTGTATGAAAAAAAAAAGAAAAACATTTTTGAGGGGAGAAGTCTGTGGAGGAGAATGCTTCTCGATAACACTCAAATCGCATTCTCCAAACCTGTTTTGAAATTTGGACTATTTCCCTTTCATGCTAAAAAAAAAGCTTAATCAACAAATTCGGTTGGGCAATGTTTTGTTTTTCTCTTTCAGAGTGTTAAGAAAGCCTCTCTTACTGAATCAAGGCAGGAAGGACTGCTAAGCATAAAACAAGGGATAAAATAATCACATGTGGTCTCATTTTTAAAAGTAGCTGGGGATTAATAATCTCCCTGCTAAATAGTTATACACCAGAACCAATTATTATTAAAACAGTAGAATCATGGCGAATGGTGATGACAAAGGGCAGTTGGGATTTTTTTCTTTAAAACTATCCTAATCCAAAAGTAGCAAAAACTTTTAAAATCTCCAAATGTGGCTCCTGTGTGCAATTGTTATTGATAGGACACCTTGATAGTGTTCAAATGCGACACAAAAGCCTAAAAGTGTGAGCAATACAGAGGCAGAAAATATTTTTTTCTTCTGTATCTAGCCCTTAATATGTTTCCAAAGAAGACACAGGATTAAGTAATTTATGTCATTACATGATTTACTTATGATTGAAACACAGTAAAGAATAGATTAAAGGCATAGTCCCATGCATGAACTTAAAAGATAAAAAATCATTACATTTTAGAGGGACATATATAAAAATGCCAATGTGAACTGTGAAGAAAGTAAAAGTGTTAGCTCAAAGTCTTAAATCTGAGTTAGACTTGGTGTTCCCAACTCCCCTTTAGGGGAATGATATGTCTGAATTTAATTAGGAAGCTGATTTTTTAAGATTAAAGTTGTGAGAAAGTTAAAAGGTTGGATCATGCAAAAATAAAAATGACTCTGAGGATCTTAGGGAATTTGAACCGGGAAACTTAGATTTTATTTCCTGCCAATTGTTTGTGGGAGGATTAAGAGATGTACAGGAATTATTAGTTTTAGATAAAAGCCAGCATTTTATAAAGCAATTAATTTTTCATTAGTTTCACATAATTTTGGCCAAAAAAATCGTTTTGTTCCAATAAAGCTATTGCATTTCAAGAGGTTACTCTAAAATATAGCCATTAACTTTGTATTAATTTAACCAAATTTATAATAGGCTAAACTACTGGCAGGAAAGCAGTAATAGTTTTTTACAGAATATATTAGAATTAAAAGGAAAAATTAAGATGAAAAGTATTTTAAAAACAGGCTGTAAAACTTCTAAATTTCTAAGCATGGTTATGCATTTATTTAAAAGACATTCTCCTATAATGTTTCTTAAGCCTATGAAATGAATTATATGAAGTTCACCATAAGTTTTTGCACTTGGGAATATCCAATATCATTATTTTTATTACAATAAATTCATGTTATATTACAATAAATAAAATATACTTTAAAGATTCGAAAAAAGGGGGGTTAGCGGTGAAAACTTCACAGAGACATAAATTACCCTTCCCAATGCTAGAACTGCCTTTACAGTATCCACAAAATCCCACTCAGCTGGCCCATTTACCCAGATTGATGGAGCGTCCTCACCTCCAGATTGAGTTTTTCAATCCTCATCACAATGACAAAGAAGTCTAGTTAAGTCAGGGTCTTAAAGTCAGAGACCTCAAAGTCTTGGGTGGAGAATGTTTCTTCTCTATTTACCTCCAAATAGGCCTCAATGGGTAGCACACTCAATCTCCATCATCAACCTGTCCCAACTACCTCTCTCCAGCTCACTGCAATGTCCTCCTAACTCCCACAAGTCCCATTTTTGTCACATTTTCCATACAATAAACATGAAAGACTTTGTTAAAAATGTAAGTCAGGCCATGTCATTCCCAAGTTGAAAGCCCTCCATTGGTTTTCCTTGCACTCGAAGAAAATCTTGCTGCTTACCTTAGCCTACAGATTCCCTAGCTTTTGTTTCTCTCCTCTGAGTAACACTCCCTTACAGTCATTTCAGCTCAACCCTGGGAGGTTCCTTAAGTTTTCTGCAGCCACTCCTCCCCCCAGTCATGCACCAGGAACCAGATAGATGCTGAATCCCTAGTAACTACCACTTTGATTAAAAGAAATTTGTCCCAACTTGTTCTTCCAAAGACTTTCTACCCATTCAGTTTTTAGATTCATTGCTTGGTTTTGCACCTCTCTTTGCCCTTTGGACTGGGCACCCAATATACTCTTTCATATAGGTTCCTGACTCCCTCTCAAATACTGCCTTGTTCCACCCACACTCCCTGGTTCAGTGTAGGCCCACAATGAGCACTGTTCAAATGGATGATACATTTGCCTAGTTTATACAAGCCCCTTGTGGGTCCAGGGAAGTACCATAATGTCTACCACAAGTCTATTCTTTAATGATTGCATGTATACTCATATTGCCTCCCGCAACAAATCATTAGGTCTTTGAAGGTAAGTAATGTACTTATTTAGATCATGTTGGTGGAGTGTTGAGGACTTAGCAGATGTCATATCTAACCTAGGCTCAGCTCAGAACGAGGTGGGACCTCACAATTAGCTGGCTCAGAAAAGAGCATTAAGACAGGAACTAGTAGAAACCACACTACAAGGAAGGAGATCATTCACTCATTCATCCAATATTCTTCTACTAATGGCCCGGTGAATGAAATTTGTGCACAGGGGAGGGCATGTCCCTCAGCCTGGCCTGCACTCTCTCCAATCTGGGACCTCTCAGGGGATGTCCAACTACCAGATATCCCTCTCGCAACCCGGGACCGCTGGCTCCTAACCACTCACCTGTCTGCCTGCCTGATCGCCCCTAAATATTCTGCCTGCCGGCCTGCTCATCCCCAACTGCACCCCCCACCGGCCTTCTTGACCCCAACTGCCCTCCCCTCCTGGCCTGATTGCCCCCAACTGCCCTCCCCTCCTGGCCTGATCACCCCTAACCACCTCTGCCTCGGCCCTGCCACCATGGCTTTGTCCAGGTGGATGTTCAGAAGGTCTCCCAGTCTAATTAGCATATTACCCTTGTATTAGTATAGATATCCTAATAGCTACGCTAAGTGATGCAGAGATAACTGAATAAAACATAGCTACTGAGTTTTATTTCTTTCTAAATTCTTGGTGTCTCATGATCATACACATGGCACATGGCACATGGCACATGCACACACACACACACACAGACATACACACTTTTTGCTTTTCTTCTCAGTATCATTAAGTTTGCCTAAGAAGAATAGTGAATCATTGTGCATTTAGAAAATCCCAAGAGATAAAATAAAAAGCAATGAAAACTAATAATAGAATTCAATTTAGTGGTAGATTATTGGATATATGTAGAAAAATCCATTAATTTCCTATATGTAAACAATAATCAAGTCAAAATTATTCCCACTTGCAATACCACTGAAAAGTATAAAATAGCTAATAATAAACCTAACAAGAAATATGTATAAAGAAAACTCTTAACTTGGGGGGCACATGAAAGAAGCAGTATAATTTGAGAGGAATACAATGTGGTTTTTTTAAATCAGGAAATTCATTACATAAGGTATCAATTGGCCCCCAAGTGATTCTGAAATATGTAATACCAATTAAAAGCCTCAAAAATTTTTTGGGATGAGGCAAAATTATGTTCTTGTGAACGGATAAATGAAGATGAATACAAAATGTTGAAAAGAATAATTGTGTTAGTTGTCTATTGCTGCATAAAAATTATCCCCAAATTATGAAGCATTAAAAACAAACTTGTTATTATTTCAGTTTCTTTAAATCAGGAATCCAAGCTTGATTTAGTTGGGTGCCTCTGGCTCGTTTTCTCACAAGGCTAAAGTCAAGGTAGCAGCTGGGGCTCTGATACCATCTAAATGTTCAAATGGAATAGGATCCACTTCCACACTCACATATCCTGTCCTTGACAGGATTCAGCTCCTCTGAGTTGTTGGACTAACGGCCTCAGTTCCTCACTGGCTGTTGTCAGAACTGAGACCTCCCTCAGTTCTTGGCCACATGACCCTGACCATAGGGCAGCTCACAATAAATCAATGAGAAAAGGATAGATGATTAACTAAGTTGTGCTGGGAAAATTTGTTATCCATTTAAAAAATATATATATTAACTCTTTAACTCACTTAATTATCAAAATAAGTTCCATGTATTCAAAATAGTTAAATATTTATACATTACATTTGAGGAGGGAAATAAATGAATCTTTAATTCTATCAGTAGCATTTTATCTTAAGCTGAGTTGGGATACACAGATATTTGTTAGATAATAGCAAAACTTAGCTCACCACACATCAGGCATGGTTATAAGTACTATACATATGTTCATTTACATAAACATCACAAAACTATCATATAAAGAGAATCCTATTATTTTCTCTATTTTTAAAATAAGCAAACTAAGGCACAAAATCACACAGTTTGAAGATTCATGCCCACTGTATTAGTCATCTATTGCTACATATCAAATTACCCTCAAACCTTGTAGCAGTCTTACAAGCATTTATTATCTCTTACAGATTCTGAGAATCAGAAATCCTGGAGCACTTCAGCTGGGGGTCTCTGCTTCAGGGTCTGTCATGATAATGCAGCCAATATATCACCTGGGGCTACAGTCATCTGAAGGCTGGGTCTGGACAACCCCCTTAAATATTACTCATATAGCTGATGGCCTAAAGTCTCCATTGGCTTCCTCTTTGACTGCTGGTAAAGGCCTCAGTTCCTCATCACGGGGACCTTTTCCTAGAGTTGATCGAATGTACTCAGGGCATGGTAGTTAACTCCCCCCAGAGAGGGGAAGAGGGAGATGAGGGAGGTAGAGATAGAGATAGAGATAGAGATAGAGATAGAGATAGAGATAGAGATGGAGATAGATTGATAGAGAAGCGCCAGTGTCTTTAATGACCTACTGTAGAAAGGCATAATCCATCATTTCTATAATATGTACTTATTATAATTGAGTCACTAAGTTCAGCCCAGACTCAAGGGGAGGGAAATTAGGCTCCACCTTTTGAAGGCAGGAGTGTCCAAGAATTTGTGGACTGATTTTAAAACTGGATCCAGGAAATCAGGCTCAGAAGTCTGTGCTCTTAACCAGTACATATACTGCCTCTCTTAAATTATTCTTCATACCAGTTTTTTATGTGTGGAATATTTCATAATACTTTAAAGGTTAAATATAAAAATTAAAACCATTAAATGAATTACAGGCAAGTATTTTTAAACATTTTAGGATGGGTTAATGATTTCTAAGCATGACACCCAAAGTAGAAGCCCACCCAAAAAAAGACTAAAAGGTATGACTCCATTAGAAGTAAAAATGTCTAAATAGAAAAATCACCATCAGCAAAGTTAAAAGGCAAATGGAAAACTTGGTAAAAATAATGGCCCCATATATGACAGATGACAAGTTCCTCTCCTCAATCAAAGGGTGCTGTAAAATCACGAAGAAAAAGATAAATACATTAATAGAATAGACATTGACATAAATAGACAACTAAAAAGAAGAAATACAATATGCCAATAAACATAAGAAAAATATTCAATTTATTCAATGTAAGAATAGAAATTAAAAATGAAATCTGGCTGTTGTCAGAACTGAGACCTGTACTTTAACATTAGGAAAGATTGAAAAAATTATAGTATTTTTAAGATTTGGAGGGAAAGGGAATTTTATATGTTCACAGGTGTATAAATTGGTAGAAATTCTGCAAGAAAATTTTCAATATTTATCAAAAATCTTAAGGAGTAATATGCCCTTGACATAACAACTTTACTTCTACAATTCATCTTAAGAACTAATTGGACAAAAATGTATGTATAGAGATGCTCATCACAGCACTTTATATTATAATAAAAAAATCTGAAACAACTTAAATGTCCAAAAACTGAAGCTTTTGTTACATAAATCATGGTACAGCAGTGAATGATGGAATACAATGCCATTTAGAAGTATGTTTACAGACATGGAGGAAATTCATGAAGTTAAATGAATGACATTTAAAGTCACATAAAAGTGATGTAATTTTTGAAAGAAAAATGGTAAGCTGTATTGCATAGAGCATATGTTCCTAGTGTTAAAATGTTATATACAGAGCAAAATGTTAGTAGTGTTAGCTTTAGATGAAGCAAGTTGGGGTGATTTTTATTTACATCTGTTTATTCCTATTTTAAAAATACTACCTGTGAAATAGGTCCAAATCATAAATTTGAAGTTATTTTTTCAATGACCCCTCAGCCTTTCTCTTTTGTCCTTCACTAAGTGACTAAAAGATAGAAGAGGCTGGAACCTGCTATCATCATTTAATAGTCATTAATTCCCTTACCCCTAGCACAGCCTTTGTAATTTGCATAATAAAGAAGTGAGTCTGAATTTCCCTGCCCAGGGATCTGCAACTGCTTTAATAAGCCTGCTAGAGTTCTGCTTTTAGGCAAGAACTTTAAGCAGCATATTCAAAATGATGGTATGTTTACACTTAGAGCAAGTGATCAAAAACGTACATGAGTGTGAGTCTGTGTTACACACCTAAACATCTCACAGTAGTTTTGTCAGTGTAGTCTACCACTTCTCAAAACTGCATCACTGTCATTTACCTCTGTCATTTTAGAGATGGATGAAAGTTTAACTTTGAATATGAACAATTCTTACACTGCATACACAGGTCTATAATTAACAGTTAATCACTCATATTGAAAGGGAACCAGGGCCAAATAGACAATCCATTTATTACTCCTATGCTCTAATGGTTAATGTTTTTAATTAAATTAGCCAAACTCTGGCAAACTTTCTATCAAGAAAAACAAAGTCCGAGAAAACAGGTAACTGCTTTTTGATCTAAAAAGAGAAACTCATATTGAGAACAACATTTTTGGGAGCCAAAAACAACTACCTAAATTGCATAACAATCCTATCTAATAAAAGAGAAACATGGTAATTAGCGTATGACCGCTACCCTTCCCATTGGCTAATCAGGGAGATATGCAAATTAACTGCCAGCCAAGATGGCGGCCGGCAGCCAGGCAGCTTGAAACTAACATGAGGCTTGCTTGCTTCAGTGACAGAGGACTCCAACGTTCCCCGCCTGACTTGCCGGCCTCTGAGCTTGCAGTTTGAAACATTGTAACAAATATAGAAGCTAAACAAAACCCCAGAAACCTGCTTTCAGCCGGCCGGGATCTCAGAGCTAGAGTTATACATTGTTTTGATTATAGAACCCAAACAAACCAGATACCTGCTTTCAGCAGCAGAGGCCTCAGAGCTGGAGCCAGAGCTAAAGCTGGCCCAGAATAAGAAAAAAAGAAAAAAAGGAGCAGTTGGGATCTTCCGTCACCCGCCAGCCTGAAAACAGCCCTCAGCCCCTCACCCAGACTGGCCAAGCACCCCAGTGGGGACCCCCAGCCTGATCCAGGACACCCTTCAGGGCAAACCAGCCAGCCCCACCCATGCACCAGGCCTCTATCCTATATAGTAAAAGGGTAATATGCCTCCCAGCACCGGGATTAGCGGAGCTGAGAGGCCTCCCAGCACCGGGATCAGCGTGACAGGGGGCAGCGCCCAAACCCCCTGATCACCCTGCGGCTCTGTGTGTGACAGGGGGCGGGGCCACAACCTCCCTATCCGCCCTGCTCTGTTCGTGACAAGGGAAGGTGCCCCAACCTCCTGATCAGCCCTGCTCTGTGCCTGATAGGGGGGAGCTCCCCAACCCCCTGATCGCCCTGCGGCTCTGTGTGTGACAGGCTGCGGCACCCCAACCCCGTGATCGGCCCTGCTCTGTGTGTGACAGGGTAGAGCCATAACCTCCCCATCAGCCCTGCCCTGAGTGTGACAGTGGCGGCGCCCCAACCCCCTATCCACCCTGCTCTGTGTGTGACAGGGGGCGGTGCCCCAACTCCCCTATCGGCCCTACTCTATGAGTGACAGGGAGGAGCTCCTCAACACCCTAATGGACCCTGCTCTGTGCGTGACAGGGGGGAGCTCCCCAACCCCCTGATGGGCCCTGCTCTGTGCGTGACAGGGGGTGGCGTCGCAACCTCCCTATCGACCCTGCCTTGAGTGTGACAGGGGGCACTGCCCCAACCCCCCAATTGGCCCTACCCTGAGCGTGACTGAGGGTGGCATCGCAACCTCCCAATCCACCCTGCTCTGTGCATGACAGGGGTTGGCGCCCCAACTCCCCAATCAGCCCTGTTCTGAGCCCCACCAGGGGCTGCACCTAGGGATTGGGCCTGCCCTCTGCCACCCGGGAGCAGGCCTAAGTCAGCAGGGCATTATCTCCCGAGGGGTCCCAGACTGTGAGAGGGCACAGGCAGGGCTGAGGGACCCTCCTTCCCCCCCCCCCATCCCCAGTGCACAAATTTTTGTGCACCGGTCCTCTAGTAATAATAATAAAGCATTTTAAAAGGCAATGACAAGCATAAAGTCACCACTCACTTTTTTTAAACAATAGAGTATTCCTGCATTTTAAAAGCGAGAATGAATTTGCAATACAATGGATAACTTCTAAGAGGTAGAAATTCTAAGTTTGAATTGTTAAGAAAGAATAAGTGGTTTTCCTCTTTTCTTTCTTAGCTAATAAAATCTCACAAACTCCTTTATTCCTATTAGGCCACACATGCCAATTCAAACCAATATAAACTTACAAAGTTTTAAAAATTACTTGATTACTTCATTTGGGAAGATTTTTATGAGTAACTTGTTACTATTTTTCTGAATGATTATTGATTATCTTTGGAAAAGAAATATTGGCTGATGGTACTTGTCCATTTAGAACATGAAGCAAAGGTTTTGGAGCTATCAATTCCCACTGAGAACCAACTCCTTTGATAGTATTAAATAAATAATAAAGTTATAACATCCAATCTCTGATTCAGCACCTGGCTTAATGAGATAATGTTAAGTGCTTTGAAATCCTCAGAGAGTAAAAAGAACATAACATCATTCTATTATTAGAGATTAATATTTCAACTTTTCATTTTATTTTAATATTTGCACATTGATCCCTTTTGCAATGCTTACCTATATTTGATGAAACAAGATAATATAGAAATAAACAAAAATTCTAAGGGACTTAGAAATATTTGGGATGATCCTTTCTATCAATGATGGTTAATGAAGTAAAGTTTATTGCATTTAGAATGGCATTAAACTAATACTTAAAAGAGGCATCTGTTACATAGTAGAAACAAGCTAAGAATCAGATTAATATTCTTTGATTCCAGTTCTTTTTTCACTTTCTGTGGGAATGCAGGGTGATCATCACCCTAAAAAATGGTGACTAATAAGACCATCTCCAGCTACAATATTCTTTGAGCACATTAAATCCAAGTTGAGAAAGACCTGTACCTGAAAGTGATATGAAATTTTTGGACTGGAACCTGGATTCTTTGTCCGAACAGAGGGTAGTATGGCAAAGGTGGAGATTTACTGAAGAACAAGTACAGACCCCCAAGTGGGGAGGGGAAAAGGGTCCCACTGGGTTCCTTTTCCCTATGGCTTATAAAGGCTGCAATGCCTGGTGCCTCGATATCCCCTCTGATTGGTCACTATTCCCTTAGACTGGTTACTATAGTGACTCCTGAGGCCCCCCTCCCTCATTGTCCTCTGATGCCTTCTGGGCTTTCTTTCTCCTTCTTTATTTTGTAAATATAGACCTTTCTTGGCTACTTCCAGTTCCCTTGTCTTATGAAAATGTAACTGCATTGTGTTATGGAAATGTGCCTTCTCCCAGTCTGTAGCCCTGTGTTTTTCCATGGACCCCAATTCTAAAAATTCCCTAAGCCTGCCTGTATTCCCCTAAAGTTCCTGTTTCAGAAGAGTCTAATTAGGGTTGTTTGTGCTTCAATATGGGGGTGCTTCCTTAGGAATCCTAATCTAAGAACCCTCAGTCTATGAGAACTCCAAGGTCATACATTGACATAACCAAGTTCCCTCCCAAGGAGATCAAAATGATCACCTTCAGCTCTAGCTCAGTGGATAGAGCGTTGGCCTGCGGACTGAAGGGTCCTGGGTTTGATTCCAGTCAATGGCACATGCCCAGGTTCCAGGCTTGACCCCCAGTAGGGGGTGTGCAGGAGGCAGCCTATTGATGATTCTCTCTCATCATTGATGTTTCTAGCTCTCTTTCCCCTCTCCCTTCCTCTCTAAAATCAATAAAAATATATTTTAAAGAAACAAGAATGATCACCTTCAATTATCAATTCACCTTGACTAATGACATAATTTGTTCAAACTACTTTTAGAATCAAACCAGCAATTTGGTCCAGAGCTTACCCATCCTGAGTCAAAGGTGTACTAAGTTCCCTTGGTTTTAAGATATGTGAGAAATCAAAATAAAAGGTTTTCCGTAATTATTTAGCCTAATCCTCCCTTTTCAATATTATAAAAAATTCATGTCACAAAACTAAGTTGAAGAATTTAAAACATTCTGTTACGATTTCACTCTTGGAAGGTCCCACTCCCTTGAGATAGAAACACTGAGGACCCTTTCTTTGAGATTTTGGTACCAGACAAAGCTTTGCCTCCCCTGAGAAGTAAGTACACTTTCTCCTTTCTGGTGGCTGAGTTGTAATTTATCATGCCTCCCTCTTACCCAGCCTGACAAGAAGCTTAGATTTAGGATTGAAACTCAATCACAGCAACCACGTGAACAATTATAGTTAGCATATATTTCTTGTCCTTTTTTCGATATCTTGCTTTTTAAAAAAAAATTTTTTTTGTTAACGTTGTTGCTAAGTCATGTTTTATGTCATTGGCAACCTTTTTTCAAAAGAGATAAAGAATAAGTACAACTGTAAAATGAGCCTGCAATATAAACATTAGTTTATTTTCAAAGAACAACATCCTTTCCCTCTATACATTGATATTAAAATTAAAACCTAATTTATTTAGGAGTGAACAGCATGATATCAGCAAAATTTAGACAAGTAATTTGTTTATTAGATGCTTCATCAAGTGTCTCAATCCATTTTGCTTTATTAAGCTCTTGGGGAAAATTGAGAACTCTTTAAACACTTAGAGTGCTCAATTAAATTAAATATTTCGTAAAAATACTTAAAACTAATTTTTAGGGGAAAGCCTACCTTCAAAGTGAAAACAAAACTTTTTAGAACCAGAGGCTCTGTATTATCTAGGGGAGTATTAGCTGCTCTAATAAATCCAAAGTGTGTAAAGACTCAGACACATCTGAGGTTTATTTTTCCTGGTTAGCAGGAAGATAGATCTCCTCTAGGTGGTGCTTCAGGTGACCTGGGTTCCTTCCATCTTTGCACGTTTTGCCACCCCCTAGGCCCTAGGGCAGTGATGGCGAACCTTTTGAGCTTGGCATGTCAGCATTTTGGAAAACCCTAACTTAACTCTGGTGCCGTGTCATATATAGAAATTTTTTGATATTTGCAACCATAGTAAAACGAAGACTTATATTTTTGATATTTATTTTATATATTTAAATGCCATTTAACAAAGAAAAATCAACCAAAAAATGAGTTCGCGTGTCACCTCTGACACGCGTGTCATAGGTTCGCCATCACTGCCCTAGGGCCTAGGGTATCCAGATGGCAGAAAGGAAAGAGAGCATGAAGTCTTGGGTTGAAAATAACATATTACTCCCATCCTCGTTCCATTGGTGAAGACCAGTCAGGTGGCCACATCGAGAAGTAAAGCAGGAAATGGGGGCAGGGGAGGGGGCGGGCATTGGGACTAGCAAATGTAGTTCATGGCTGAATAGCCAACTTTCCAGTAATAACTCCATACAAGGGAAAGGGGGCATGTACAGTTTTGTTGGCAGCTTGCCCTGCCTGCTACAGGTTCATGCCTTTCCATCCTTTGTGTCAAAACTCTCCATCCTCTATGCGATGGCAAACACTCAAACACAAAGGAGTAATTTGGCAGCATAACTTATTCCATGTCAGACTGGGGTGCTGGCAGAGAAGAGCTGGTGGTAGAAGGCAGCTGAATAGAAGCAGGAAATCATACCAAAGACTGAAGAGGTAAGTAGACACCAGTCCTGAGGTCATAAATGGACATCTTTCTTCTGTGTTGTTGAGTTCATGGAAACCAAATAAACTAGAGAGTCCAGGACAGACTCAGTTTCATTTTCTTTTCTTCAGCGAAGGTTCTTTGTTTAACATGTTACAAAATATGGTACCTCTGAAAGACTTTCCTTAGTAAAAAAATTACAAATCAGAAAATTTACTTTGTCAAGCCAAATGTCCTGATGTTTATTCAGGGAATATAGTTATTACCTGGGTTACGGGTTTAGCTCAGCCATTAAATAGTTGTGTGACTTTAGACAACCTACTTCACCTCTGTGGCTCTCAGAATTCTTTGTTTAAAAAAATATATATAAAGGGAATATATATATATATATATATATATATATATATATATATATATATATATCGTCTCAAGGGATTCAGCCAGATGGTAGCTAATATTCAACTAAGATCCAAGTTGAAAAACTCCACAATCTGAGTTTTTAAAACTCTGCAATATAAAGCCAATTCAACTTGAACATATTTTTAACTTAATATATTCTGGCATCAACAGTAAATCAAGTTATTGTAATAAATGCATCCATTGACTGGATTTTGAACAAGAAATGGTTTGTTAAATCCAAATATTGCCTACAGTGGGGACTATTCTCTCCATATACAGACAACATTTAACAAAATGCCTAATCTGATGTTGGAGAATAGAGTCTTGATAAGTCTTTATCTCTTTGTAACCACGGATGACATTTCCTTTAATTGCATGACACGAAACGTCATTGACAACTTCTTGACCTAGTTATCTGAAAAGAGAGCACACTAAAGTTAATTAATCAAAATGTGCTATAAACATAAATACCAGTCTTTACACATTAGGTGCTTTCTGGGCCAGACTGTCCTTCAGTAATCAGCTGAGTGCCTGGTTTAGTGAACTAAATCATAATCTGGTTACTCATTGGGGTCACCCTGCCTTCCTTAAGCAGTGCCCCAGGCCAAGGAGCTGCTGCCAGGAAGTGAGCCATTTCCACCCACTCTCCTCCCTGCACCACTTAGAGAGTCCAGGGCTGGGGAACTGTCCTATCACCTCTCCCGTGTCCGAGTTCAGTATCCATCATGCCTCCCCAGCAAGTATCCTCACGCAGCCTAACTCAACATCTAACTCTCAACTGGAGAACGAAGTAGCACTATCTTTGGCTCTGGCTTTCTTTGTTTTACAAACCTCACTAAAGAAACTTGGGTGCACATTTCAGAAACAGGTAGGCATCATAAAAGAGGAAGCGGTCAGTTCCACCCTGGTGGAGTGTCAGGGGGAAGTTTAACAAAGGCTTCATAAATAAGATGGCACTTGCGCTCTTCCGGTAAGCGGGCTGAGGTGACCTCTGAAAATAGTTTGCTATTCATTTGACCCAGAAAGCCCCACAAAATCATGCAAATCAAGAGGTTCAGAACTTTGTGTCCACTTTAAGATCACTCATGGAACCGCCATGAAGGGTATGCAGATCCAAAAAGCCACCCCGTATCTGAAGAATGTCACTTGAGAGAAACAGTGTGTGCCATTCCGCCGTTACAGTGGTGGAGTTGGTAGGTGTCCTCAGGCCAAACAGTGGGGCTGGACACAGGGTTGGTGGCCCAAAAAAGAGTGCTGACTATGTGCTGCGCATGCTTAAACATGCAGAGTAATGATGAACTTACCGGTTTAGATGTAGATTCTCTGGTCATTGAACACTTCAGGTTGAACAAACTTCCCGAGATGTAGCACAGAACTGACCCATTCACACGCTTTCCCTGCCACAGGGAGATGGTCCTACTGAAAAAGAGCAGACTGTTCCCAAACCAGAAGAGGAGGCTGCACAGAACGAAAAAGCACCCTAGAAGAAACTAAAACAAAAACTTACGGCACGGGAATAAATTCAGCATAAAATATATGCTAATAAAAGTAAAAAAAGGTGACACCTGAGAAGCTCTTTGAAGATAGGAGGGACAAGGAGATGGACAAGGAGGGATACTCTTTCTAAAATGCATAGACTAGAGAAATAAACCGGAACTAGGTCATGGAGGACCTGGTACAGGTGGCTACAGTTTGAACTTCGTCTTGTGAATAATGGAAAATCCCTGAAGGATATTGAGCATCAGGGTAACATGAAAAAATTGCATTTTACTAAGATTATTATTCTGGCAACAGTATGGAGGATAAATTATGTGCCAGGATGGAAACAAGGGTCTAGTCAGGAGATGATTGTGGTCGTTATTCCAATCTCAGTTTAGCACATTGGCTAGGATGAAGTTCCAGGCCAGAAAACCACCCGGCAATACACCAGCCCTCAGGCAGGTTCACAAGCCACAGAAAATTTCGCACAGACAAATGCCTCTCATCTAAACATAGATGCTTCTAGGCAGAAATGTTAGCTCAAGTTGCATTTACAAAATATGTAGAGCTAGATAAAAATGCCTTCCTTCTTATTGATTACTTTCAATTACCTGGGATAGTCTTTTGCCCGATACGCCTTATAATTTAGATCAGTATTTATCTGTGGGGAAGAACCAGGTTTGTGTGTGTGTGTGTTTTTGCAATTTCTAGCAGACTGACACTTTTGTCAAAGAACCATCACGATAAATCACTAGAAAAACGAAATGACACAACAAAGAATACAAAATACAAGCCCCTTTCTCTAATTTTGTTGAACAAATTGTAAAATAACTCCATCAAATTGCTATCAGAATTTCTGAATGCTTACTCTCAGTTTCTTCCACAAACTCGCAAGAATTTGCAGACCACACAATGATTAGCACTGGCCCCGATGGTCATAGCAAGAAGTGTGGGACCACAGGGAAATGGAGAGCCTCCCAGGGGAGCCCAGACTCCCCTCATTTAGTCTCCCGAAAGACACTAAATGATAATAATACTAAAATTATTCCAATGGTTCTCAACCTTCTGGCCCTTTAAATACAGTTCCTCATGTTGTGACCCAACCATTAAATTATTTTCATTGCTACTTCATAACTGTAATGTTGCTACTGTTATGAATCGTAATGTAAATATCTGATATGCAGGATGGTCTTAGGCGACCCCTGTGAAAGGGTCATTCGACCGCCAAAGGGGTCACGACCCACAGATTGAGAACCGCTGTGGCAGAAGTGGCCAGACACAAAGTCCAGCTTTGTATCATGAAACAATTTGAACAAAGCAGCATTTTTATTATATTTGGGGTTTGTTTGTTTTTTTGGTGTGTGTGGGGGGGAGGTTTCCCTCCTACATAACTTTGCTTTTAGCAACCACTGAGACCAATATTTAAACACGTTAGCACTGATGAGCAATGCCAGCAAAATATAATCAAACAAAGTGACTAAATTAATAATTTATACACTAACAACTATGTGAAAATATAAGGCACAAGGAATTAAATTAGAAAAAAAAATGTAATCCAAATTAGAGTGCGTTTCAATTAAATTAGATTCCCCAGCAGTGCTGTAAGTTTAGTTAAAGCCCACAGCACTGCAGTGACCTTAGCATCACTAATGGTAACTTGACTTGGAGCATATGTGGTACGTTTGAAGCACTTTATAAATACTTGTGTAGCTGTTCTGCTTATAAGCTTAAATGGTAATAAGACTCTTCCCAGACTTCTCTTTATAATGCCATAATAACAGTACTTTATTGAACATTGGTTATGCTTCAGAGACATTATTTCCTTAAATATACCCTGACAAATCTGCAAGATAAGAACTACATTCTCCCATTTTAAAGATGAGAACATTGAGGTTCAGCGAAAGTAAATACCTAATGAGAGGGACACTGTTGTTAAGAGGAGGGGCCAAGTTGAAACCCAGATCTCTCTGATGCCAAAGCCTGTTCTTCTGGACAAGATGCTCTACAGTACTCTGCCTGGATCATCAGCTTTAGTAGAGCTTTGACCCAGAGACTGGAGACTGCCTGGCTGGAATTGTGTTTTCAGATTTGAATGGGAGGGAGATACACTCATCGTTGACCTTCACTCAGGAGTAAAATCCCTAGCAATGTGCTTCCACCTAGGGAAGACCTCTCTGTACCTGCCAGTCTTTATTTTTTTCCTAACTTTTTATTTTGTAATAACTTTACCCTGATAGCAAAGTTATAAAATAGTATAGAGAGTCCCCATAGAGCAGAGTTCTCAACCTGTGGGTCGCGACCCCTTTGGGCGTCAAAAGACCCTTTCACAGGGGTCGCCTAAGACCATCAAAAAACACATAAATAATTACATATTGTTTTTGTGATTAATCACTATGCTTTAATTATGTCCAATTTGTACCAATGAAATTGGGGGTCACCACAACATGAGGAACTGTATTAAAGGGTTGCAGCATTAGGAAGGTTGAGAACCACTGCCATAGAGCCTTTACCCAGTTGCCCCTAATGTTAACATCTTATATAGCCACTAGAGTCGCGGTGCACAACATTCGTGCACTGGGGTGGGGGTGGGGGTCACTTCAGTCTGGCCTGCGCCTCTCACAGTCCGGGATCCCTCTTGCAGCAGTCCAGGGCTCTCACCGTCCAGGATTCCTTGCTCCTTACTGCCCTTGCTCCTTACTGCCCTCCTGCAGTGGAGGCAGGAGAGGCTCTTGCCACTGCTGCTGCACTCGCCAGCCATGAGCCTGACTTCTGAGTGCGGTGGCAGTGGCGGGAGCTTCTCCCACCTCCAAGGCAGTGCTAAGGAGCAGTGAGCCCAGTTTCTGGCTGAGCAGCGCTCCCACAGGGGGAGCGTACTGACCACCAGAGGGCAGCTCCTGCCTTAAGCATCTTCCCCCTGGTGGTCAGTGCTTGTCATAGCGACTGGTCATTCTGCCATTCGGTTGATTTGCATATTAGGGTTTTATTATATAGGATAGTACCATTAGCGAGACCAGGAAATTAACATGCTTACAATGTTGCTAATTAAGCTACAGACCTTAATTGATTTTTGTCACCTTCCCCATTAGTGCCATGTTTCCTGTTCCAGGATCCTGTCCAGGATTCCTCATTGCATTTAGCTTTTATCCCTCCTCAGTTTCTCCAATCTGTGCCAGTCCGCTGTCTTTCTTTGTTTTTCATAATCCTGACACTTTTATTTTTTTAAATATATTTTATTGATTTTTCACAGAAAGGAAGGGAGAGGGATAAAGAGTTAGAAACATCGATGAGAGAGAAACGTCGATCAGCTGCCTCCTGCACACCCCCTACTGGGGATGTGCCTGCAACCAAGGTACATGCCCTTGACCGGAATCAAACCTGGGACCCTTCAGCCCACAAGCTGATGCTCTATCCACTGAGCCAAACCAGTTAGGGCTAGCCTCCTCTACTTTCAACATCCTGCACCAGAGTGGTTCATTTGTTACAACTGATAAACCTGCATTGAGACATTATAATCACCCAAAGTCCATATTTTGAATTAGAGCTCACGCTATGAGTAGTGAATTCTATGGGTTAGGACAAATGTGTAATGACATGTATCCATTTTCAGTATTACACAGAATAGTTTCATGGCCCTAAAAATCCTCTGTGCTCCACCTACTCATCCCTCCCTTCCCCTACCCCCTGGAAACCATTGGTCTTGTTACTGTCTCCATAGTTTTGCCTTTTTGAGAAGATCATATAGTTGGAACAATACAGTATATAGCCTTTTCAAGTCAGCTTCTTTTACTTAGTAATCTGCATCTAAATTTCCTCCATGTATTTTCATGGCTTGATGGCTCATTTTTATTTAGCACTGATTAATATTCAATTGTCTTTATATACTACAGTTTATCTATTCACTACCAAAGGACATCTTGGTTGTTTCTAAGTTTACACAATTATGAATAAAGCTTGGAAATGCTACATTTCTGTTAGAGATTATCTACTTAGGTTCATAGATATACAGATTAGAAGATATTGGAGCAAAAAGATATAAGGCGTCTGAGATCCTATTGTTCCGACTTCCTCTCTATTAATCTCTGGACTATTGCATAAAAAGAGAGAAGTTTCTGTATTATCTGAAACACATTATCACCCTTTTTCCTCTATGTGTCTCTTAGTTTCAATAGCTAAAGCTGTACTCCAACTCAGTAGTTCTCAAACTTTTTGGTCTCCAGAACCCTTTATAATCTTGAAAATTATTGAGGGCCTCAAACAACTTTTATATGGGTTATATGTATCAATATTTACCACATTGGAAATTAAAACAAAGAAACTTTTAATTCATTAAAAATAACAATGATAAACATAAATAACATTTATTATGAAAAATAGTTGTTTTTTTCCAACCCAAAAAAATGAGTGAAAAGAATAGGCATTGTTTTACATTTGTGAAAATCTCTTTAGTGTCTGGTTTAATAGAAGACAGCTGGATTCTCATTGCTGATTCTGTATTCAATATGTTTTGCTTTGTTGTTTTGGTTGAAATATATGAAGAAAATTCAGCCTCACACAGATATGTAGTTGGAAAAGAAGGAATATTTTAATAGCGATTTCAGATCATTGGGAGTATTCTTTTTTTATAGTATACTAAAACTCTACAAGTGGTAGTTTCTTAACAGTTGTAACAGAATCTAAAACCATATCAATGAAATTTTTATTGCAATTCTGTTACATTAAAATATATTGGTCTCTCTTGCATTTTGAATGGATCTCTTACCCACACACAATTTTGTAACATCATGAATTGGTCATTTTGAAAATATTGGTTCACTGAGTTATGGCAGATCTTCTTAATGTTGATACACGTCATTACACAATATTGAAACATTCCATTGGTTAACATCACCATCGATCTTATAAAAAATGTTCTAAGTTATTGGGAGGTTGTCAAGCTCAGGGTGGTGGATACAAATCTTCCAAAATTAGAGTTTTCACTTGAGAGCTCAAATGTTATCATTGGCAACAAATGCTGTCAGTTGTTTTCCTTGAAGTGACAGGCTCACTTAATTCATTTTTGAGGAAATGTCTGCCAACCACCATAGCTTGACTATTAGTCACTCTTTTAATAAAAAACAAAATTCCATAAAAAAATGGCTACTTTATCTCACAGCTCCAACAACTGCAGAGGCACTTTTTCTTGAGACAAAGTGAGCATTTGTGTGTGCAGTAACAGCTGGCCCCCGAGACTTATGAGTGAGGCTACCCAAGACTAGCCAAGCCTGTTCCAGGTCAGCAGACCCTCCCTGCCAATCCATAACCTCATAAGAAAGAACAAATGATTATTGTTGTAAGATACTACAATTTGGAATTGTTTGTTATGCAGCAATAGCTAACTGATATATGTAGGGAAATGCAGCAAAGGACTTGACTGTGCAGTGGAAATAAAGTATCCTAAAAAGGCATAATTCACTCACAGTACTCTCAAATTTCTGTGTTTCATACACTAAATCACTACTGCAGATGGTGGGATGTTTTCAATCTGTATGTTCAAATAATTTTCATTCAAAAGACTGATGAGTGACCTGAGTCCTTCCTAGAATGAATAGAGCAATAAAGAGAAATAGGAATCAAATAGCAAAAAAAGGAATTCTGCTGTGCTGTTCTAGACACAGCTGCCCTAATAGAGAAATGTGCAGTTTCTACTTTCCTTGCAGTTTTTCAGTTTAGAATTACTTTAAAATAAATCCCAATGAAAGCAGTAATCAATTATGTCAAGAAGAAAACAAAGTTTGATCTGAAAATACTAACAGAATCTAACATTTTAGAAATAAAGGACTGTGTCATGTCCTATGACAACATTGTATCAAATTGCTTAAAAATAAATCACACAATCAACTCTTGGGTATCTGCATGTGTATTATCCTTTTTGCAGATTATTCATGAAAAACATTTAATTCCAGGGTTTTACCTCTCTTCTCCTCAGTGTATTTTTCTACCACCTTTCGGTCATAGTAAGCTAAGGGGTCAGAAATGTAGTGAAATACAATAGTAATTCATTTTTACTGAATCCTGCAAGAACAAGGTGTTAAATGTAAGTAAATTTCCAACATAGCCTAAAAGTCATTCGAGAATCATTGTTTATAAAAAGGGGGTGTGGGGAAGGGGCTGTAAAATGTATTTTACATTTTCTTTCCTTATAAAGCTGAATATGCTTTACTCCTTACCTTAAGTAAACCTTTATTGTACAGGTATTTTAATAGTTGTTAAAAGAAAATAAAGGTGTCCCTCGCTGGGTACTCAGTGGTTAGAGCGCTGGCCCACAGACTGAAGGGTCACAGGTTGGATTCAAGGGCAAGCACCTCAGAACACATGTGGGAGCAACCAATCGATGTGAGACACATCGATGTTTCTTTCTCTCCATCTCTCCTCCTCCCGTCCACTCTCTCTAAAAATCAATGGAAAAAAAATATCCTTAGGTGAGGATTAACAACAAAAAAAGGTGAATCAAAACAGTATTCCAAATTGCAATATTTCATCTTTTTATGGCTGAGTAATATTCTGTTGTTTTGAGAGTATCATGCTAAGTAAAATAAGTCAAATGAAGGACAAGAGCCATATGATTTCACTCCTATGTGGAATGTAAAACAAAATGCAACAAATAAACTCACAGATACAGACAACAGAATGGTGGTTTCCAGAGGGGAAAGGGGCAGGGAGAGAATGAAGAGCGTAAAGGGGTCAAATATATATAGTGACGGAAGGAGACTAGTTTTGGGGTTGTGAACACACAACACTTGGAGTATATAGTGTTGTATTATAACATATTATAGCCCTGGCCCCTGTGCTAAGTGGTTAGAGCATCTGCCAGAAGGGCTTCAGGTTCAATTCTCAGTCAAGGGCACATACCTGGGTTGCAGTTTTGATCCCCAGCCCCAACTGGGGTGTATGTGGGAGGCAACCAATCAATGTGTATCTCACATCAATGTTTCTCTCTCTCTCTCTCTCTCTCTCTCTCTCTCTCTCTCTCTCTCCCCCTATCCCCCTTCATTACAAAAAAAAAGTTATATTAAAAAGTTGTATAATGTTATTAACCAATGTTGCCCCAATAAATTTCATTAAAAATGAAAGAAAACACCCATAGGATTCCAACCGCAAGTGGTTTACAACTGAATGAGGGAGGATGGATGAAACGACATGTACATGTAAGGTCATAAGAATGGTAAAGAAAAGTGATATATGAGTTTAAAGGAAATATTGAATCTATTATTCAATGGGACTAGGGCAGTGATGGCGAACCTTTTGAGCCCGGCGTGTCAGCATTTTGAAAAACCCTAACTTAACTCTGGTGCCGTGTCACATATAGAAATTTTTTGATATTTGCAACCATAGTAAAACAAAGACTTACATTTTTTATATTTATTTTATATATTTCAATGCCATTTAACAAAGAAAAATCAACCAAAAGAATGAGTTCGTGTGTCACCTCTGACACGCGTGTCATAGGTTCGCCATCCCCGGACTAGGGTGAAGTGAGTGAAGCACTTGCCCCAGGTACAACATTTAAGGGGGTACCAAAATCACAATAATCAAGATATGTAATGTTTTAATGTATAATTTTAAAAGTCAAAATTAATGCAGGGTTTTTTAAAAAATATATTTTATTGATTTTGTACAGAGAAGAAGGGAGAGGGTTAGAGAGTTAGAAACATCGATCAGCTGCCTCCTGCACACCCCTCACTGGGGATATGTCCGCAACTAAGGTACATGCCCTTGACCGGAATCGAACCTGGGACCCTTTAGTAGGCAGACCAACGCTCTATCCACTGAGTCAAACCGGTCAGGGCAATGCAGGTTTTAAGTAAAGACTGGGTCAGTAACAGTACCATGCAGAGCCATGCTGGAGTGTGAGGCAAAAGGAAAAGTCAATGAAAGACAGTTGGGGCTGGTGAGTGGTGCGTCCACTAACTAGGAAGTTACATCATTTTCTAAAATTAGTCTGTTGTGAAAAAACAGTGGCCTACTGCAAGGAGTAATAATTTTTATGATCATTGGCCTCTTTCTACAATGTTGGGTGCCACACTCTGAGTGGAATACTATTATATTGCTAATAGGAGCAGATACTGGCCTTGGGCACTTTGTCTGCTAACCATTAGGATTTTTAGATGGAATCTAAAACCTGATACCACTCTTCAAGTTGAAAGTCAGAATACTGGGTCAGAATTGTACTGCTCTAATAATTATATTAGTGTGTTTTTTCTCTACACTTTCTGCTAGAGACAGCTCTCTCTAGGCAGCCTGAGGCATCCATCTGCCTTGGGGCAAATTAAGATTGTGAAACAAAGAAAAAAAAGAAGAAGAAGAAAAAGAAAGCTATAATTTGCCTCTGACTTGGAAAATGGAATTTTCAAATATGCAGCAAGACTTATAAGCTCAGCTTTATAAAAAAATAAAATAAAAAAATAAAAAAGGAATTCCTACAGTCCCTTACCTCCTCCTTTAATTTATCTAGAAAGGAGCTGACTCAGATCAGGGAATATTTTCCATAGTGAAAATCAGTATCTCGCCCACCTTTGGCCAAGGTCTAGGCAAGGAGTACAGGATATACAGGAAGTGAAAAGCACACCTGCTGCTTCTCATATGAACAGATTTAGAAAGGAGATAAAGGGGAAGGAAATGAGTTCCTCTGAAAATGGTATGTTGGAGAGTTGAAGGAAATGATAAGACCATAGGGGATTTTCCCCAATTCAGTTTTAAGGTATGGGAGGCCATTGCCTCACAGGCTGCCTTGCCTTCAACTTCAGGGACAGCCCCATTAAAGTCAAAAGCATAGTAGGGCAGAGTTAGGCCCAGGGATTAGTTTTTCTGTGTCCAAGTAAGGTATGGACAGAACTCGAAAGTTCTCCCATGCTCCCAAGGGGAGCTAGAAAGGTAACTGAGATGAGAGCCAAAGGCTTTCTTCCCCACATAGCAAAGACTATTGGTAAGCTGTCGAAGCCATGACGAGGGAGGGTGTGCCATGTGAACTATGGCAATGCTAAGTAAACAGGTATGCATATACGTACACAGGCTATACAATGCATGGTCACAGGTAGAAGGATTCCAGGTCCCGACCAAGCCAGGAAACTGTACTCTCGGTTATATGAGCTGTCCCCTTTAGCAGCTTGTGTAATGCAGTTCATTCTCTTGGCCTACGTGGTAAGATGTGACCATGTAGACAAAGAACAGTTTTACAAAATCAGGAGAGCCAGAAGACACCATGAGGTGGACACTATCAAAGCTCTTCCCAGACCCCCTTGGATCTATTTAGAGGTTCTGTGTGCACCAACCCTACCCCCCTCGCTTAAGTGTGCTTTGGCCTCCAATGCCTGCAACTGGGGCTCTTCATTGGAGATATGCCCTCAGGCTCCTGGAGCAGCTTCATGCATCTGCCACGTAGACTTAGAAGAGTCATGGGAGTGGGCCTTACGCAAAGATTGATGGGGGAGAAGGATGTATGACGGGAATAGAAAAGCCCAATCTCTTCACTTTAAAGCCTCAAATGAGACTACATTGGCTGCAGGAAAGACCCACTAACCCTGGTGGACCACTATTGAAGCCGACCTTGCTCTGTCTTTTCTCTATGTAAGTAAAGGGCTGTTTTAGCCAGTGCTTGACTGTGCTGTGTTTTCCTTGGAGACTCCGATACCAAATGCAGTGGGCAGAAATGCTTAGAATCATCCCCTGGGATTGGTAACCAGTGCAGGTTACCTGCTCTACAACTCTCCTCCCTCATCGTTTTATGGACTAGAGCAAGTCTCAAAAGCCATGCCTCTGTTCAACAAGATAGGAGTATATAGTTTTCTTGCAGGTAGGAGCTGTGGACTGAGGTTCAGAGACAACACACAAGTCCCTGGGATGTCTGGTAAAATCATGGTGCCCCTGTCTTTGGGGTTCAGAGTGGCAAAGTAGGTTAACAAAACAAGGTTTCAGCCAATGAGGAACATGGCAGGGGGCCGTCATTGAAAATGGGGTACAGGTTGCATGCTTAGCCACAGGACATGAATTAAAGAGTGGAAAGACCAAGGCAAGAGAAATAGTCCCAACATCCCCACTGTAGTTGTAGAAAAGAGGGAACTGAAGCAACTGTGAAATCCAGTCTGAGTGGCGAGGGTGAGAAAGAGTCAAAGGTATAAATATTCTGAGCTCTTTAGGAAACTGTATTGTAGTATCTTGTCGACTTGTAGAGCAGGTAACATGCACTGGTTACCAATCCCAGGGGATGACTACATCTCCCAGCATCCCTTTCCCTCTTTAAGTTCAGGCTAGGATTTGCCACAAGAGACATCTCCTATGAAATTTGGAAGGCAGAAATGAAGCAGTAGCAACAGTTTTTTTGCCCCTGATGGTCAGGGTACTGGACAGTGTGGCAGCTCAAGTTCATTGTCACTGAATCCACATAGGACAGCACTGACTCACAGTTCCTCCCGCTCCCGCCAAATGTCTGTCTTCAGCTTCTCCCAGTATTGTATCAAAGCAGGGCCCCTCCATGGCAAGGGGCACCGGCTTACTCTGCAGGACACCCACAGAACCAGGGTTGGAATTAGTGAGAAATGGATATTCATTTCAATTCATCTTCACAGATTTCAGAGTGTCCTTGCTCTGGTCTTATTTACTATATTCTCCCAATTTCCACTGTCAGTCAAATGCCAATGAAATGAATAGGATATGTGAAGTTACTTAGGATGAAAGCAAGAAATGCACTGCTCATTTATGCCAGAGACCAAATATGTACAGATGTTGTCAAAGTATAAATATTACCACCACATGGCATTAGTTCACAGGACACTCAGGAGATCACCCTGAATCAGGAGAAGACTTCACAGACCAATGGTCTAGAAGACACTGTATTAGGGTGTATATATGCTCTGAATTCTAGAACGACAGATTTCCTTTTCCCTTCTGATTTAATTAAGTCTCTCTTTAAGACAATCCTATTATGTGTGGATTTATTATAGCTGAGATTAGTCTTTAAAAAGAAGATAAACACAGAAGGCTATGCGGTCATTGAGAAAGAAAATCAATTTAAGTTGTCATTATTCAGAATTAGGGTTTTACATGAAAAACCCATAAATTCTGACTCTCTCATATTTCTATATTGTGAAACAGGTGATCATAATGCAGATTATACAGATTATTTAGGTACTGCCTAGATGTAACTCAGCAATAGAGTATGAGCTCAGATCTTGTCAATAGATTACAGTAGAATTTTGAAACATGGGAATACAGGTACATGGGAATACAAGTTTTTTTGGTTTTTTAGTCACTGGTCTTCCTTTATGCTGAATATATGTATGTACAAGCCCACTAGAAATTCAGATGCAGAATTTCCTTTCATCTGATCATGTAGAAGTGAATTAATGTAGATGATATGAACAGAGAAAGATAAAAAGATGTCATGTTGAATATTCAATAATCCATTACTCAAAGATAAAAGTTTTCTAATAGCCATTAAGAAGAAAATCAAAGAATATATAAATTTTAATTTAGCATAGCATTGCATCACATCATAGCTTGTGGGAGGCTTCCGGAGCATCTAGCAACAGATGGATTACTGGTCATTGACTAAGAATTTGCCAGTGCCAAAGGTAAAGAAAATTGGACTGCTCCTAAAAGATTTTAAATAAAAAAAGAAGTTAAATTCCCCATCGTAAAAACCTTATGGAAAGCTGTTACGAATTTAGGCACTACTGAATAAAGCTGCAGTTAAGAAAGCCAATTATTTTTATAGGGAAAATAAATTTTTCTATGATAATTCAGATAAAACTGGTAAGTGGATAACTGCCTTAATAAAAGAGAGAGAGAAAGCTCAACATAACAGCAATTTATACAAAACAAGGAGTGATAATGAGGAAAGAGATAAGAAATATCTTTAAGGCTTATTATGAGAGTATATAAATCTGAGAACCTGGTAAGGATGGTAGATTTAGAAGTTTGGTGGGAAGGATTGAAATCTTATATCTCTTCCTAAATAAAAACGTTCTTAAAGATGAAAATGCCTACCTTGAATGTGTGCCTATAGGATTACCCCAAAATGTGGGGAGTTCTAACCAGGACCCAAAATTTCAGTTGACACATTTCAATAATATGGAGAACTCAAACCCATTTTGAAATTACTATATTCTATTGAATTGCTCCTAAATCAATTAACTGATTCTGTGAAAAATCATTCACCTGCATAAGTCAGGACTCTGTAATTATAAACGACAAAAACTAACTAAGGTTGGCTTAAGCTGGTAGGCTAGGTTGGTTATTGCAGCTGGGAAAAGCACTGGGTTAGCACAGCAGGTACTGAGCTTAAGGACTGGTGATCTGGATTTACCACTACCTGGATTTGCTTCCCTTTCTACTTGTCTCCAGTTTCTGGTTGCTTCTGATGCCCCCAGCCACATCCAGTGGGAGAGAATGAAGCCACGCCAAGACAGTCCAGAATTAAAGTAATTAGAAGCAAGAGCAAGAACAAGAGGGAAAGCATGTCTTTATGGCAATAGAGTTCCAGTTTCAAACTCTGAGATCCCCAGGACTGTGCCGTGCAGGTTCCTGGAGCTTTTCCTCTGGTTCTGCTACCTGTTACACGAGCCTTACACTAAAATAAAAAAAAACCCTTTGGGCTCAAGCTAGTTTGAGTTTCTATCGCTTGTAACCAAAAGAGTCCACATTAATATAACTTACCTCTCTGAATAATGCTGGAGAGCTGACTTCCTGGGAAAGCAAATGTGTGGGTAATTAAATTAATGTTTGAGATTTGTTACAAAAAGAGGGAAGTCTTAAGTGGGCTTCAGAAAAGGGACTGGTGCAAGTTATTTGTGAGGCAGGAAAGTGGAGAACAAAATTTATAGGGTTAAAGTAAAGAAGTAGAGTTAATGATATGAATGTGTTCTATTAATCAGCAAAATTATTGAAATCCATGCTTAACAAGTATTTACTGAGCACTCTTTGTGTGTTGGGCATGGCAGTTTTAGCAGAATAGTGATGGTGAAAGCTACTTAAAAATATAAAATATTTTATGACATAAAATTATTTAAGGAAATAGAGCATTATCAAGATGGTTGAAGCCTCCATGTACTCCTTTCCAACAAGAGGTAGAGATGAATTAGAATGTGTGCTTAAAGCCACATTTCGAAGAGTTAAATGGTTAGAGAATGGAGGCAGGGAATCTGGGAGGCTCTTTGCTGATTTGATGCTAAAATGAATGAGAATAATAGAAAGAAAGCTTGAGGGGATCACAGAGTGGAGGGAAGGTTTTAAATTTAGAATAGAGCAGAAGTGAGCAGGCTTCTGGCTGAAGTGAAGGAGCCAGGCAGAGACTGAGGATGCAAGAGAGAGAGATGGGAAGCTGTAACTAAGATAATCCACTCTCACAAAGGTAGGAATGGTGGAAATGTACTTGGGGGTAAAATTCAGCTATATCCCTGAAGATCCATTCTAGTTATTAAGACAATTCCATTTATTTAATTTAATGTGTTTATTTTCCTTGTCCTTTATATATTCCTCCAGGTAAAATATATGGTACATTAGCACAAGCCTTTTTTTTTTTTTTAAATCACACAAATCCCTTTGGACATTTTATAAAAGCAAAGATATGGTTAAAACTCAACAAAACAGTAACAGAATACAGAGTGAAGACTGTTGCTACAATTCCTTGAAGAATTGAACCCTGTAAAAGAGACAATTTCTTTATTTTTATTTCAAATAGCGCCACATGCATAAATCAATCTGTGTTCCCATTTTTACATTATTATTGAAAATGAATAAAAGAGCTTCTTGGCTGTTGAAGATGTTACTCTATTTTCCTCAACAAGATTATGCAATAATATCCCAATTTTAACCAACAGAATGAGTTGGGTTATGGAACAATTTATTCATAGAGATAGGACTCGCTTCATAAAAGGTAGTCTCTCATGAAACAATGTGAGCAAGGTCTGGGTATTATTAGTTGCGCCCCAAATATTTTATTCCCAGTTCTGATGATAGTGAAATACACTAACTGGCATTTGATACCATTTAAATGGCTATATGCTTTGGAAGGGCTTAAAGGATTTGGTCTCAAGAAACTTTTACAATATTCAGTTGATATGCCTTCTTATATATATCTTTGAAAGCACTTGTTAAAATTAATAATATTGATTTAAAGGATAGGGCGATCCAAGATAGCATCTGTCTCCATAACTATATGTGCCTAATATTAAGTTGCTTTTGTACATGTTTTAAGCAAAATAATGATATATTAAAGTATTAAAAGCTCATGCAGCATCTAATTATTTATCACTGAAAATTATTTTAAATTTTCTTTCATTTAAAAAACATCTAAATATATTATTACACTAGAGGCCTGGTGCATGAAATTCATGCACTGGAGGGGAGGGTCCCTTAGCCCAGCCTGCACCCTCTTGCAGTCCAGGACTCCTCGGGGGATGTCCGTAAGTCGGCAGGCAGACATCCCTCTTGCAATCTGGGATCCCTCGCTCCTTACTGCCTGCCTGCTCACTCCTTACCTCTCAGCTTGCTGCACCTTAGCGCTGCCACAGAGGTGGAAGAGGCTACCGCCGGCCGCTGCCACTGTGCTCACCAGCTGTGAGCCCGGCTTCTGGCTGAGCGGTGCTCCCCCTATGGGAGCACTCCTGCATTGAGCATCTACCCCCTGGTGGTCAGTGTGCATCATAGTGACCCATCATTCTGGTCGTTCCACTGTAACAGTTGCTTAGGCTTTTATTAGATAAATTTCTGTTTCTGAGAGATATCACATGGACATATATTTGAGTCTCAATATTTTATGTCTAGAAAAATAAAGTCACAGAATAGAACTCTAAATAAGTTTTCAAACTGACTTCATTTATTAATGATACAGTCAATAGTATTTATATGTAATTTTCATAGGATTATATATTTGTAAACTAAAACACCAACATTTTCCTATATGAAGTAATGCTATTATTCTCAGCTTGGTAAATATCTGGAACATATTTCCAAAAGAAAAGTAAAGTTCTTTTCTATGGACTGCCATGGCTCTTGGGTAAGTTTTATTTAACCTATGAGACTAAACTAGTACCCCAGATTAGCTAGTTTATCCATAGCCATAAATCATGTACTTGTCACTCCTACCTACAGTCCTACTGATAAATTATCACATCCATAGGAAAACCCGAGTCATCATTAATCAAACATGCTACTGGGCAAGGGTCCATTGTAGTATTTGATATTTTGAACCATGTCTTTTGAAAAAGATAAAAATTAAATTTAAAAGAAGTCAATGGGGGAAAAAAGAAGACTCATGTAATGCTTTAGAATTTAAATGTTTAAAAAAAGCCAAAACAGAGATAAAAAAATAAAAGAAGTATCCATTTGGCATTGTCTCCTCCCATTGTTTTTGCCATTTGGGTTTATTCTGTGCTGTCCTTTTGGTGGGATATTAGAAGGGGAACATTGTCAAAGGCCTTCAACCTGGCATATTTAAACAGAAGTCTGTAAGCTTTCATTTTCTATCTGATATGTTATGTATCTTTCTTTTTGTTTCTGTACATACCAATGAACTCTAACCTTCAGGATCTTGCCTTATAAAAGGATAGCTGCTTTGATGTCAGTTTAGGAGTGGAAATGGTATATACACCATCACTAATAAAATCTTGCTTCAGGAATTTATTCTCTTTTGGGGAAAAATGCTTTGACCCATTAGCCATCATTAACATTGACATGCAAATGATGTTGGTTTTGTTGATAGAGGGGAAAACCAGAGGATTCCATTTAGGATCTTGATGATGATTTGCAAAGGTGTATCTCCTGGAGGAAAGGGCTGAGGCTGAGATACGTAGATACAACTGACCTACTTCACAATTTTACTTGGGGCCAGCACAATATTTCTTCACTAAACTGAGGTGTCTATCTCTTCAAGTCTCTAATTTCTCAGGAAATAAATAATGTATTGAACCCCCAAATCTTCCCGAAGCTTCAATTACCCCCGATCCTTTGCATTAAAGAGAGAAAGCACAGCTTCTGCATCTTCTGGCCATTAGAATAGATTAGTTTACCTTCCCACCAGCTTAAACAAAATAGCCACTCAATGGTCCTCTGAGGACTAACCAAATAAGAAAATCAGGCTGTAATCAATGCTACTGCTAGGCTTAATAGTTTTCTGATATTTGGTTTAAATCTTATTGCTGTCAGTTGAGTATCCATTTTTAAGCAATTCTATTTGTCTCTCAATTATGTGCGTATGTCTCCTGTAATATCCCTCCTTGTGCTAGAAGAGGAAGGGGACACTGAGAATGACATTGGTTATTTAGTTTTTCTTGTTATTATAATCAATGGTTTCTTTATGATCATTTTGTTAAACTAGGTATTTATTAGGATTTTTATTTTGGGTTCAGTGAGGTCAGTATTTTTGGCCACTTACCCCCATGTTCAGTATTTTCCTCCCATCTGATGAGAAAGTTGATAACAGTGTCGTTTCATCAAGATGCTTTTAAGGTAATTTTTATGTTTTTGTTGAACATGGCTCAAAGAGCAACCCCAAACATCAAGACACAGATGCTGATTAAAACACATGGCTGTTTGCTTCCCTGCTTATTGGCCCAGTGCCTGGAAGGATCGCACACCAGCAGGTGGATAGGAGTGTGGCTGATACACCTGACATGAGAATGGACTAAAAGGAAGCCCAGGCTCCACTCCAGTAAAATCAGGATCTTCTTATCTTTGACCAAATCACTTCAGATCAAGCTTCTATTATGGCAGAACTAGCTAGTGGTTTTGAAATTAAAATCAGGAAGAACTTCAATGTTGTTAGGCTGTTTCCATATATTGCAGGAATCTTAGGGTTGGAGAATGATATGAAGCTGAAGGAGGAAAGGAAAACCACTGTGGTAGATTAAGAACAAAAACTGGCTCCAATTCTTTACCCTCCTTTGCCATATTGCAAGCCTTGGCCTTTTATGGGATACATTTGAGTAATAATAAATAGAACGTGACTTACAAGTTTAATTCATTCCGTGACGGAGCTCATAACTGAAATTACTCGTATGTCAAATCACTGTGACGTTCGCTGCACCAACTAGCGGTGGGGTAGCTGAAGCTGGCCCGTAACCCGAATTTTTTTGAGCCTGCAACTCAAAGCAAAAAATCGGCCGAGAGACGGCTTGTATCTCAAAAAAACTCATTAGTCGGGACACTCGTAAATCAAGGCCCCACTGTATTATTTAAAAAATGAAAGAAATGTAATAAAATATTTTAAAACTGCTATTGCATCAAAAAACATTCAAAGAAGCCATTCTAACTGCGGGATGAGACCTGACAGAGGATGGTGAAGTCAATGTAAATCCATGTTCCTGAGCCCAGGCTACACCTTAGAAACGCAGAGGTTACTTTTTAAAGTCCCAGTGCCTAGGTTCTTCTCCAGACCAATTAAATCACAGTCTTCAGTGGTGGGAATTGAGGGGAGATGCTGAAAATGAGGGATAAACCCAGGCATCAGTATTTTTAAAAGCTCCCCAAGTGATCTTATTGCACAGCCAAATTTGAGAACCACTGATTTAGAAGGTCACAAGTAGCAATTCTTTTCATAGCTAAAGTAGAATAGCAAAGAGTAGAGTGAATGGAATAGATAGAAAAGAAAATATCAGTATTTCACATGCAGTCAGGGTATTATTTTAGGTGGTTTTGTTCCATATACATATATGTTAGAGTATATGGGTAGTGATTATAGTACATTTCTAACTGTGGGTCACTGCTAAGAAATTTTTTAAACTACTGTTGTAAAATGAACAGTGAATAAGCACGTAAGAAAAGGTGGAGAAATATTCACAAATGACAGTCTGGATTTTTAAAAAAGTTACATCCCAGCACAAATGCAGAGAAGACAAGAATTAGTTTAGGACACACAATTATCAATAAACCTCAAATAGAAAGCAGAAGAATCTGGAATATACTGGCCTAAAACTTAGAGCATTCTTGCTTGTTATATGTACTCGTGTTTAAGCTAAAGATGGAGAAAAATAGACACCTTGAGCTTCCAATAGTGAAAGGTCACTCTCAAATAATCTGTTAAATCCATAAAATCCTGATTTAAAGAACCTTATAAGATATCGTGAGAGAGATATTTGAAGTATGTGGTCAGTGAAATTTAGCAGACTATACACCCCTTGTAACAGTGGTTCTCACCTTTGCCCCCGCCCCCATTTGAAAATCCACTAAGAGCAAAGGGACTTCTTTAATAAAAATACATATATTCAGCTACACATGGAATTTTGCACAAAATAAAGACACCCCCCAAAGCCATTTATGGACCATTTCTTCACAGTGTTGATCCCTAGATTAAGAGCCCCTGAAAGAATGACTTTGAGAAAGCTGATTTCCATGTGGGTGCCCTGCAAATTGTTCAACTATCCATTAATTGATGACACTTGATATGTAGAGTTTTCATTTCACAGAATTAATAAAGCAGGGACCAGATTTAGTAAATGAAGTAATCAAAGGTGAGGTCCCAGGGGCCCAGTTCTAAGATTGTGCTGGTGGTGCAGTACCCTTGCCTGTGCTAGACATAGCTTCCTATTCTTCCTTCTGTCTCTCTGTTTTAATCGTGGTTTCTTTGTCATAAAACATACTTAACATAAAATGTATCATCTTGTTTTTTTATAAGTGCACAGTTTAGTAATGTTAAGTACATTCACATTGTTGTGAAACCAATCCCTAGAATTCTTTCATCTTGCCAAACTGAAATTCTACATCCATTTAACAAGAATTCCCCATTTCCCTTCCCCCGAAGCCCCTGGCAACCACCCTTCCACTTTCTGTCTCTATGAATTTAGCTACTCTAGGAATCCTATATAACAAAAGCCTAATATGCTAAGTGTCCGGTTGGCCGGTCGGCCATTCAACCAATCAAAGCGTAATATGCTAATGATATGCTAAGGCCACTCAACCGCTCACTATGATTCGCACTGACCACCAGGGGGTAAACGCTCCAACCAGTAGGTTAGCTTGCTGCTGGGGTCTGGCCAATAGGGACTGAATGAGATGGGCCAGACATGCCCTGGAGCCCTCCCACAGTCACTCCCTGGTTGGCCAACCTCCTTCATCCCTCCCTGTCCCCAATCGTGCACCGGGGGGATCCTTCAGCCTGGCCTGCACCCTCTCACAATCTGGGACCCCTCAGGGGATGTTAGAGAGCCGGTTTTGACCCCACCCCGGAGGCCTGGCCGAGGGACTCCACTGGTGCACAAATTCGTGCACCAGGCCTCTAGTCTCATATAAGTGGGTTCATATAGTCTTTGTCTTTCTGTGAATGGCTTATTTCACTTAGCATAATATCCTCCAGGTTCATACATTTTGTAGCATGTGTCAGAATTTCCTTCCTTTTTAAGGCTGAATAATGTTCCATTGTATGTATAGACTACATTTTATTTATTCATTAGTGATGTACACTTGGGTTGCTTTCTCCTTTTGCCTATTGTGAATAGTGCTACTGGGTTTTTTTGTTGTTGTTGTTAATCCTCATCAGAGGATATTTTTCCCATTGCTTTTCAGAGAGAGTGGAAGGGAGGGAGGAAGGGGGAGAGAGTAAGAGAGAAAGGGAGAGAGGGAGTAAGAGAGAGAGAAGGAGAGGGAGGAGAGAGAATAGGTTACATGTCCTTGACCAGGAATGAAACCCTTGAATCTACAGTGCACAGACCAACACTTAATCACTGAGGCACACCAGCCACGTTAATGCAGCTGTTTTGTTTTGTTTTTAAAATATATTTGTATTGATTTCAGAGAGGAAGGGAGAGAGAGGGAGAAACAGAAACATCAATGATGAGAGAGAATCACTGATTGGCTGCCTCCTGCACACCCCCCCACTGGGGATTGAGCCTGCAACCTGAGCATGTGCCCTTGACTGGAATCGAATCCAGGACCCTTCAGTCTGCAGGCCGAAGTTCTATCTACTGAGCTAAACCAGTTAGGGCTGATGCTTCTGTTTAAATCTTTTAAAAACTTGTTGCAAAGCTCACCCCAGAGAGCAGCCAGAAAGAACCTTAATTTGGGAGTCTACTCTAGAGTAATCCTAAAATGAAAGCAAGCACTATCAACCATCATCAAGGATGACAAAAAAATGCTAGTCTCAGATTGTAACTTGCCACACTGTAACTTGAGGGTGGAATGCTCTGTTCTTACAGAGAACAGCTGATTTTAAATTTTATAATTTTTCTCATTGTAAAAATAATATGCTTACTGTAGAATATTTGGAAACTAGAAAAAGAATAGCTAAGAGATTATCTCTAACCTTCAACCCAGAGCTAGTCACTGTAAAGGTTTTGTTGGGTTTCTCCTAGTTTTTCTGCTATATTATGTACATTTATATAAATGTTATGCTATATCTATCTATCTATATAGCTGTATACAATTTTTTAAACTAATTTGGATCATACTGCATATAATTTTGTATTCCTTTTCCATTTACAATAACACACTGTATTGTTAGCATTTTCTTGTTAAAATTAATTCTAATGTCTCTACAATATTCCATTTTATGGAAATATCATAACTATTTGTTTCCCTATTGTTTAATATATAAGTTATTTCCAATGTTTTATCTATTATAATCTGATAAACATCTTTCTACAAAATCATTATCTACATTACTGATTAATTTCTTTTGGCTAAATAACTGGAAGTAGAATTGTTGAGTACAAAGGTGTGAATTTATATAAATCTCTTACTACATATTTCCAAATTACTGGAAACCTGCAACCAGCTTGGCAATATGTAGTAAGAGATTTATAAAAATTCACACTATTGGGTCTAATCATTCTAGAGTATTATCTTTTATTAGTCTTTGCGTATTTGTAAGATCAAAAAACAATTAGTATTTTTGTTTTTCTTTCATTTGCATTTTTCACAAGTTTAATGGCCTTTACATTTCTTCTTGAAATGCAAAACTATAGAGACAGTAAAACTATTAACCGTTTCCCAGGATGGGAAGGGGGTAGAAGAGAATGATAAATAAGTGGTTCACAGAGGCTTTTTAGGGCAGTAAAAATACTCTGTATGATACCATAACAATGGATACATGTCATTATGTATTTTTACAAACCCATAGGATGTACAACAGTAAGAATGAACCATAATGTAAACTATGGACTTCTGATGTTTTCATTTTAATTGTCTAAAAGTTATCTTGATATCCTGTGAGATGACAATCTAATTTAATTTCTTCCCACCCCAAAACCTACCCACAACCACAAATTTAGCCTTTCCCAAAAGGATGAAATGTTCAATAACATTTTGGGAAACAGTGCTGTTGTATTTTATTATTAAGAATTGCTTGGGCTATTATTTAAGATAGTCATTAAGGACATATAATTTTATTCTCAGACCTTTAAGAGTTTCTATCAAGAATGAATATTCACTTCATTAAAAAACTTTTTCAGTCTCTACTAAGATGATGATGAATTTTTCAGCTTGTCCTAATCATATGATATGTTTATATGATTTCCTAATTTAGAGCAACCTTTCACTGCAAACCTAAATACAAATAAATCATGGAAGATGGTTATTTTAATATAACTGATCAATTCAATTTATTTTAATCACAGTTATGTTAGTTGTGATTTTTGATCTTATACATAAGTAAACTTGCGTATTACATTTTTTAGGTTTTGGTATCAAAGTGCCATTAGTTTCATAAAGTTGTTTGGATAATTTTCTAATAAAATTTTCATCTTATTTGCTTTAATATCCACTTTTTAAAAACTATATTTCTTTATATATTGTCTCTTTTTTCGAAGAAATGCCTTATAAATTTATCAGTTCTTCTCTTTGTTGGTTTTTTTTTTATTAATCTCTACTTTTATCCTTATCAATTCCATTCTTCTGTTTTCCCAGTTTTTCTGTTTGAGTTGTTTTCCTTTGGCTTGGAAGCTTTTTTTGTAATAAAGTATGACACATTTATACCAAAATGTACAAATATATACGTAAAGCTCAAATGACAATGATCAGAGTCAGTTAATTCCACCTGCCTCTTATTAGAAGGAAAAAGTAGTTAAATAGAACATCATTTCATAGACAGTTTAAAAGGCACAACTTCTCTTTGTGGAATTCTGATGTATATATGCTAAATCAGCCTTAAGATTATAACTATCGTTGGTATATGTTATTCAAATTATTTTAGAACTATTGGTTGCAAGAGGCAAATTCCACCTGAACTTTCTTAGAACAAAGGAGGATTCATTGGAGACTGAACGGTGTTCCTGTTACTTGCAACCAAATAAATCCCTTAATTCACTACAATGCATTTTAGGAGGATTTCTCAAGTTTGTCCTCCACGTTACTAAAAGAACCAATAAACCAAAGAATGAGACAGGCAAGTCCAGCTTGACCATTTAGAGAGCTTAATAGGGAGGGAACTTGTGTAGAGAAACAGGTCCTGGGCGGCTGGGGGACATTCAGGTCTCTATCTTCCTGTCCTGGGCCACCCTCTTTCATTTCCCCTCTGAGGTAGATCTATGTGCTCTGAGAGGAGTGCATGGGCAGTCATGGGGAGACCGCAAGGCTAGACAGATATCAGCAGGTGCTATCTGAGCTAAGAGATAGGTAACATCTAGAGCAGCGGCTCTCAACCTGTGGGTCGTGACCCCTTTGGCGGTCAAACGACCCTTTCACAGGGGTCGCCTAAGACCATCCTGCATATCAGATATTTACATTATGATTCATAACAGTAGCAACATTACAGTTATGAAGTAGCAACGAAAATAATTTTATGGTTGGGTCACAACATGAGGAACTGTATTTAAAGGGCCAGAAGGTTGAGAACCACTGATCTAGAGCTTCTTGCCCTAGAGCAGTGATGGCGAACCTATGACATGCATGTCAGAGGTGACACGTGAACTCATTTTTTTGGTTGATTTTTCTTTGTTAAATGGCATTTAAATATATAAAATAAATATCAAAAATATAAGTCTTTGTTTTACTATGGTTGCAAATATCAAAAAATTTCTATATGTGACATGGCACCAGAGTTAAATTAGGGTTTTTCAAAATGCTGACATGCCGAGCTCAAAAGGTTCGCCATCACTGCTCTAGAGGAAGGAATAATGAAACTTCATGACTAGCCCCAAACTAGTCACACAATCCAGAGTTCACCCAGGGAAAGAGGAGGAGGGCAAAGGGCCCAGGTCATTCACTGGCAAGTTAAGCTGTCAGATTAGCTTCGAGGTGGTGTTGGCTCTGTCCACACACCCTCTTTTTTTTTGCTGTGTTTTTTCCTGGGAGTTGTTTCTGAATGTGTGGAGAGATGGGTACTCCTGCGGTTAGGTGGGGGAAAGAGAAGGTGCATGATAGAACTTTAGCTCTCACTGGCTACATTGGTGTTTGTTTATGGTCAATAAAGTACTTACAAGCTGGACTTAAATACAGACAGTGAGGGGACGGCAAGTCTTTCCCTGGTTTTTCACATCATCTGTCACATTCTGCTTTAGAGGGAAGAGCTGACAGAAAGTACATTTTCAGTCCATCATCATCAATAAAACAGTTAGTTGAAATTCCACCTGGACTTTAGCAACTGTTCCTCTCTCATTTTGCGTCCACAACACCATTGCCAGTCTTTCTCCTTTTCTGTATCTTTATGGGCATTTTAACAGGAAATTGTAAAGCAGCCTATCAGGATCTCTAGACAATCCCTTTGTGAATCCAAATTGGAGACATGCTTTTAAAGGCTTTTGCCCTAGGAATATACCTTCAATATTTTAACATAAGATATGGAAGTTAAATGAGAGAATAGCATGGTAGATGGAATTTAGCTCTACTCTAGCCTTTCAGGAATGCATCTGTTCATGTCTTAAGGCATACATAAATGAATTGATAATTGGATATCCAGAGTTGGCTACATATGTGACACTATGACACTACAGAATTTGGAAGGAATCGCATTATGTTCTTTAAGTATACTTGATAAAATAGTGTTTCAACCTCTGGCGGTTCTATGTAATTTAAATTAAATGTAATATTTATTTAAATAGTTCATACAGTATAACATTCAATGTCCTTCAGATAAGCCAAGTTAAATGGCAAGATAAAAATTATTCCATATTAATTCACTTTAACTGTGAAAAATAGTTGAAAACAGATGATTTCTGGAGGATCTGTGAGTTTAAAAGTAAACAGAAATGTAGCATGTCAGTTTCCCAGGATTATAAAGCTGACTCATTTATGAGGAAATAGATCCCAACAAAGAACCACGAGTTAAAGAAAACTACTAAAATTTGAAACTACAAACAGGAATAAAATATTGGCACTACCCATAATATATCTAAGAGAATGCGTTTCTTTTTATTTGGATTACACCACTGCAGACTTTTTGAATGAAAATTACTTTTTTCCAGTCACCTATTAAACATTCACGTGTACTATGCTGTACATTACTTGAGGCTTCGTCCATAAGATAAAGTTCCTAAAGTAATTTTTCTAACTGAACCCATAACTCTTTCATAACCCTCATCCCTGAATATGCATGATTTCCCATTACTGTTTATGGTTAGGACTTCTGTCTTTACAGTATATGGGCACAAAAATCTATGTTACATTTGCTGTGGGAACTATAATTTTTAAGGCGCCGTGCTTGTAAAATCTTTACCTTTATTATATTACCATAATGTAGATTTTTTATTTTATAGAGTATTGCATGTCGAGGGAACACAGTATTGCACTGTTGGATGGACTGAGTTGTTAGTTACATCATGGTGTCGCTTGTTCTTTTAAAGCAGCAGTCAGGGAGCTCATTAGAGTGTCAGCGCAACTTGACTGGCTTCTAAGGTTGGCTACCCTGTGCTTGTCTTCACTCATTACCGCCCATTTTTTAGTCTCTCCTTATATTGGAATTACTAGCCATGCCCTCTGTCATGGGACTTTGCATTGCCTTCCTCTACAGCAAACAGAGTTATTTTCATACCATATTGATATTGTACTTGGCCATATGACTTGCGTTAGCCAATAGAATGTGGGCAGAGTGATAATGTACTGGTTACTCTGCTTATCTTTTGTCATCTGCCATGAGCAGAACATAAACATTCCCTATGTGGCTGCTGGTCCCAGAATGAAGAAGGCATGTGGTCGGCAAACCGCGGCTCGCAAGCCACATGCAGCTCTTTGGCCCCTTGAGTGTGGCTCTTCCACAAAATACCACGTGCTGGCATGCATGTACAGTGCAACTGAAACTTCGTGGCCCATGCGCAGAAGTCGGTTTTCGGAAAGGAGATAGATGAAACAAGTATTCAAGATGAGTGTGGATGGGAGAGGTGGAAGGGGTCGACCTCAGCGAACATACCTCAATCAGATTGAGGATATTTTTAGCAAAGGCCAGCTTAGGAGTACCTTAATTAAGTTAATAACAATGTACCTACCTATATAGTTTAAGTTTAAACAATTTGGCTCTCAAAAGAAATTTCAATCATTGTACTGTTGATATTTGGCTCTGTTGACTAATGAGTTTGCTGACCACTGACCTAGCCCAAAGCCTGGAGTCCAGCCTACTCCAGTTTGGCCCAGCCAAGCCCAAGCTAGATCATGTGAACCACAGCCAACCTGCAATCCCTGAGCAAGAAAAATAAATGCTTTTGTAAGTCATTGAGATATTGGAGTTGTTTGTTCAGCAGCATTGTTGCAACAATAGCTAATTAATACCTCTCCCTTTCCTGGTGGTTTCCATGCATTTGTCTACCTGAGTACATGCTCTGTGCTTCTGGCTGGCTCTTCAAATGGACAAAATCAATTGAGCATGCCGAGGTCCACATGAGACATTTTGCTGTGAATTCCTAAGCTAGCAAAGAGATGTTGTGTACCTTCAATGTTCATATTTCAGTCACCATTTTAAAGGACATATAGGTGGGCATTCAACCTAACCAAACTACTGTCTGGTGATTTGGGGGTTCAACTATTTTTGGTTAATGAGTTATGACTCATACATTCAAATGTAAGGACTTCTGTGAAAGACATTTTTCCTTTTACATCAGGTGTTTGGAGCATTAACACATTTTAGCAAGCATTTGGACATCCTTATGAATTAGCTTGTGAACCTAACCAAGTTTCTTCATTTGAGTGGACCAAGTACTAATATCTTATTTATACCAAGGCCTGTTTCTGGTGAACAGACTCCAGGAGAGCCCCAATTATCTCTGCCTCCTGGTATATATGCCCCAATGTAATACTTTCCCCTTAAGTACGGAAAGGGCCTATGACTTGCTTCTAACAAACAGTATATTGTAAAGGTGACGAGATGGCACTTCCATGATGATGTTATATGAGATTGTTGCATCTGTCTTGTTAGGAAACTCCCTGTCTTGTTGGTTTTGATGAAGCAAATTGCTATGCGGTGAGCTGCCCTATGGAGAGACCCACTTGGCAAGGAACGGAGGGCTGCCTCCAACTGACAGCCAGCAAGAAACTGAGGCCCTCTATCCTGCAATTGGCAAGGAACTGAATTCTGTCAGAGGCCATGTAAGCCAGTCAAGCCAGAGCTACAGCCTCAGCTAATATGATTGCAAACAGGCAAGAGATCCTGAAGCAGAGAACCTAAGTAAGTCACGCACAGATTCTGGACCTGCAGAAACTGTGACATTAGAAATGTGTGGTTGTTTTAAGGAGCTACACTTGTGGCAAATTTTTACACTACAACAGATCCATATAATACTCTTCAACCATGTAGCAAGTTTATGATTTCCGTAATGTGATACATACTTAATTTTATTCATATCAAACATTTATTGAGTACCTCCCAGATGCTAAGCACTTCCTAAAACACTGCTGATTCAGAGATGAATACAACAGGCTGCTTGCCCTGGAGGAGCTCATAGTCTAGGGAATGTGACATTCAAGCAGCTAGTCATGCTGCAATGGGACAAATATTATAACAGGGATATGAACTAAATGGTACAAATGATGTTGCTTACTTACCATTTTCTTGGCACATTTTAAGCCTCCTTCACCTGGAAAAATGTAAGGGGCTCATACAGCATACAGACACTATAAAATCACTGTTGAAAGGTGTTTACTAAGGAGCCATCTGTACATTCCTGACCAAGAATAAGTAATCCAATGAAAATAATTGCTATCACAGGAACAAAAGCTTCAAAGAAATGGCTTTACATAATTGTGATCATGATTCCATTACCCTTCCACAAGACTGGAAAATCAAAACTGATTATTTCCCCCCAATAAGTTCTTTCTCCTTGCCGGGTAATGTTTTTAGATGTTCTTTCAGAATAACAAAGTTAAAACATTACTTGTATTGCCATACTATTTAGGCATATTTGTATTATGTATGTTCGGGCAGTGCAACAAAAATACCTTTGTCTTGTTGATGTCCAAAGTAAAGTCCGGAATTTGCTCTTTTGTGTGTGCAAACAATGAATTCCAATCATTATTGTTATATCCAAAATAATTTGCTCTTCCTCCAGACTGATAAAGACTTTTCAGATCAAGACTCTAAGATACAAAATAATATAATATAAAAATATATATATTTAAAAATTAAATGGTGGATTATCTCCATTAATGCTCTTAGTCCCATGATACATTAGAGATTATTTATTTATTTATTTTTAAAATATGTATTTTATTGATTTTTTACAAAGAGGAAGAGAGAGGGATAGAGAGTTAGAAACATCGATGAGAGAGATACATCGTCAGCTGCTTCCTGCACACCTACTACTGGGGATGAGCCCACAACCAAGGTACATGCCCTTGACCGGAATCAAGCCTGGGACCTTTCAGTCTGCAGGCCGATGCTCTATCTACTGAGCCAAACTGGGTAGGACATATTAGAGATTATTAATCCTCATCTCACATATAGAACCGAAGCCATAGGGGTTAAGCGATTTAATTAATTTGTTTGAGATTACATTGTTAACAAGTAAGAGGAACTGAGATTTGAACTTGGCCAATTCTACTCCTGGCTCTATGCACTTAATTCCTATTCTCCATTGCCTCCTAATGCCTCTGACTGCTCCAAGATCTTTATGGTCAACTTTGAGTATGGGTGCTCTGGTGATAATGAAGAGCATAATGGTGCAAACATGTGCCTTGTAGTATCAAAGTATTTGAAGTTCCTCATAGATCCATAAATATTGACATGATTTCCTCTAAGGGCAAGTGGATCTATCTATTTGTGTTTTAAAAATTGATCTAGAAAATCTTTTGTGAGATTCTCCACATATCAACTTAAGTTAACAGAATATAATACCTTATACATTGCATCAGGTAAGGTGTAGGGTATGCAGATTTTAAAAAAAGATATAAAAATTCAGAGGCTTAAACAAGGTAGAAGTTTATTTCTAACTGAGAGGTATAGTGGGGAAGTCAAGGTTGGGGAGGCAGCTCTCCATGAAGCAATTCAGGGACCCAGTTTCCTTCCATCAGTGTCTCTACCAGCTCAGCACACTGGGCTGGGTCACCCCCATGTCTGTGTACAGGTGGCAGGAATAGAGAAAAAGGCAGTATAGGGCAAGCAACTCTCTTTAAATCAAGCGATGTAGAAAATGTACACACTGAACCTCTTATACTCCATAGATGAAAACAAAGTCACATGTTGCATCCAGCCACAAGGCAGAGTGGGAAATGCAGTCTCCAGACATATGGCCATGTGCCCAGCTAAAACTCAGTTCCAATGAAAAGAGAGAAAAATAAATTTGGAAGGGAAGACGAGCTAGCAGTCTATCACACATAGCTATGCAGACACCACATACAAATTAACTTCTGGTTTCAGCTCCAACCCCCCGCCCCCCCCCCCCCCCCCCCCACACCCCGTTGGCTCTCTGTAAAATAATATCATTCTTGTTTTTCTATGACTTGGATGAGAGTTAAATTGACTTTCAAGCCTAATATCACTAAAGTCTAATAGTACTGATCAATTGGTTTTATACCTGCTAATAATACCTACTCTTTAACGACAAGGCTAGTAAACAGATAGTTGCTTTATGTTAGGGGAGAGCACTTTGAATTGGGTATAAGAAGGTTGGGTACATGTGCTGAGTAAGTAAGGGAAGGAATGCAGTGAGCATGTACCGTTTTATGTGCCAAGCATCCCTTTTTCCATCTGACAAATAGCTACAACCCTTCGTTAGGAAACTGGCTCCGTCCCACTCCTCGAGATTGTCAGTGGGGTGGGGGAAACCTTGCAAATGCCTTCTGAGGAAAGCTGCCTTAAGTAGTTCTTCCTGCAGACAACGTCTCAGACTCCGTGTTACCGTGGTAACCAGAGAACTCTCCACCACCACCACCAGCCCTTGTGTCTCTGACTCAGCCGAAGCACAGTTCCCTCTTGCTGTTGCTAATCTCTGGGTAGCCTCCCCATCACTTGGGCTCTCAGCTCTTCCATCATCTGTGTAACTCATTCCCTGTATTAAATCTCCTCTGTCGTAAGTAATTGAAGTGGCTTCCAGTGTCCTGATCAGAACTTGACTGGTGAAATGGCCTATTGCATTGGGTTGTTACCATTCTAGTCATGCACAAAGACTAACCAGTTGACTTTTAATCCCGGTTCTCTCAGAAAGAGAAGCTGGTTGGCCCGGTTTGTTTCAGGTTCCTGATGGGTTTTGGGGGTGGGGAGCGGAGAAAGGCCATTGAGAGTTAGTGGGAGATAGCCCTTATTAAGAGCTGGACACAGGAAAAATAAAAAAGAGCTGGACACAGTTCCCAGAGTATCTTCTACAGCAACCCAGAATGGGGTACCTAGATGGCCCTTGTTATCCCACAACACTTTTAGTAATTTTTAATATTGGCCTCACAATCTTTATTACATTCTTCGTTACCTTTATAGCCAAAAAGAACTCATAAACGATCTTTCTTATTTTCTTAACAATGAAAAGTTTTAGGTTGTTTTTATCTCTACCTGAGGTAAAAGGCTGCTTTTTAATGGATGGCTCTACAAAATGAAACCCCAAATGCAAAAGAATGAAAGAACTTAGGTTTCTTGTTATTACTCAATAACTGTATCTTGTAGCTCTAGTCTGAGGTGGCCCAGTATAATGGGGGGTATTTTAGCTCAGGTCCCCAGAGAAGCAGATACCAAGATGAGGTTGGATATATAAAAGTTTTAATCAGAGAAAACCAGTGAAGAATAAAAGAAAGGAAGCAGGAGCAGGATGGGAGAAACTTCAGCCAGTTCTCAGAAAGTTTGAGCAGGCCTAGGAGGAATCCTCCAGCCAAAATTGCCCGTTAGAGCAAACCAGCATCTTCTGAGAATGAGCCTGCACTAATACCACAGCAGGCAGCAACCAAGGCTGAAAGTCAATTATGCTCCCTATAGCAGGAGATCTGAGATGGGTATTTCCATGAATGAAAATAAAAGGTAGAAAAGGAGGAAAAATGTTACCCTGTTAATCTAGGCCACTATGGCATTTTCAGGATCTGATGGTGGCCCATTTACCCAGGCAAGTTGAGTGGCATGGAGGAGAGAAGAGCCAGTAGAGGGGATGCAGATGATGGCCTGGTCAGACAGAGAACACCTGCATTTGTTTTTTTGTTTTTGTTTTGTGTTTATTTTTTAGAGAGAGAGGAAGGGAGAGGGATAGAGAGATAGAAACATCAATGATGACTGGCTGCCTCCTGCAGGCCACCCCCCCACAGCTGGCAACTTGGGCATGTGCCCTGACTTGGAATCCAACCAGTGGCCTCTTGGTTCCTGGGTTGATGCTCAATCACTGAACTACACGGGCCGGGCCTGCATTTGCTTTTCAGCTTTACTTTCTGCCACGCCACAAGACAAAGAATACACACAGATGCTAAAGCAGAGAACCAACTAGCACACAAGTAGCTGCAAAATTGTCTCAATTATTCAACTCTTTTTTTCTAAGAATGCTGATGTTGGTTCAAATTTAATTTTTCTAGCTTAGAAAAATATGAATTGTATTATAAGTAGCATAACTCAAAATGAATTTCCACACAATGTTTATATTTTCTGGAGTTATTAATCATCAGCTTTATTACTTTAGTTTCTTTTTCCTAGATTAGATTGCAGGCCACTCTCAGCCCTGTCAATACGCCCTGTGTTGCCTGGGGACTAACAAACCCTCATGTTTTCTCTTGGAGACTAAGGATGTGAGAAGCCAGAGAAGAGCTGGATTCTTAGAGCTACTATGGTACCTAAAGGATGAGGTCATTGGTATGGGTCTCCATAGCTGGGCCTCCCAGCCTTGAAACCACCAGGATGCAGGTGATGGGAGAGGACTGGGCTGGTTTCCCACGTCTCCTCACTTCCTGCCTGCAAATTAACCTCTAAGGCAGGGGTGAGAACCTTTTTTTCTGCCAACGGCCATTTGAATATGATTTTTTTTTTCCTGTTAATCCTCACCCAAGGATATTTTTTCCATTTTTTTTTTTTTTTTTTTTTTAAGAGAGAATGGTAGGGAGGGGGAGAGACAGACAGAAAAACACTGATGTGGGAGTAACACATTGATTGATTGTCTCCCGCCTGCGCCCTGGCCCTGCAACCAAAGTATGTGCCCTTGACTGGAATCAAATCCAGGACCCTTCAGCCTGTGGGCCAACACTGTAACTACTCAGCTAAATTGGCTAGGGCCATTTGGATATTTGTAACATCATTCGCAGGCCATACAAAATTATCAACTTAAAAATTAGCCTGCTTTGCCGAAACCGGTTTGGCTCAGTGGATAGAGCGTCGGCCTGCGGACTGAAAGGTCCCAGGTTCGATTCCGGTCAAGGGCATGTACCTGGGTTGCGGGCATATCCCCAGTGGGAGATGTGCAGGAGGCAGCTGATCGATGTTTCTCTCTCATCGATATTTCTAACTATCTCTCTCCCTTCCTCTCTGTGGAAAATCAATAAAATATATTAAAAAAAAAAATTAGCCTGCTTTGCCGTAACCGGTTTGTCTCAGTGGATAGAGCGTCAGCCTGCGAACTGAAAGGTCCCAAGCTCGATTCTGGTCAAGGGCACATCCCCAGTGGGAGGTGTGCAGGAGGCAGCTGATCGATGTTTCTCTCTCATTGATGTTTCTAACTCTCTATCTCTCTCCCTTCCTCTCTGTAAAAAATCAATAAAATATATTTTTAAAAAAATTAGCCTGCTATATTTGGTCAAACATTTAATTAACTCAGCCCTAATGCCTTGGCAGGGACAGACCAAAGATTTCATGGGCCTTAAAGGATCCACTGGCTGGTCATCCCCCTCCCCCTGACCCCGAAGTCTAAGGTAATCTGGGGGCAGATGGCAATCTTTCTTGCAACGCTGAAGAAATTGACTAATCCTCAGTACTTCAGGAGAGATGATGAGGATCAGAGGTGAGATGTTGGTGGGGCTGGAGAAGGAACCCCATTACTTGGTGCCTGAATGTTGCAGGATAAGGAAGAGTCAAGGAAAGCTCTCAGGTTATCTGCTTGGGGCTCAGAATGGAGGGGAAGACAATGCACTACCAGTGGCAGTAGGGGCACAGGAAAACGGGCAGATTTGGAGGGAATTTGAAAAGCTCAATTTGAGCAGGTTGACTTTGAGGTGCCAGTGGGACCACTTGGGACACATCTCTAGCAGAGAGCTGGATATATAATTCTATTCGGGTTATTTATTGCTACTAACAAACCACCATCAAACTAAGTGGCTTCACAGAACCACAAATTTGCCCACAATTCTGCAATTTGGGCTTGGTGGAGAACAGCTTGTTTATGCTCCATGTGGTGTCAACTTGATTGGGGCTGGAGAATCCACTTCTAAAATGGCCTCACTCACGTGTGTGGCTGATTGGTGCTGTGTCCAACTGGAGCACTGCTGGGCTATCAGCCAGGGACCTCCATTTTCCTCCATGCAGCCTCTCTGGACAGCCAGGTTAGACTTCTTACAGCATGCTAGTGTCAGAGTAGTTGGTTTGCTTACATCATGCTTCCCCTAAAGGATAAAAACAGAAGTGGCTGTCAAACAGAAAAACTAAACAAGCAACGGAATAGATTTTATTTTGGCTATTGAAATAGGGAGAATACCCAGATTTGAAGATGAAGATCAGAATGCCTTGGGAAGGTGGTTGTGCCTTATGCTTTCATAGGGAGGAGTAGACAAGTCACAGTTGGGATTAGTTTGTAATCTGGAGAAGTCTTAAGTCTTGGTCAGTCAGGAAATATTTATCTCTGGGTCTAGCTAATTTCAAGGGGACAAACAATTCTAACCTCAGCTAAACATTCTTGAGACAAAGACCAGGAAATAGAAGGATTTTTGTCTGAGCTTGTGAACAAGTTTGAAAAAAATGGAGAGGTCTGTGTTGGGCTTTGTCACAGGTAAGCAAGGAGTCATCTTCTAGTCTCATGAGAAAAAGTGGACAGTGAATCTCATCTAAGTCACATGGGGAAGGGTGATTTTTTGTGGTAAGCCATTTCCCAGAACATAGACAGATGGGGGGATTTCCTAGTCACTTCTGTTTTCCATAACTAGGGCTCTGATAAAGTTCAACGTGGTCACTGCAAAGCCTTCTTAAGGCCTAGAACTGGCACAGTCATTTTGCCACATTTTATTGTTTAAAGCACGTGACAAGTCCAGCCCAGACACAAGGGGAAAGGATTACACAAAGAAGTGAATACTGGGAAGGCATGGTTCATTGTGAACCACCAAATTAATATTCTCCCACAGAGTCTGAGCCTTGGACTGGATATTTAGAATAGGTAGTTATTAGCATAAACTAGGTAGTAACAAACTATTTGGTGGGGTCAGAAAAGTGTCTATCAATGTTGCAGACATATAAGATTAGAATTTTGAGGGTTGTGACTGAAGGGGTTCAGAACAGGCCTCCCCAAAATTTGTCACTTTGGCAATGTGGACTATATGAAGGCAATCAAGGCCCAGAAGATTCAAGAAAAACTTTTACCTGTCCCCAAATTACTGAAAGAATGTAGATAGACCGGGTGTCCCAGAAAGAGAACTATTACCAGACATAACTTTTTATCTGGATAACCTATCTGTATGGCAGGACAAACACTTAATTAACAAACATCTGCTCTTCTTACTTTCCTATGAATTACCCTTTCCCTCCTTTAAGCCCTGTTCCCTACCTCATTTCTTAGCTCGGTATGGCATACAGCAGGTCCTCGAATAATGTCATTTCTTTCAATGTCATTTTGCTATAATGTTGATGAAATGCCCTAGGAACTTTATTATATCAATTAGCCTATGGTTAAAATTGATTTTATTATATGTTGTTTCACTTAAAGTCACAGAACCTATCAACAATATTAAGTGAAGATTTACTGTATAAGCCTCAACTGACCAACTTGCCCTTGGGTTTCACATTCTTTTGGGACCCCATATATGTGTTATTAAATTTGTTTTTCTCCTGTTAATCTGTTATATTAATTTGATTATTAGACCAGCCCAAGAACCTAGAAAGGTAGAAAGAAAATTTTCCCTTCCCAACACGATTTTCCTAGTTTTTCAGAAGTTCTGCTAATACTGTTTATTGATCAACATTTATCCCAACATTTTCTGGGATTTTATTGTTAGTCCTGTTTCTTGAACATCATGCCAGTATTCACTAGTTTTATAGTAATGATTAGAGGCCCGGTGCATGACATTTGTGCACTGGGGGAGTGTGGGGGTCCCTCAGCCTGACCTGCACCCTCTCCAATCTGGGAGCCCTCAGGGGAGCCCTCTCCAATTCGGGAGTTTCTGTCTGTCTTTGCAATCATATGAGCGAATTGTCTGAGACCCCCCAACCCAGTTTGGTTTGTTGCTCACAGAATAATAGAGGCATTTTTCTTCTTTGCTTCATTGGTGGAGATTTCCTGAAAGTTTTAGGATATCTTCCCTTTAATTTTTCCTAGACACTCTGATTTTACTTATGTCTCTCACCTTTGCTTTCCCTCCATCCCCCACCGCAACAGTAACTTGCTTCAGGCTCACTTTGCTCTAGTGCAGCGGTTCTCAACCTGTGGGTTGTGACCCCTTTGGGGGTCAAACGACCTTTTCAAAGGGGTCGCCTAAGAACATCGGAAAACACATATATAATTACATATTGTTTTTGTGATTAATCACTATGCTTTAATTATGTTCAATTTGTAACAATGAAATTGGGGGTCACCACAACATGAGGAACTGTATTAAAGGGTTGCGGCATTAGGATGGTTGAGAACCACTGCTCTAGTGTCTAGGAGATCCGTCTGCCACCAGAACTACGATTCCCAGCATTCCTGGTGCTCCTTGCGCTCTTGGTTTTCCCTTCCTGCTCTGTCTCCATCCCACGGCCTCCCACTCTGCCAAGTCCTCCAAGCCACCAGCTCTTCCTCTCTGTTCTCTGTCTGGAGGCTTGGGGAGCCAAGTTCCCCAAGCTGCTCCACTCTCCGCCAGCTCTCCTGCTCTGCTCTCCACCTGGTGCCTGTGTATGCAAATTAACCCGCCATCTTTGTCGGGTTAATTTGCATACCCACTCCTGATTGGCTGGTGAGCGTAGTGGAGGGACAGCCAATTTACATGTTTCTCTTTTATTATATAGGATTTCTCTTTTATTATATAGGATGACTTATCTAGCCAGAGCTTCCAGCTTTTACATTTTAATTATTTGTCCTGATTAAATCTGGCTAGAAGCACTAATTTAGCCTCGCCACGTTCTACATCAAAGAGGGGCAACAGAGCCTGGCTGGTGTGGCTCAGTGGTTGAGCATCAACCTATGAACCAGGAGGTCATGGTTTGATTCCCAGGTGCCCAGGTGGGCTGCAGACTCCATCCCCAGTGTGGGGTGTGCAGGAGGCAGCTGATCAATTATTCTCTCTCATCATTGATGTTTCTATCTCTCTCTCCCTCTCCCTTCCTCTCTGAAATCAATAATAAAAAAAATATATTTTAAACAAAGTGGGGCAACAGAAAGAAAGGGAATCCCTGGGTGAAGGGGAGTGTTTGTGAAGATAGGTCTCCCGTACAGGGACCCTCTCTGAAGCTAGCTAACCTTTGGAAATTTGATGTTTCTCTCCCTTGGTTTCCCTTTGCTGGACTCAACAGTATCAATTTCCTTTGGAGCTCTTGGTGAAGGTAAGGTAATAAAAAATCATAAATCTTTTTTACAAGTTGAAGCATTTACTACTCTAATTAGCACCGCCTTTCAAAGGCTTTCCTATTGGGGAAACAAACACCAGCATTCCACGTGTGCTTCTGCTTCGGTGAAAGGGTAAGTGGAGGGCAACAAGACAGGGTTTAGACATTGCCTGTATTCTGTCAGTCAGTCATACACCTTTACTGACAGGCCACAATGCTAAAGACACATACTATCCTAGGGTATGTGGAAAAGACAAAATCCGAGCCTAGGATTGCGGGTTTGTAAAAAAAAATAACTGTTACATATAACTTCTCTATGGGTTCTATTAAAGTAGGTCAGCACAAAATGCTAATACTCTCCCCAAACAGGGTAGGGTACATCTCACGGAGGAAGAAGTGATAGATAAACTGGGCCTTGAAGTATGAATAGGAGTCTACTCAGCTCTAGAAAACTAATGGAAGACCATTTTGTATGCAAGGAAATGTAAATTCTTAGGCTGGGAGGGTCCCAGGGGCTGACATCTCCCCTTCCTCTCGGTCGCCACTGGGAAAGGCAGCGGTGAGTGGTGAGTGCGAGTAGCTAAGTCCCAGTGGCAGGTTCCCAGGCTCCAGCTGCGCGATTGGTGGTGGTGCCCGTGTAGCGAGAACGGGAGGAAAACATTTAAAGAGCCTCCTGCGCATGCGCTCTCGCGGCCGGCCGGCTCGGCGAGGCTGCGCCGCTGGTTCACTCCCTACCTCAAGCCTCCTGGGGCCCCACACACTTGGCCCCGGGAGGGAGCGCGCCTCGCGCCCGCGCAGTCTCCAGGCCCAGGCGGGCGCCTGCGCACGAGCGCCGCGGACCCGCGAGCGCCGCGGGGTTATGAGAGGTGGAGCGCGGGGAGGGCGCGCGGCAGGAAGCGGCCGCCGTTACGGCGCGAGCGTGGTCACGTGGCCGCTGGTCGCCGCCGCCACCCTTCCCGCCCTGTTCTCTTTCTGGTCGGGCCGGCCGGTCCCGCGAGCGCCCGGCCGAGACTGAGGGAGAGAGAGAGAGAAAGAGGAGGGGAGGAGGAGGATTCAGGGAGTAGGAGCTGGGGAGCCCTTCTGCGCCACAGGTAAAGCAAAATGATGATGATGATGATGATGATCATAAAAAGGCTGAGCCCTCGGGGCGCCTCCGGCTTCCTCCAGAGCATCCCCCACATGCAGAGGCTCCCGCCCGGGTTCCCCCTGAGCGTCTCAGGACCAGTCCCGCCTCCCTCCCCTCCCCTCGCTGTTGCTGCTGCCTCCGCCTCCCGGGGCGGCCTGCGGGTGCGGGTGCGGGTGCTGCCGCCGCCGCTGTCGCGCGGGGGAGGGTATTAGTACAGCCTCGCGTTCGTGCGCTTCCCGGAGCGGCTGGGGGTGGGGGTGCGGAGGGGAGGCTCCCCCAGCTCCCGGGCGGGCCGGCGTGGAGGCTGCCCGCCCTGGGGAGAGTGGGGTGCAGGCTTCCAGGCCAGCTGCAGCGAGAGGGCAGGCATGGTGGCTGGACTCGGTCGGGCGCCACTTCCTACTTGGTAAACGTCCCGGCTCCTTTCTGCCCCGGGCTGCACGCTTCCTTCGCAGGCCGGAAGCGAAACCGGCCCGCAGTCCCCAAAATCCCTTTAAAACGCTGCCTTTACCAGAAACGGGAGCCTTTCACCTTTGAGGGGAGAACCGTGTCCTTGTTGTAGCGTGACTTCAGCGTACTCACCTGTAGGAACATGCACGTTGAGGCCTTTCCGGATACGAGAAACTTTGCTGAGGGTGAAAGTTGTCCCCCCCCCCCCCCCCCAACCCCCGACTTTTCCTGGAAAAACGAACACAAACCTGTAAAAACAATGTTTGGGTCTGCACGTGACTTTTTCAATGCTAGGATTAAACAGTGTTAGTTCCAGGAACCTGATCTATGTTTTCAAGTTTACATCCTTAAAGTTTTTTTTTTTCTGAATGGCTTTCTGGAAAAAGTTTCATTTGTCGACTTTAAATAGGACTGAATCCCGAAATTTTAGCATGCAGAGTGCACAGTTTGCGGCCGGTTGAGCTGACATTTCTAGACCCAGTCACTTTTGCACTCTTTGGACAATAGGATAGAGTCTCAATAAAACTATATATTATTGGTTTTGTGCCGTTGCACAAAATAATGACTCCAAGCGGGAAGCATTATTGTTGTTGAAAATGGTACAAATCTTTGAATACTTATTGGTATCAGTGGTAACGAAATTAAAGTATTTGTTATTTCTCATAATGAGCTTTCCTAATTCCGCATCTTGGTTATTTTCATAATATGTCTCTGAATTCAAATGTGAAATTGAGCATTTTTAATTTTTACAGTAGAGTCATTTGGAACAGTGCTTCTCAAACTTTAATGTGCATAGGAATCCCCTGGGATTCTTGTTTGAAGGCGCCAAATCTGGGTCAGTAGATCTGTGATTCAGCTTGATATTCTGCGTTTCCTATAAGCTTTTAGGTACTGCTGGACAAGGAACCATCCTTGAGTAGCAAGGAGGTGATTAACTTGTGTGCTAAGAAATAAAATGATGTATCAGTGGACAAGTGCCTTTTAATAACTCACCCTGGTGTAGAGGTGACTTGAGAGAAGGGGCAAATAGGGTGAACTGAGAAGGGTTTTCATAGGGAGATCACTTATGCAGAGTGAGCAGGCCAGGTCTGGGGCCCAGGGCCGGGGTAGCGTCAGAACTGGGGGAGCTGCCCCCAACCAGGAAGAGCGCAGGGACCAGGTGTGCATGCTGAGTGGCGCCTCTATCACCTGGTCTGTGGATTTCCCATGGAAGCTTGCTGTGTTTCTAGCTGAAGGAATTGCTCAGCTCTAGGTAGTAGGGCTTTATCAACATCAGCCTCTGAATGCACTGCTGGGATGAAAGTTTCTTTAATTGGTGGGAGTATTGAGTGTGTGCCCTCTCTCTCATTCAAAAGCAGCCTCAGTTGAGTAGGTATTGCCATCCTGAGCCTTGGAAGCCAACTGGCAAAGAGTGACGGGTCTCCACCTGTTGAGGGTATCCTACCTGGGTTCAGATGTTTTTCTGATGTACTTAAAAAGCGTAAAATGAAAAGTTTGTGTCACTCATAACCTCGAATACTTTATGTGTAGAAACATGGTTTTACTTTAAAACAACTTCATGGAAGTGTAACATCAGAACTTTAGTACCATAAATCTTATAGTCATTAATTCTTACTTTACCATTGTTTCTTTATGTTATTAACTAATATTTATGACAGCACTTTTGAAGTAGTTACTGAGTGCCAGGCACTGTTCTAAGCGCTTAGTAGCTACTTGAACTCATGTAATCCTCACAACAACCTTTTTGCAGTGGTCGGCAAACTCATTAGTCAACAGAGCCAAATATCAGCAGTACAACGATTGAAATTTCTTTTGAGAGCCAAATTTTTTAAACTTAAACTATATAGGTAGGTACATTGTTATTAGCTTAATTAGGGTACGCCTAAGGCTTAGGAAGAGCCACACTCAAGGGGCCAAAGAGCCGCATGTGGCTCGTGAGCCGCAGTTTGCCGACCACGGCTTTAAGGAAACATATGCTCAGGTTTGCACAGCTGACACTCAGCTAGGACTCCGGTCGGTCGGCTAACTCTTGAGTCCATGCTTTTAACAATCTTCTCTACGTTGCCTTTTAGAAGATAATTTGATGGTATTTTTTTATGTCTTCGTTCCTATTGTTGAAAATTATAATCTTTCATTTTAAAATTCAAATTTGTCATCCTTTTTTTATTATTTTAAAAATTTTATTTTATTGTTTAAAGTATTACAAATAGTAGTACATATGTCTCCTTTTTTCCCCATTCAGACTGTCATCCTTTTCAAAGTTTCCCTTATTTTTTCCCCATTTAGAAATGAAGAACTAGTATCAGTTCTTCAGTGTTTGAGAGTTTTACTGAACAAGATAATGAAATTTGCAAAGAATTATTTTGTTTGTACTTGTTTGCTGGACCAGTCTCTAAATTGGTATGTCACTATTAAATGTACAAGTAGTATCTGCTTCCCTTTGACCCTGCAGGTTTTCAGTCCTTTATTTCCTGCCTATGCCTGTCCTCCACCTTCTCATGAATACTTGGTAGATTCATTTTATTTTTGTTAATCCTAAGAGAGTTTTGGGGGGATTGACAGGGTTGCTCATTTTATTTTGCTAGTAAGGACAATAAAAAAACACACACCTAAGCATTGGTCATCAGGATCATATTTTAACACTGCAAAAAAAAGGACAACCTCAGGATAAAGGATGATATTGTAAGTTGAATTATTTGTAATTCATAAACATATTAATATATGGTCTGTCTCCTACCCCCTTTTTGTCTTTGACCATAGAAGGCTTTGTCTAAGACATCTCTTAACATGGGGAAGTCACTAGAATGGCAGTGTGTGTGCTAGAACTTGAGAAATGAGAGATTGTGGCTGGGTTTAGCTGGGGGAGGGGAAAAAGGTAGGGGGAGGGAGAGTATTGGGGGTGGGAAGGACCTGTGGGGCTGATAACAGTAGCATTAATTCTCTATTAACTGGGATAACAGTGAGTTTGGGAAGGAAATCAATGTAACACCAGGTCCTGTTGTAAATGTTTTCTCAAAGCTCATACTCTATTTTTGTGATGTCTGTTATACTGTCATGCTGGCCAGTTCCTTAGCTTCACAGTACTTCACTTTTCTATTTTTAAAATGAAGATAAATAATAACTATCTCAGAAAGTTTTTTTGAGGATTAAGTAAGAATATATGTGTATATATACATACATATATACATATATAGACATATATACATATAATATGTATAACATGCATATGTAAAACTAGAGGCCCGATGCATGGATTCGTTCACCGGTGGGGTCCCTCAGCCTGGCCTGTGACCTCTCGCAATCCGGGACCCCTTGGGGGATGTTGGACTGCCAGTTTTGGAACCGGCAATCTGACATCCCCTGAGGGATGCAGTAGTGCATGAAGCGGCAGGTGGCCAGGAGGAGCCCATTCCTGGGCTGGGTGCAGCTCCCGCTCATCCTGGCCCCATGGCGCCTGCCTCCACTGACACAAGGTAGCGCTGCCATGGGGGCAGGAGAGGCTCGTTCCACTGCAGCTGCACTTGCCAGCCACAAGCCCAGCATCTGCCTCGTTGGTCAGCTGAGTGGCGATCCTGCTGTGGGAGTGCAATGACCACCAGGGGGCAGCTCCAGCGTTGAGTGTCTGCCGCCTGGAGGTCTGTGCACATCATAGTGACAGGGTCAACCTGTTGTTCGGTCGACAGGTGGTAATGGTCAATAGGCTTTTGTGTATATAAATGATTATGTGATGTCTGGCACGTGGTTAATCTATCATGGATGCCCTATGGATAATCTGCAGTGTGGTTGATCATAGCCACATAATCAAGACTGATTATATTTGAGTGAGTCTAATGGAAATTGTACATTTGTTTTGGTATAAGACTGTGGGCTTATAAAACAGAAAGTTTGTACTTTGTGGATGAAATACAAAATTGGTATAGTAATGCTCTTATCTCTTTGGAGAATTAATATTATTAAATATGGTTTGGCAACTCAGATCTTTCAAAACAAGGAAGTAAGGCTGTAGAGATGCTAAATATGTTTTTTGTGGTTGTTTGAAAGGTTTGGTTTAAAATTTTCAGGTGTAGTGTTTTGAAGCCTAGAATAAGAAAACCATTTTTTTCTCACAGCTTCTCTGACTGTATAACTTAAACCTTCCTCAACCAACTCCTCTGCTCTTTAATCTTTGCATTCTCCAGACCTGGTCTATAGCCCCTTACCTGAAACCCATGGTGGCATACGTGTCTCAGAAGTAAAAAGATGTTATAGTTTACTAGAGGTCTAGTGCACGGATTCATGCACCAGTGGGGTCCCTCGGCCTGGCCTGTGCCCTCTCGCAATCTGGGACCCCTCAGCTGGGCCAAACCGGCAGTCCGGCATACCCTGAGGGATGTAGCAGTGCATGAAGCGGCAGACGGCCAGGGGGAGCCTGAGCCACTCCCGCTCATCCCGACCCACTGCGCCTGCCTCCCACTGCGCCTGCCTCCGCTGCTGCTCCGTAGTGCTGCCATGGTGGCAGGAGAGGCTCCCACCACAGCAGCTGCACTTGCCAGGCATGAGCCTGCCTTCTGGCTGAGTGGCGCTCCTGCTGTGGGAGTGCACTGTCCACCAGGGGGCAGCTCCTGCATTGAGCGTCTGTCACCTGGGGGTCAGTGCACGTCATAGCAACCAGTTGACCGGTTGACCAGTCGTAACAGTTGCTTAGGTTTTTATATATAGAGATTGTTTTGAATGGGATCTCTCTCTCTCTCTCTCTCTCTCTCTCTCTCTCTCTCTCTCTCTCTCTCTCTCTCTCTCTCTCTCTCTCTCGTGTTTCTACCTGACTTCTGCTGGTGAATAAAGAGCTGCTGATTTTTTTGTGTATTTTGTAACTAGTCACTTTGTGAATCTATTTATTAAGCAGCCTTTGAGTTGATTCTCTTACATTTTCCAGGTTGATAAGCATAACATTGAAGCCAGCCATTTTTATGTAAGGGTCTTTTTCATGATTAATTTTCACTATGGTAGCTGTGCTGGAATGAATTTCTTAATTCCATTGACTCAGAATATGTTTTGATTTGGTATCACTGTGAATTGATGTACTCAGCTCTCAGAAAGTTATTCCATCAAATGAGTTCTGTTATGGACTGTTTCCCCAAAATTCATAAGTTGAAATCCTGTTCCCCTTCCCATGGGATGATATTAGGAGGTGAGACTTTTGGGAGGTAACTAGGAGTTAACTGAGGGAGAAAGTTTTGAGGGTGGATGAGGTCATGAGGGTGGAGCCCTCATGAATGGGATTAGTTCCCTTATTAACAGTCACCAGAGAACTTGCTTCCTCTCCTTGGTATGTGAGGATACAACCAGAAGTCTGTGGTCTGCAACCTGGGAGAGGGCATTCAGCCCTCAGAATTGTGAGAAATACATTTCTGTTGTTTAAAAGCTTCTAAGTGTATGATATTTTGTTATAGCAGCAGAAACTGATTAAAGACAATCTCTAAGCTGAAAAGTTTTGTGATTCCACTTTGTCAAAAGACTCCTGGTAACAGACATAGCTCTCTGGTACTTTAAGTTAAAATAATTGTGGTTGTTTAGCTCTACCTCCCAAGGAATTATTCTGAGATTTTTGCATTTTTATCTCCTGAGAGCTTGAAGATTTTTTCTATGTGGTTTGGCAAAAATTTAAAGATAAGACTGATAGACTACAGAGATCAGACCTGTGTTTGCTTGTTTGCAGTATCAAGTATCATGGTTTTCTTTTTCTGATCAGGTGGTGTAATTAAATTTTGTAATTGTTAGACTGAGTGTAATGGAAACAATTGGGAAGTGAAAAATGGACCGGGGGCAGTGACTGGCAGAGGATAGGATGGGGAAGTGTCTGGTGTGTCAGCTCTTCTTTCTCTGGCCCTCTTTCTACTTTCTGATGATCTTCCCTGGACTTCTTTAACTCTATCCTTCTAATGATTTTCTGACTTCCTATATATTCTCCAGGTATTCCTCCTCCTCCTCCTCCTCCTCCTCCTCCTCCTCCTCCTCCTCCTCCTCCTCCTCCTCCTCCTCCTCCTCCTCTTCTTCCTCTTCCTCTTCCTCTTCCTCTTCTTTTTTTTTTTTTTTTTTTTTTTTTTTTTAAAAAGAGGACAGCTCCCCTCCATGCTTTCTACTTTGATCAGCAGAACAGATGCTTTGTGCCTCTCTGGGAAGTGCTCCTGATCAGCGCTTTGAATTTCCTTCCTTCTAGCCACTAAAACTGTCTGCAAAATGCCCTGACCAGTGGCCATTAAGCATCCTACCTTGCAAAGCCTGTGCAAAACAATGATTAAACTTGGGTTTCCTCATAACATAAAGCCATTGCTTTGGAAATGTTAACAAAATGAGAGAGCCAGATACCTTTTAAAGACAAATTGTCAGAGAATTGTGGAATGGTTGAGGACTACAGAGGAGATAGTGAGAGATTAGTGTTACAAAGACAGAACAAGCTTCTGACAAGTCTGTTATCTTAGATCTCCAACCCTGATTTCTTCCTGAGCTTTAGCCCCTTGTTATCTGATTGGCTACTGGGTAATTCCACAGTTGAATGGCCTACAGAAAGTTCATCTTTTCTTGCAAAACCTATCCTCCCTCCCAAGTTTATTATTTCAGTGGATGACACCACTATCTCTCTAGTTGTTTAAACTAGAAACCTGGCAGACACACTTTACTTTTTAAAAAAAATCCTTACCCAAGGATAGGTTTTTGCAAAAAAAATTATTGGGGGGGGGGGGGGAGGGGGGGCGGAGAAAGAGAGAGAGAGAGAGAGAGAGAGAGAGAGAGAGAGAGAGAGAGAGAGAAACGTTGATCTGTTGCCTCCCATATGTGCCCTGTCCGGGGATTGAACCCGCAACATACGTATGTGCCCTAACCAAGAATCAAACTTGCAACCTTTTGGTGTATGGGACACTCCAGCCAACTGAGCCACCTGGCTAGGGTTTTACCTTCTTTTTTAAAAATTTCACTTAAAGGCATTGAGCTCTGTGTATTCTACCTCTTGACCCCATTGTCTTTTGATCCCTACTCTGGTACATTATCTCTTGATTTGCCAGATTTTCTGTCTCTTGCTAAGGTTTCTGTAAGGTTTCTGACTGGTGTCACTCTAGCCAGGTGATCTTTTTAACCGCTCACCTGATTCTCTTACTCTATAGCTTTGAACCTTTAATATTTTCCGTCACTTCTGTCCCAGTCTTGTATCTCTTTCTTCTACCGCTCCTATACTCTGTGATTTATTTTAAAGTACTGAAATCTTTGTGTTTTTGGAACTGCTTATTATTTTTGTTTGTCTCAAGCCTGACATATTCTGTCGCTTGATCTTACTGAATTGCGAAGTCTCAGCTTAAATGCCATAGCCAGGAAGCTTCCTTACACCACTAAGTCTGAGTTGTGCCGTCCTGTTAGGCCAGATACCCTGTACTATTCCATGACATTAATGTATTATAATTGGCCTTTTACCTAAGAGTCTGTGTCTCACTTTTGACTGGTCTGTGAGTGGCAAGGCCATATACATCATCTTTACTCCTGGTGCTATGCCTATTAAAAGTTGATGTCATACCAGGTACTGAAAATACAGCAGTGAATAAGAGGGTGTTCCAGTTAGTAGCTACTGTGTGATTAATCTCCCCACAATTTAATAGTTTAAGACAACATTAATATTTATTCGTACATGATTTTATAATTTGTATAGCAGTTGGTAGGAGTAATTTATTGGTTTACTTGGTGTCAGTTCTTTGTTGGTTAGTTACTACTTCCAAGATGGCTGGCAGTTGATTCTGGCTGCTGCCTTGGAGCTCAGTAGGGCTGTTGTTGAGGGCACCTACATGGGGCCTCCTCATATGGCCTGGGCACAACTGGTGGGTTCTGAGGGGGAGTGTCCCAAGAACAAGCATTCTAAGAGTAGGAAGTGGAAGCAGCCAGTCCTGTTAACGATTATGCTTGGAACTGATGAGCATCACTTCTGCTGTCTTCTATTGGTTGAACAGAGTCAGCCCAGATTTGATGGGAGGAACTCCATCTCCTGATGGAGAAAGTGGCAGAGAACTTGTGACTGTTTAATCCACTAAACAGACCTAAAAAACAAACAAAATAAAACTATAAAAGTTGTTAGATGAGTTACTTTCTGTCTATATCTTCAACCTCCAAGAATCATGATCATATATCATTAATTTAAAAATAGTCAAAGTACTACTTATAGTGAAAAATTTTAAAATAAATTTTACTCTCAATCTTCTTAAATAATTACTATTTTCTGTTATTCATATAGTTTCTTAATTTTTAAGTTTTAAATACACATATAGCTTCTAATTTCAGTCAGTTCTGTTTCTGTTTAAAAATTTTACCTTTCCTAAATCCTCATGCACTGATGTTATTACTCTGTAAATTTCTAGAAGTGGGATTGTATCAGAGGTATGTATAATTTAGATTTTGATACTTATTGTTAAACTGCCTAATAGATAATATTCATTTATACCCCAACTTTTAGTGCATGGTATAAATTACATTTGCCCATGGCCTTGCTACCAAGAAAGTATTGCAAATCATTGTTTTTGGTTAAACTATGGGTAAAAATTGACAGATTGCTTTTATTATTTCTTCAATGCCTATTTAAGTCCTTTGTCTAATTTGGGGAAGTTTTTTTCTTATTGATTTCTCAAGCGCTCTTTGCCTATCATATATAGCCAATATTCCTAATTTTATTTTTAAATTCTTATACATTTTAAAAATTATTGTGGCTGAAACCGGTTTGGCTCAGTGGATAGAGCGTCGGCCTGCGGACTGAAAGGTCCCAGGTTCGATTCCGGTCAGGGGCATGTACCTGGGTTGCGGGCATATCCCCAGTAGGAGATGTGCAGGAGGCAGCTGGTCGATGTTTCTCTCTCATCGATGTTTCTAACTGTCTATCTCTCTCCCTTCCTCTCTGTAAAAAATCAATAAAATATAAAAAAAAAAAAAATTATTGTGAAGAATTGTTCAATTTTTATGTACCTCTTTATCTTTATGATTTTGTTTCTTGGCAAAAACAATATTAAACTCAGTTCTCTCTTATTTGTCTTGTTTTACCACTCTGGCCAATCTTCCAGTAGTTTGAAATACAGATTTTGTATTCATACATATTGCAAGTGGGGTAAAACAATCACAGGCCAAGAAATTTTATAGCAATAATACAGGCTGTGTTTTGGGGAATTAATTTCAGAATCTTACTCATCTCTTAATAGTCTTACAACACAATGGAATTGATCTGTTTTGGGATTTGGAAAAATTCTATCTTCGACAGTGAATCATGTTGAATAAAGGCAAATTGCTGTCAGTGTTAGACTTATGCAAAAAAATGAAAGAAACCTTTTAAAACTGAAAACAGTAGAATATGGTCAGCTAGTTTATATGGACAAAACAGTTACCTGAAAAGAATAAGAAATGCTAAAATAATTTTTTTTCTCCTTAAGAGCTAATGTGATAGTAAGAAATTACCAGGCCAAAATCTACATGAAAACAGGAATTCAGAGAAGTAAGCAGAATATTAAAACTGCTTTCCACTGAGGATATTTGTCACATTTTAGGGAACTTTGCCTTTGTTTTGAAAACCTCACAAGGCACATATTTGTATAGAAATTAACGCCCAGAAACCCCCAAGGAGTTGAGTCTGATAGGAAATACCTTTCCTATGAAATTGGAACTCCAAAGAGCAATGCCCATAGAGTATGCGCAAACCAAGATTAAAACCCTTCCTATGCTCTTGCTTATAGGAGCCTGCATGAATATTTGCTTTGGACATGAAAAAAATACCTATTCCTAAGCAGGCTTTCCCCTCTTGACTTGTGGCTCAAATTTAGCATTACCTGTTAGTCCAAAAAAAGCCTCAAGTTGTGAATTTAAAATGGTTTTAGGTCCTTGGCAGAAACAAATGAAAGTCCTTTCAGGTAGGATACATTTTTATCTTAGGTCCTAGGAATTCCCACAAATAATCTTCCAAAGAATTAGTTCACAGTAAAATATAACCAAGCATGTGAGGTAACAAGACACTATGAGTAGTAAGAAGCAGCAGGAACAATAGATGGACATAGACCCCTAATTTGGAATTATCAGACAAAGATTACTGGTATAAAACAACTGTTTTTTATGGTTACAAAACGATAAAAATATCTGCAGAGAATAGGAAGCTAAACAGATTTGAAAAAGACCTGAATAAAACTAGAATTAAAAAATGCAATAACTAAAATGAAAAACTCAGTGGTTATAGTTAATGGTAGATAAAATGCAGCTTAAGAGAATTAATGAACTGGACATAGGAAAGAAGACATTATCCAAAATGTAGCACAAAAAGACAAGGAAATGTATGAAAAGAAAGACATTAAGATATATAGAACATAAAATGAGAAAGCCTGAGAGTATTTCATCAGTTTTCTAATTGTAGAAGTGAGAAATAATAAGAAAGGAGGCAATGTTTGGAGAAGTAATAGCTGAGAATTTCTTAGAGCTGATGAAAAATACCAGTCCATGAATTTAAGAAATTCAGAGAACCACAAGCAGAATATTTATAAGGAAGTTCACATCTAGATACACATCATAGTAACATGGAGAGCACCAGCACAAGAAGAATATCTTAACAATTGGCAGAGAACGAAAGACAGATTAACTAAACATTGCAGTTATACTGATAGCTGACTGCTCTAGGAACAGAAATGGAAGCCAGAAAACAGTAGTTTCATAATCTCACAGGGCTGGGGAAAAAATTGCCAGCTTAATATTTTCTACCCAGTGAAAATACATTTCAAGAATAATGATGAAATAATAACATTTTCAGGCAGAATTGTAAAATATTATTCTCTGATTGTAAATGTGTAGGTTGATATACTTTCTGATTTGTTCTAGTATTTAGAATGAAGGATTCTAATTAATATAACAAAGCAAATCTTAGCTTCACATAGTTATCCTATTCTTAGAAAATTGTTGTGTTTATACTTAGTAAACAGAGATACAGTTGTACTGATATATTACTCCAAGTTTTGGTCTTTGTTCAGAATCTTCAGTGTTGTAGGGCATCTTTTATGATGATTAATGCGTGCCTTTAAGTCTTGCTCTATCAGTGATGTAATTTTTAATATTTGTATTTGAAATATTAAAAGTCAAGCCGAGAAGAATTTGGAGAAAATTGTGTCTTGGTATTTGCAAAAATAACTCCTGGAAATGACTTTATTCTCATCTCCCAATCCCCAATACAAATTTCTGGGGGAAAAATAGTGGGGAAATTTTTTTTTTTTAACCCATTAATGGTAGTCTAGAATGATGCAAGAGCAAACAGATCTTAAAGTTGGTTAGATGGACCTGGGTTAAAGTCTGGCTCTGTCATTTAGTAATTCAGTCTTGGTCATGTGACTTACCCTTTCAGATACTTAGTTTCTCATCTGTAAAATAGGAATAAGACTACTTTACCAGGTATCATGGGAAATAGAGTAATGTTTGTAAAAAGCAGTGAGTGCGGTCTGTGGCTGTTATTGGATTTCTGAGTAACACAGAAAAATGAATTGAATCTGGGCAGGAATTTGAAATTGTTACTTTTAATGTTGAAGAGTTATAGATACTTATAATAATGATAAACTTTTTGACTTTAAGAAATTGTCAGAATGTGACTTGTTGCCTTGGTGGTTAATTTTGCATTAGGTCATCTGTGTATTCTGCATATAGGTTACGTAGCTTCACATTCTTTAGAAAGTTAAAAAGATTGTCAGCCACCACTACCACCACCACCACCACCACCACACACACACACACACACACACACTATTTCTATCTCCTGAAATTGAAGTTTATGATGACAGTTAATATTCTACACCTGAATACTTTAGGAATTTAATTCAGAAAACGGTTATAAAGTATGAACTTAAAACTTTATTCTTTCGTTTTCAGAAGTTAAATATATTTGTTGGCGTCCAATAATTTAAATTACGAGCTATCAGAGCACTCTATTGCTATTTGAATCAAAGATACTAATATCTGTAAAATATTTAGACCTATATTTTCTTTTCTCTACTTTTTGTTGTTTGTAGTCAAGACATGAATTAGAATCTTTTATGAAGTAGAATTACTTGTACACCTTACAAATTATTAGTTTGTTATTCTTTATTTAACATCCAGACATTTACCTCATTTAATAGTGATAACTATGTGGAATATGTTAGCTGATTGCATTTTTTAAACCACACTTCTTATTATCATAGCAAAATTTAAAAAGTCTATAATGATAAAAGTGTAATATGCTAATTAGACTGGATATCCTTTTGGACATTCTTCCTTCCGGACAAAGCTGCAGTGGGCAGGGGCTGCGGCAGAGGTGGCAGAGGCCCTAGGCCATGGCGGCGGTGGGTAGTGGCTGTGGGCGGGGACCGGGGCCAAGACCCTTGCACGAATTTCGTGCATTGGGCCTCAAGTTATATAACGAAGACAATTCAGTAATTTATAACTTTGCAACTTGACATCATTCTTATTTATTTAATTTACATTTTTTAAAGTCTTATAAATTGGTTTTAGAGAGAGGAAGGGAAAGAGAAAGAGGGAAAGAGAAGGAGGAAGCAGTGTGAGAGAGAAACATCTATCGGTTGTTTCCCATACACTCCCTGACCAGGGATCAAAACTACAGCCTAGGTATGTGCCCTGACTGGAATTGAACCTGCAACCTTTCGCTGCATGCGACCACACTCCAAACAACTGAGCCATTCAGGCAAGGCTTGACATCATTTTTAGAATGTTGGTTATAATAATACGTTGTATTTGTCGATTTTGAGTTTACTCAGGTTATAGAGACAACTACTGAAAACAAATCAGGCATTTCAAATCTTTCAAGAAGTTCCTTGATCTCCAATCAAATACTTTAAAAATAATTTGGGTAAAAATAGTGACACAAGTTTGTCTAAATACATACATGCACAAATGCTTCTTATTAAGCATCTTGTTATAATTTTCTTGACTTATTTCAGACATACCTGTTATGCAGAAATTGAGCAGCAGCAATTTTTTATGCAGTTAGGTCATAGGATATTGGTATCTATACCGTACTGCTTTTGATCTTGGAAGTAATCCCTTGTAATCACAAACTTTAAAGAACATTAAGATTATACTTTCTAAGTTGATATATTTGCCTTAGTAAAAAAACCCACATAGACATTTTTTTCTTGTTTACGTTTGACTTTGTATTTTATATTTTGAGCTTTAGTTTATATTTCACAAGCTGGTAATTTCTTTTTAACTAGTGGTTGTACTATCAGAAAAATTATAGGTTAACGTGGAATGAGCCTGTTTTTCTTTTTATCTTTAAATTTTTTATATTTTGTGTTATTTCATGATATCAAATTCTATGTGAATCAAAGTCATTCCTTATAGGAATAGAAATTACTATTATAGTCTGTTTATTAGGGTTTATTGATAAATTTCTTCCATGCTCTAGTTTGACTTTTTTGCAGAACCAAAGATTTTTAGATACAGTCATATTTTCACATCCTATAACAGTATTAAAAACCCTGATAAGGTTAAAACAAAAGCAACCTAGTTTTTTTCTTATTATATGAGTGCATGTACCGAGCTGTGATGTAAGGTGTATTATTTCAGTGGAGCGGGGTTGTTGTTTTTTTAAAGGACTAGTATAGAGGATATTGTTAACCACATAGCAGGTAGAAAACAAATGTCAAATTTACACAAAGGGGCTAGGATAATAACTCACTTTCCACTGAGTTTTCAGACATTAATCAGACAACTAGGCGGAATAATCAATCAACAAGATCTGATAGGGCTATTCTATCAGCATATGATAATAAGTCATGTACAAAGTGAGGGGAGTAGGTTGGATGTGTCTTGGAGATGCTAATCTCATTTTAGAGCTTTTGAATCAGTGAGAAATGTTTATTAATTGGTAATTACTTACAAGCTTTTGAGATAGGGCCTTGTAATTGGTTTATTTGCAGAGGTTGACATAATAGGTACTAAGTAAAGTTCTCTTTATACTTACACAAATATTTATGCAAAAATGTGTGTGTTTAATAATAACTACTATTTAAAATACTGGCTAAAGATTGTCTTGTCCTTTTAACCTTTGTATTTTTTTAAAGTAATTCTCTGGTTCATCGTTAGCTTGAAATCACTCACGGGAACATTGCTTCAGAGACAACAAGAAAGAACCAGACAAAACTGAACCCAAATCTTACTTCTGTTTGCTAGTTAGGTTGATAGCTTGGAAAAACTATGTAACCTTTTTGGATTTCCATTTCCTCACTGTGAGGTTTTAAGTAAACTGTACTTTATATAAACTGCCTAGCAGTGTGTAGCTGCTCAGGGAATGCTTGTCCTTACTAACCTCAGGCCCCTCTTTCTTTGCATATCTGTCTTTCAAGTCTGTAATCTTAAATTGACCTTTTGCTTTAGTTTTGGGATCATTGTCTAATGCTATTTTTCTGTGATCAAGAACAACTAGCCTACTGGTGCGGCTCAGTGGTTGAGCTTTGACCTATGAACCAGGAGGTCATGTTTCGATTCCCGGTCAGGGCATATGTGCGGTTTGCAGGCCCTGTCCCCATTGTGGGGCGTGCAGGAGGCAACCGATCAATGATTCTCTCTCATCATTGATGTTTCTATCCCTTTCTCTCCCACTCTGAAATCAATACAAAAATATTAAAAAAGAACGACTAATTCAGTGGCTAAGAAATACTGTTCATTCAGAAATTAAAAACAACTAATAGATATTTTTTTCTGCTCTGGAATCTTCATTTTCTGAAATATTTTATGGATGGTGAGTGATTGCTGAATTATTTATTAGACTAATTTTATGAAATAATATTAATGGTTAAAGGTATATTTTTAAACTGATTAGTGTAGTTGGATTTGTCTTGAAAAAGGACTGAATTTTGTGGATTTGAATAAGTCAGTGACAGGAGGTCTTAAACATTTTTTTCCCTTTGAACAGATGTCTTGGCCTACAGTGACTCCAACTCCCATAATCCTTCCAATTTTCCCCTCTACTAAATAAGTTTTTAAAAAATGACATTTTTATTATAAGTGATTGACTTAATTCAGGCAAACATTGCAGCTGAGGAAAGACTTCATTGTAGTGAGGAACACTTTGGTATGAATAAAATTTTATATGCTTTATTTTTACAAATTTAATGTATGGTTCTTTCACCCATCCCTTTATCTGTATTCAGAACAATATTTTTTGTGTAATAAGCTTTTTCCAAGATTAAAAGTTTTTATACTATAGTATGCTGAGGTGTGTCTAATTCAGTCTATTTTAAATGGCAGTTAAAAACAGAATCAACCTGGATCCATCCAGAAGACAGTAACCACAGTAGGACTTGTATCAGAGGAAAGTTAATCCAGGAACTGGTTGCACAGGTAATTGCTGAGAAGCTAACTGGACTATGAGACAAACCAAATATTAATAATGATACCATTAGGGCTGGAGGAAGATGAGAAAAGCTGGTATAACCAGAGTACAAAAGCCAGGGCTGAGAGTGGGAGAGGAGCTAGAGCCATAGTTGAGACTTCATGGTGGGGTCTGGGACCTCAGAGGGCAGGACTCCTGGAGGGAAATGGAGTTATAAATCTTCTGCCAAGAATGTGTCAGGAAGTAGGGAGAGTAAAGAGAAATACTGTGACTTCTCCCTCTTCTGCCTTCTATCACCCCTGAGTGCCTCCCCGCCAGCCAAATCTTCCTGGAAGCCAGAGGGCAAGGTTGCTTGGAAATTGCAGTTACCTATGATAAGCCCGGAAAATGCATCTGAAAACATTTAGTCGACTAGCTCAACAACTATGTTGCTAGTGTGTAATCCTATATAACAGTGGTTCTCAACCTGTGGGTCGCGACCCCTTTGGGGGTCGAATGACCCTTTCACAGGGGTCACCTAAGACCATCGGAAAACACATATGTAATTACATATTGTTTTTGTGATTAATCACTATGCTTTAATTATGTTCAATTTGTAACAATGAAATTGGGGGTCACCACAACATGAGGAACTGTATTAAAGGGTCGTGGCATTAGGAAGGTTGAGAACCACTGCTATATAATAAAAGGCTAATATGCAAATTGTCCCCTTGGGAGTTTGACTGGGAGTTCAACCACTCGCTATGATGTGTGCTGGCTACCAGGGGGCGGCGCGGAACGAGGGAAGGCCCTGGCCGGCAGCCGGAAGCCTGAGGATGGAAGGCCCCAATCGGCCCTGATTGCTGGCCAGACCTAGGGACCCTACCTGTGCACGAATTTCGTGCACTGGGTCTCTAGTATTAATTAATATACCTGTGCACTTGTGTAGCATTAGCCAGAAAGAAGACTTCTCTTGAAATACCCCCAAACAAATAAATAGACAACCAAAAAAGCCTCTTGATTCTTCTTTTTGCACAATGGATACTCCTTAAAAACCAATATTAAAATCAGCATCTCAGTTCAGTTAAAACATTTACTGAGTGGCACTATATTAGGTAAATGACTACAAAGTTGAAAACACTTGGTTTTTTGGTCTTGTGATACGGTCTATTGGAAGACTGTATTATTATTTTTTAAAGGACTCTCAATTTTAAAATTTTAATAGAATGTTTGATAAGTTAGAGAAGGGGACATGTTTTTGTAGGAACTCAAGAAAGGAGCAGTTAACCCAGTCTTGTAGTTGATGGAATACTTTCAGGAGTTGGAAAATGTGAGCTAAGCTTTAAAAGATTGATAAAGAGAAGTGGAAGGGGCAATTCTGGAAGGAAAAGCTTGAGCAAAGGTTCAAAAACCTAAAAGAGCTTAAAGCATTTATAAGAAATTTTAATCACTGTTGCTAGAGCTGAAGCATCAAGTTTGGCTCATTAAATGGGGCTGGGAGCCAGGAAGAGGCCAGGTTATTTTTCTTCGCAAACTTATCGGGAGTTATTGAAGGTGTAGTGGAGTGGCCTGATTACTTTTGTTTTGGCTGTGCTTTTCCATAAATGTGGAAGATGAGGGTGTTGTCTAGAGGTAGGAGACCTAGTAAGAGGATATTAGACTAGCCCAGGTAATAGAGGGTGGACATAAGCTTTCAGAGTGTCTTTATGTCTTAGAGTCATTCATTTCATCTAAGTGCCTTCTATCCATGCCGCACTTTGATGTATTTTGTTTTCACATTACACATGCCTCTCTCTATATTGTTACTTGTTCTCTGAGAATCCCTCTTCTAGGGTCAGAGACCATGCTCTCCAGAAGCAGGCATGGGAATCAGCAGTTATGATCTAGAGCGCTCAGGAGTGCTGGCAGGGTGCTTTGCTCTCCTGCAGCCAGTGACTGCTGTGTTCCTGAAATGTCATGGGGTGCAGTCATTTCCTGTAGAAATTTCCTTGAGAAAAATTTCCTGTATTCCTTAATGTAGTTTCTGATATTGAAGAATGACAGATTTGCAGTGTGACATTTAATTTTAGTAAATATATCTTTTAAAATACCAAAATCCTGCATTTGAATAAGATTCACTTTACACATTGATTTTAATGTATATTTCTAATTTATTCTGATAATAAATATGAGATTGATGTTATTATTAGTGCTATTTTCTTTCTTTCTTTACAAAATCTCATCTGGGTTGTCTTACTCATTCTCTAGTGGGATTTCTACTGTATCATAAATGAGCAAGACAGAGTTTTTGTCCTTAAGGAGCCTCTGCTCTACAGACATTAAGTCATAATCCAAGGCCTAAGAAATAAGTTAAAGAGAGACACAAATACTATATTGAGGGAATGTAGAGGAAGAAGATATTTACTATATTTTACTCAAAGGCATATATTTTTTACTCATTTCAATGTTTCTAAAATTGGCACATGTCTTACAATTTGATGGCATCTCAGACTTGAGGAAAATTATATTTTGAGAGAATAATAAAGGAGCATAGCTCTCCGAGGATGAGGAATTTAGTTAAGTGGAGAAAATGCTAAGAAAAAGCACCTGGGTGAGAAAGCCTTGGTGTGCTAAAGGAATGATAAGTGCTTTTGGGAGGTTGTCATTTAGGGCTCAAGAATAACATAAGAAGTGACATTAGGTAGGTGGGTTGAATCCACTTTATAGAAGATTTTGAAGATGAAGCTGTGGAGAGGTGGAATTTTATTCTGTAGAAGGTGGGCAGCTACTGAGGGGTTTTGAGAAGGGGAAGTATGGTACATATTACATTGAATTTCTTGACCCTATTTGGGAATATAATGCTAGAAGGGGGATTGAAGAAAAGGAAATTGTGATGTTTTGAATTAATGACTTGTTTAGCTGAAAGGAAAAGAAGGAAAGATGTTATGGAAGGAGGTAGAACTGACAGGAATTGTTGTGACTGAATGTGGGAGGTGGAGTAGGTAGTAGTGAGGGCTAGATACCAGAGTTACTATTACTAGAGGCCCAGTGTATGAAATTTGTGCACTCGGGGAAGTGGGGCTTGGTCCCTCAGCCTGGCCTGCACCCTTTTATAGTCCGGGAGCCTCCCGGGAGCGCGCCTAAGCCATCAGTCAGATGTCCTTGGCAGTGCTGCGGAGGTGGGAGAGGCTCCTGCCACCACCGCTGCACTTGCCAGCAGTGAGGCCAGCTCTGGCTGAGTAGCACTTCCCCTGTGGGAGCGCACTGACCACCAAGGGGCAGCTCCTGGGTTGAGCATCTGACCCTGGTGGTCAGTGCATGTCATAGCGACTGGTTGTTCCGCCATCGGGCCAAAACCGGCTCTGTGACATCTCCCGAGGGGTCCCAGATAGCGAGAGGAGGCAGGCCAGGCTGAGGGACCCCACCGGTGCACTATTGGGACCGGAGAGGGACATGGGGGGTTGGCCAGCTGGGCAGGGACTGCAGGAGGGTTCCAGGGAGTGTCTGGCCTGTCTCGCTCAGTCCCGATCAACTGGACCCCAGCAGCAAGCTAACTTACTGGTTGGAGTGTCTGCCCCCTGGTGGTCAGTGTATGTCATAGCAAACAGTTGAGTGGCCTTAGCATATCATTAGCATATTATGCTTTGATTGGTTGAATGGCCAACTGGATGACTGGACACTTAGCATATTAGGCTTTTATTATGTAGAACCAGAGGCCTGGTGCACGGAATTTGTGCATGGGGGGGTATGGGGAGGTCCCTCAGCCCAGCCTGTACCCTCTCGCAATCCAGGACCCTTCGGGGGATGTTCAGCTGCCGGGATCGGGCCTAAACCGGCAGTCAGACATCCCTCTCACAGTCTGGGACCGCTGGCTCCTAACTACTCGCCTGCCTGCCTGATTGCCCCTAACTGCTCACCTGCCTGCCTGATCACCCCTAACTGCCTCTTCCCTGGCCCCTGCTGTAGCGGCTTCGTCCAGAAGGACGTCCAGAAGGTCGTTAGGCTGTCTGGTCTAATAATGTTACGCTTTTATTATTATAGACTAGAGGCCCGGTGTATGAATTCGTTCACAGGAGGGGTCTCTCGGCCTGGCTGGTGATTGGGACCGATCAGCAATGTCTCTCGCCCAGTCCTGATTGGGGCTGGCCGGAGGGAGGGACTGCGGGAGGTTGGCTGGCCATGGGATGTTGCCTGTGGGAGCGCACTGACCACCAGGGGGCACCTCCTGCATTGAGCGTCTGGCCCCTGGTGGTCAGTGCATGTCATAGCTACCAGTCAGTCATCCGGTCGTCTGGTCGTAACGGTCGCTTAGGCTTTTATATATATACTAGAGGCCCGGTGCACAAAAATTTGTGCACTCGGGAGGGAGGGGGTGGTCCCTCAGCCCGGCCTGTGCTCTCTCGCAGTCTGGGACCCCTCAGAAGATAATGACCTGCTGGCTTAGGCCTGCTCCCGGGTGGCAGAAGGCAAGCCCAATCCCTAGGAGCAGCCCCTGGTCGGGCTCAGAGCAGGGCCGATTGGGGAGTTGGGGCGCCGCCCCCTGTCATGCACAGAGCAGGGCGGATCGGGAGGTTGCGATGCCACCCTCAGTCACGCTCAGGGTAGGGCCGATTGGGGGGTTGGGGCACCGCCCCCTGTCACACTCAAGGCAGGGTCGATGGGGAGGTTGCGGCGCCACCCCCTGTCACGCACAGAGCAGGGCCCATCAGGGGCATTGGGGCTCCGTACCCTGTCACGCACAGAGCAGGGCCCATCAGGGGGTTGGGGAGCTCCCCCCTGTCACGCACAGAGCAGGGCCCATCAGGGGATTGGGGAGCTCCCCCCTGTCACGCACAGAGCAGGGCCGATTAGGGGGTTGAGGAGCTCCCCCCTGTCACTCACAGAGTAGTGCCGATAGGCAAGTTGGGGCACTGCCCCTTGTCACACACAGAGAAGGGCGGATCAGGGGGTTGGGGCGCCGCCCTCTATCACCCACAGAGCAGGACCAATCAGGGGGTTGGGGCGCCGCCACTGTCACACTCAGGGCAGGGCCGATGGGGAGGTTATGGCTCTACCCCATCACACACAGAGCAGGGCCCGTGGGGGGGGGGGGTGGTTAGTGCGCCACACCCTGTCACACACAGAGCCGCAGGGTGATCAGGGGGTTGGGGAGCTCCCCCCTATCAGGCACAGAGCAGGGCTGATCAGGGGATTGGGGCGCCTTCCCCTGTCACGAGCAGAGCAGGGCGGATAGGGAGGTAGTGGCCCCACCCCCTGTCACACACAGAGCCGCAGGGCGATCAGGGGGTTTGGGCGCTGCCCCCTGTCACGCTGATCCTGGTGCTGGGAGGCCTCTCGGCTCCGCTGATCCTGGTGCTGGGAGGCATATTACCCTTTTACTATATAGAATAGAGGCCTGGTGCATGGGTGGGGGCTGGCTGGTTTGCCCTGAAGGGTGTCCTGGATCAGGGTGGGGGTCCCCACTGGGGTGCCTGGCCAGCCTGGATGAGGGGATGATGGCTGTTCGCAGCTGTTCACACATCCTTCAGGGTAGGGGTCCCCACTGGGGTGCCTGGCCAGTCTGGGTGAGGAGCTGAGGGCTGTTTTCAGGCTGGTGGGTGACTGAAGTTTCCAACTGCTCCTTTTTTTCTTTTTTTTAATTCTGGGCCAGCTTTGGCTCTGGCTCCAGCTCTGAGGCCTCTGCTGCTGAAAGCAGGTATCTGGTTTGTTTGGGTTCTATAATTGAAACACTGTATCAACTCTAGCTCTGAGATCCCGGCTGGCTAAAAGCAGGTTTCTGGAGTTTTGTTTAGCTTCTATATTTGTAACAATGTTTCAAACTGCAAGCTCAGAGGCCGGCAAGGCAGGCGGGGAACGTTGGAGTCCTCCGTCACTGAAGCAAGCAAGCCTCATGTTAGTTTCAAGCTGCCTGGCTGCTGGCCGCCATCTTGGCTTGCACTTAATTTGCATTTCGCCGTGATTAGCCAGTGGGAAGGGTAGCGGATGTACGGCTAATTACCATGTTTCTCTTTTATTAGATAGGATAGATGTGGGACTAGGACCAGTTTGCTGCGACAATGTATACTGCAGTAGGAAAACACATTTGAACTTTGGGACTGTTGTGACAGCTTCTGTCATGCATGTAGCAGGGAAGTGAGGAAGTTCAGGTCTGGAAGGAGGAAAGTCAAGGCTGATGACAAATATTTAGGAGATATCAGCTAGACAAGAGTATAATTTAATTCATTTTAGGGGTTGGAATCTATGAAGAGAGTAAGAGAGTAAAGATAGAATATCAGAGTGAGGGAGAACTCTCTGCATTTTTTAAATAGCTTTTTTGAGAAATAATTCACATACTAAACAATCCACTTTTTTTAAAGTATACAATTTGCCCTAGTTGGTTGGCTCAGTAGATAAAGCTCGGCCTGTGGACTGAAGGGTTCTGGATTCGATTCCAGTCAAGGTCACATGCCTCGGTTGCAGGCTCCATCCCCAGTGGGGGATGTGCAGGAGGCAGCAGATTAGTAATTCTCTCTCATCATTGATGTTTCTATCTATCTCACTCTTCCTCTCTGAAAGTTATAATTCAATGGCTTTATGATATTCAGAGTTGTACAGCCATCACTACAATTGATTTTTGAACATTTTAATCGCCCCTAAAATAAACTGTATGGTTTAGCATAGGCTTTACTATTTCTACAAAATAGTCTGTTGGAAATTGATAGGAATTGCATTGAATCTGTAGATCCCTTTGGGTAATATTGCCATCTTAACAATATTAAATTTTCTATCCATGAACATGGGATGTCTTTTATTTATTTAAGTTGACTTTAATTTATTTAAGCAGTCTATTGTAATTTTCAGTGTATATATCTTTGACCTCTTTGACTAAATGTATTTCTAGGTATTTTATTAGAGGCTTTTATAAATGAAAGAGCTTTCTTAATTTCCTTTTTGGTTCATTGCAGTTATATAGAATCACAACTGATTTTTTTTTCTTTTTGGTGTTGATTTTGTACCCTGCAGCATTGTAGAAATTCTTTATTAGCTATAGTGGCTTTATTTCATTTTTGAATAGAAATAGTTTTACTACTTCTTTTCCAATTTGGAAGCTTTTTAATTTTCTGATCTAGTTACTCTGACTAGAACATACAGTACATTGTTAAATTGTAGTGGTAAAAACAGGAATTCTATTCTTTTTCCTGATCTTAGGGGAAAAGAGTTCAGTCTTCCATCATTGAGTATCCTACTAGTTGTCGATTTTTCCTGAGTGCTGTTTATGTTGAGTAAGTTTCCTTTAATTCCTAGTTTTCTAAACTTTTTTATTTTTTCATGAAAGAGTAATTTGGATATTGTTAACTGCATTTTCTGCATCAATTGATATGATTGTGCCCCCCCCCCCCCTTTCCATTCTATTAATGTGTATTACATTGACTGATTTTCTTATGTTGAATTCCTGGCATTCCACTTAGATCATGGTATATAATCCTCTTAAAAAATGCTGTTGGATTCATTTGCTACAACTTTGTTGGTCTGTAGTTTTCCTTTCATGTGATGCTTTGTCCTTTTTATCAGGGTAATATTGGCTGCATAAAATAGGTTATTAAGTATTTACCTCTTTGTAATTTTTTGGAAGAGTTTGGAAAGAATGGGTGTTAATTCTTTAAATGTTTGGTATAATTCACTGGTGAAGCCATATGGTCCTGGACTTTTCTTTGGGAGGTTTTGGTTACGAATTCAATCTCTTTAGTAGTTTAAGTCATTGAAATTTTTTGTATTTCTTCTTGAGTTATTTTGGGTAATTTGTATTTCTAGGAATTTGTCCATTCATCTAGGTTAACTAATTTGTTGGCCTTCAGTTGGTTCACAGTATTTTATTAACAATACTTTTCATTTCTCTAAGGTCTATAGCAATGTTTCCACTTTTATTTAAGCTTTTAGTTATTTGTGTCTTCTTTTTCTTTTTTTTTCTAGCTAAAGTTTTGTCCATTTTATTGATATTCTAAAAGAACAACTTTTGGTTTTGTTGATCCTCTATTGTGTTTATCTCTGATCTTGATTATTTTTTTTCTTCCTTCTGATAGCTTTGGGTTTAGTTTGCTCTTTTTCTCGGTCCTTAAGATGTAAAGTTAGGTTATTGATTTGTATCTTTCTTCTTTTTAATGTAGGCATTTGCAGCTATAAATATCCATCTGAGAACTGTCTTCACTGAATCCCATAAATTTTGATATGTCTCATTTGTTTCCATTCATCTCTAATTTCTGATTTCCCTTGTGATTTCTACTTTTACCAATTGGTTGTTTAAGACTATTACTTTCAACAAATTTCCTTTTGTTATTGATGTCTAGCTTTATTTCTTGTGGTTAGAAAATATACTTTGTATGATTTTAGTCTTTTTAAATTATTGAGACTTATTTTGTGTTACTGATCTTCTTTCTAGATGTTCTTTCCATTATTGAAAGTAGGAGATTGAAGTTTTCAACTATTATACTGGTAGAATCGGTTTTTCTTTAATTCTGTTGGCTGTTCTCCATTGACATTATAGTAATTACTGATAAGGAAGCACCTGCCATTTTGTTTTTTTGTTTTCTGTGTGTCTTATACCTTTTGACCCTCATTTTCTCTATCACTGTCTTTTTTGTGTTTAATTAAACTTTGTAGTCAATCATTTTAATTCCTTCCACATTTCTTTTTGTGTATAGTTTTAGATTTTTTTTGTGTGGTTACCATTAGGATGGCTTAACATTTAAAATTTATAATAATGTAGTTGAAATGGATACCAACTTAACTGCAACAGCTTACAAATTTCTGCCCCTGAAATACCTCAGTTCTCCTATCTTTTATGTTGTCTTGTTACAAATTACATCTTTATACATTGTATGTCAGTAACAGAGTTATAATTTCTTAAATGAAAAATGAGGTTACAAATCAAAAGTATAATAGTGGCCTTTATGTTTTCCATGAATTTATCTTTACTGGAGATCTTTATTTCTTCATATGGTTTTGAGTTACTTTGTAGGTTTTTTTGTGTGTTTTTTTTCATTTAGCCTTACGGACTCCTTTTAGCATTACTTGTTGGACAGGTCTAGTGGTAATCTAATATTATTTATTTCTTTTATAGTTGTAAAATTTCTCAAAAAACAGCTCACCTATGAATTCTACAGCTTCATCGCCATTCAGATTTCATAGTTCTTAGTAGAGCATGCACTTGCTGTTTTCAATTCTTCCTGTCAAGGAAGTTAGCTTGGCTTCTTACAGAGAGGTGTGTAACTGTTTTTTATGTATTTCTTGTTTAGTTTACATGTATAGTTGTGGAGAAGCTCCACCGACTGTCCTTGACCACTAAATTTGTACTTAATTCACAAAAGTGATAGCCATCATAAAGAACTCCAACCTGTCTCTTTGGTTTTACCTGATTATGCGTATTAGAATATATAGGAATAATTGGGCCTTCAACAGAAAAATGAAATATTTCTCCTACTTAAACATTTTGTTGCATAGATTTTCTTATTGTTGTTTTAAAAGTCTTTGAGTATAGTAGTTTAATTTTTTCAGTAACTATTTTGGAAATTAAATTAAGGTATGTAAGTGCTTCTAGGAACTTATAAAATGTACTTTCAAGTTTTAACTAACATTTCTAAATAAGTTACACTTAACTGTGAAAATTTTTATAAATGTTCTTAAAGAGAAAAATCGATACAGTATTATAGCTAATAGATTCTTTTTAGAACACAAAGATCTGTTTTTGATAAAATACATTGACAATAAAATAAAGTGAAGATAGTGTCTGACCTATAATTTTTTTCTTAGTGATATAAAAATAAGTGTCTCAAATACAGTGTAATTAAAAGTTATTATAACTACTTACGATTTCTTTGAATTTAATTATCTCAAATTAAATTAAAATTGCATTTATATTTATCTAGAAGTCTGTAATTTTTAAACAAAATGCATTTACCAAAAATTATCCCAAAGTTTAGAAAACCCACTAATTTCCATTTAAAAACTTAAAATAACCTTTAAGTTAATGATTTTTATTTACCTTTGTTAGAAAGAACTTAAATGCAAAAATAATAACCTGTATCTCTTTATATGTAGATGTCAATCCAATTCAAAAGGTGACTGAAAATGAATGACTTTATTGAAAAACTGCAGTTCTTAAATTTTAGATTAGATATAATTTTTTAATTTTATACAAATTACAAAAATGGCTCAGTTATAAAATTCATAAAGATAATTTAAATTCAGAATAATTCAGTTTAATTTAAGATAATTTAAGCTCAAATGTATAATTATAAATAGCTCGACTCCTTAACTATATGGAGTTTGAAATGTCATATAACCTTTTTAGATAATTTTCCTAATTAGGTGAGAACAAGGCCTGCACTGTCTCCATTTGATTTTCTTGCTAATATTTGCAATTTAGTACTAGAGTTAATCCTTAATTGCTGAAAGAGTTGTCTATAACATGGTTACCAATTATTTTTCTGTAATACAGTATGTAATAAATGTTAAGGATGAACTATTCAAGAAATACATGTTAAAAAGTTTCAAAGTAACAGCTTACTAATGGTGTACTGTGTTTATGTGTGTGTTTGTGTAAAGGTAGAGTTGATTTTTGGTGTGTTCAATGTTGATGGAAAAGAATAGCTGATTAAACCTAGAAACTAATTAAATTAGTTTTCCTTCAGGTATAAAATGTGTGCTCCTCCAACAAAGGCCTGAAGGTCTGGTGTGAGCAGAAGGGCAAGACCCTTTTTAGCACTGTTACGTGAGGAACTAATATAATCATGCTACATTATTTTCAGATTGAATTTTAGTGAGATCATACGGAATGGGACAAATTAATATAATTATTTTAAAATAATACTCAGTGCCAAAGAAAATTAATGATTACTATTGGCAATTTTATGTCCTATTCCCTGACTTATATATGTATGTGTTCATTGTCTCCTGGAGCATTTATTAGGGGTGTTTTTGTGGGAAAGCTTATGATTCTCTGACTTAAGACATTAATCTTCAGATATCAGTGATTTTAGTTATTAGAGTTTCCCTTTAATAAATGAAACTCCTCTTTTGACAAATACAGAGGTGAACTACTAGACTTCTCTCTGCAATTTTAAGCTATTTTCAAATGTTTATGATAAAGAATTTTGGCTTTGTGGTTTTTTTAAATTATGGATGGAATAAGAAAACTTTGCAGTTCGTTTTTACTTAAACATATATTTTAAAAGTACATTAATTTTTAAAGTTAGTGGTATCTTACTTAAAAACTTGTTTATTCACTTTCATGTTTTAAGTAGAAATCAGGAAGTACCAGTGAAAAATTTACAATTGTGGGAATTTTTTCTATATATGAATGCGTGTATATATGTAGGTATCTTTTTTCCCCTTGGGTCTTGAAATATAACTATGTAGGCATCTTTTTAAAGCCTGCATTTTTCTCTCCACAAAGAAGACTTGCAGCAGCTAAGAAGAATACATACAAATGTGATTATAACTTTGGGTAAAAACTCAAAAGGCTCCCTTTTGGAATGGATTGGTGGTTAATTAAACTTGGGCTGTCAAAATTTAAAATTATAAGGCCTCATATTCTCATAGTATACCATGTATCTGGCTAAAATAATGTCTTGACCCCCCCCTTCAAATTTAACCATAAATTTCCAGCTTACATCCATCTTTGTTTTAAGCCAGCAAGTTAAGATGTTTTGTGTCTTTTATCTGCTCAGGCATTAACTTTGAATCAATGTAGCTATGGAGTAGTTTGGAGAAGAATTTCACTTATTTAAGGACTTGCCCCCGAGCTTTTAAAAATGGCTTGAACTTTTGATTCTTCATCGTTACGTATGTATGTCAATTTTTGCCTTGCTCAGCTGTTATTTATTTTTAGCTGATGGAAGTATAAATTGCTCAGCCCAGTTTTTCCTCTCTATTTAAGTTCCTTTTCCATATCCTTAGAGGTAGCAACATATGAATCTTATGAAGATTAAATGAGCAAGTAAAACTTTTTAAATCTTGGTAAATCATTTGAATTTGGCAACACTGCTTTAGGTAGGTTAAATGATCATTTCATTTAGTTTATTTGCTATGTATGCCTAGTGATTGTCCTTTCAATATCATATGATAGACAGGGGGTATGATGCTAAGAAGCAGCAGTTGATTAGATTTTGGATATCTTTTTATATTGTTACATAAGTTTACATATTTTTTTGGTATATTTTTTGATGTTTTTCACCATGCTCTTTCATTTTCCAAGCTTTTAGCCATAATTATATTTGTTCTGTTGTAAAACCTGCATCCCATAAAGTTATTGTGATGCCATAATTTGTTTTGCCAAGTAGGTTTGGTGAATATACCTTTGCTTTCGCTAGATATCTGAACATGGTCTTTTAAATGGTCTGCATTTAGAAATAAAAGAATTTGTTCTGCTTTTAGAGTAGCTATTTTCAACCAGTGTGCCACAGGGATTTTTAAAACATGCAATACCTAACTATTTAGTCAGGGGCTCTGGCCTCTTTTCCCTTAGATTGTCAAATAAAAAAATGACAACAGCCAATACAACAGTCTTGTGTGAATGAATAAAAATTATACCTATTTTTTTTTTTTGGTCAGATCGGCAAAAAACATCTTAACTTTTTGGCGTGCCACAGAATTTTAGTAATTAGTTTATGTGTGCCATGAGATGAAAAAGGTTGAAAATCACTGGCTTAGATGAGTTGATAAGTAAAGTATAGCTTACCTCACATTGAAAGGACAGTTAATGGAATTGGAATCTGGTTCATTTCAATATAACTCAAAATATATTCAGCCTCTGCTAGTTCAAAATTGTAATTTTTTGTTTTACAAAGTTACACATTAGAAAATAGACTAAACACAGTTTTGGCTGTGTGAGCAGTGTTTCCAATCCACTGGGAGTGGAGATCATTAGCTCTTGAAGCTTGGTCTCTACTAACTTTCTTTACTAAGTCCACTTGGCTGTATGTTATTTATTTACAGTCATCCAGTTCAAGTTCTAAAATGACAGAAAATGCTGATCTGGGATTGTGTTGCAATAGTTGTGGTGGATGTTTTCTTGCTTGTTAGACTGTCTGCGCCTTGTATTAGGAACGTTTCAGCTATTATCTATTCAAATATTACCTATACAGTCTTTTAAACATTCTTTTCTAATGTTGATCTATTTATATTTTAGATCATTGCTACTCAAAGTGTGGTCTTCAGATTAGTGCTGATCTACAAACTGACTTTATTGGTCTGTAATGAGTTAAGGACAGAAATTCAAAGCAAGCATTTAGAAACTTTTTGTAGCAACTTGATATTATTACCATGACATCTAAGGACATGGTTTATAAAAAAAGAAATTCACTTTTATTACATTTTACAGACTTTTTTTCTGCAGTGGATTGACAATTTAAAAAAGGGCTCTTCATTTCAGATAGTTTCAGCAGTGTTTTGTTAGACCTCCTCATTCTATTTTTTTGTATCTCTTAACTGCTTTTACGTTTTCGTTCTTTGTCTCTCTTAACTGCATTTTGGATAAGTTTTAAGAGTCTTTCTTTCCACTTACTAATTCTTCATATTGACTATACAGTGAATCTAACATTTTACCAGTGTTTTTTATTTCTTGAAGTTTTGTTTAAAGTATAGCTTACCTCACATTGAAAGGACAGTTAATGGAATTTGGAATCTGGTTCATTTCAATATAACTCATACATATTAATCCATACATATATGTATATTTTAAGCATTTCTATTGCTCAAAACATCCTTATTGTACAATCTTTCCAATAATTGAGGAATCTGCACTCTAATTTGTCTCATGTTTGTATCGGCTGTCATTCATTGTGTCTGATATCCTGACTTCATTTTTTTTTTTTCATTTGAGATGAGTTTTTTGAAAGTTGTTGGACATTTTGAGGTCTGGTTTGAAATTATTTTCTTTCACCAAGAGTTTGCCTGTGCTTTCCACAGATACCTGTGGCACTAACAGTTTAAGAGCACTTTTAATGACATCTTCATAGGAGACTTATTGGATTATATACATAGCATGAATTTAGTATAAGAACCTTTGCGGTGGCTTCCCTTTGTGATTAAGTGTCAAGAGAATTGATGAAACATTCCTGAAAGCACAAAATCATAGGGATGGATCACACAGATTAGAGGTTGCCAGGGGTTAGGAATGGTGGAGGTGAGGGGTAAGTATGATTATAAACAGGTAATAGGAGAAAGATCTTTTTGGCACTTTTTCGCTGTTAACATGATGTAGGTGCGTTTCCTTTTAGTAGACTTTTTAGAGTCTATTTCCGGAGCCTTGTGTAGCCATCAAAAGGTAAGCCCAGTTTTGCCAGTGCTAGGCACTTATTCTCAGGACAAAATTTGGTTTCTGGGTTTGCTTATTCTACTTTGTTTTGTTCATAGCTTATGAGGAGACTGTACTTTCCTGCTATCTAAGCAATTCATTAAAGCAGATTTTTCTCACTAAAATTTAAAAATTGTATCTAACAGTATTAAGGTATCTAGACTCTCATAGTGCTGGAAATCAGTGTTTCCATCTGTCTATACTTCATTTTTAGCAAATATGTTGCTATTTTGTGCCTCAGTTCTCTTATATTTGTTATTATAATAAACTGTTTTTCTTTATCTCTTTGGTCTATCAGATGCCTAGTGTAAACCCATCACAGTATGCACTCAGTTATGTAGTTATGTCTATTAGTCTTATTTCCTGCTATTCTTTCACTAGCCCTATTATGATTTATTACACTTGTATTATAGCCACTATTCTTTCACTCATATTTCATCCTGGTTAAGTGCTGCCTCTTTTGTGGACTCCAACAGTTCCTTCTAGTACCATTGACATTTTGGGCTGAGTAATTCATTTTTGTTGGGGTGCTGTCCTATGCATTGTAGGATGTTATCCCTGTCCTCTATCCACTAGATGCAAATAGTATCTTCTATTTGCTACACCAGACATTGCCACACATCCTTTTTTGGGGGGGTGGGGAGAAATATCTTCAATGGTTGAGAACTACTGTTTTAGAACTGTGTGAATCTGGTCTCCATTGAAGATCCTTGCTTGATTATCTCTGCCTGTGGTTTTATCTTCTGGATTTTCAGTCGTCCATACTGTCTGGATTGTACATTTTCCACTTACTACATTTGCTTGTGCATTTCTTTCTTCCTTCTCTGCCCTGTGTGTGTGTTTTGTTTGTGTGTCGCACGTGCACATGTCTGATTTTCCCAAGTTCTAGATGTATTTTACTTTTTTGTTTGCTTGCTATTTTTGGTCAACCCTATACACTTGTTAGTAGTTTCAAATATATCAGTTGCTTGCTCTTTTCCTTATTTTTCCACTTTTATGTGGTAGTAATGGGGGTTTGGAAAATGGAATCATTCTAGAAAATGTGAAGAACTTTGAGGCATTCTAAATTCTAACATTCTACTAATGATAATCATGAGGCTTGCAGATAATAGAGTTAATACCAATGTAATGGTAGTATGTATACCCAATAATAGTGGAAAATTTAAGATAGCATAAGGTAGTCATAAAGATAAGAAGGATGTAATTTCTGTTAGCTGTATTTGTTATATAAGTAAACAGAAAAATGTGCAGAGGAGTAGAATTAAAAAATAGACTGAAAAATACAGAAAATGGAAGGATTTGTAGAAGCATGAAGTAGGAATGATTAGTTCTACAGAGTGAGATGAGCAAAGTAATCAATATGTTGAGGTAAATTGTTAGGAATGATGGATTGTAGCATCTGGTTAGGAGTGACTTGTGTAAAGCTGACAGATGTGATATCTGAATATTAGTAAGTTGAAAAGAAGTTCAGAATAGAGAGGTTAGATTCTTCTTACCAACTAAAAAGAAACATGTATTTTTTTGTGCCAGTTGGGAAAGATAAAACTCAGTTATAGATTTTCTTCCTTTAAAAAATTATCAGCAAATTCTAAGTAATAATATAAATTGCAGCTTGAATTTAACTACTTTTTATAAGGTGCTCCTCATCTAGGCCAAATTTTCATGAAAAATAATCATAAGCTTAATATGTCTTTATTATAGAAAAAGTAGAAAGTAATGAAAAGTATAGGGAACGTGAAAGGTAGTTATAGATCCCAAAGCCTAAAACCACTGTTTTAATTTAGGTCAATTCTATTATCTTGATTTTTAGGTGGTCTTAGTCTTTCTCTCTATATATAGAAATGATGTATGTGTAAATATATACTGTATGTATATACATTGAGTGGCCAGATTATTATGACCACCTGACCTCTGTAGGCAAATTAGCTATAATTTCACGCTGAAGTTGCTAGAGGGCCAGACCATTATAAATAGGGAAGCAGGTTGTTTACCATGACAGTAGAAGTGATTTTTTTCTGAAGATATGGGTAAACAACGCGATTTAACAGCCTTTGAATGTGGGATGATTGTTGGCGCTCAGAGCCATGGAGCGAGTATCAGCAAAACAGCCAAAGGCCTGTTCGAACACCTTTGCTGTCTGCAATTACCAAGATAAAACGTCTCCAATTCGCACAGGAACACAAGGATTGGACAGTCGAGCATTGGAAATAAAGTCATGTGGTCCGATGATTCACGTTTCCAGTTGCATCATGCAGATGGCAGCGTGAGAATTTGGCGGAAACAGCATGAAAGCATGCACCCCACATGCATGAATACAACCCTTCAAGCTGGTGGGGGCAGTGTTATGGTTTGGGACATGTTTTCCTGGCCTGATTTGGGCCCTTTAATTTGTGTGGAACAACATCTGAATAGCACAACATACCTAAGTATCGTTGCTGATCAAGTTCATCCTATCATGTTGATGGCATATCCCAATGGAGATGGCTTCTTCCAGCAAGACAATGCGCTATGCCACGGTGCTCGTATTGTGCAGGAGTGGTTTCAAGAACATGAGGGAGACTTTACCTTGCTTAGGTGGCCCCCACAATCACCAGATCTCAACCCAATTGAGCATTTGTGGGACGAAGTTAAAAGAGCCTTCAGGCAGTTGGTTCTACAACCATCAAATCTCACAGAACTGGACAGTGCTATTCTTCAGGCATGGTGTCAGATTCCTCGCATCACCTTTCAACATTTCGTGGAGTCAATGCCAAGAAGAATCGCCGCAGTATTGAAGGCAAAAGGTGGCCCAACAAAGTACTGATGGGGTGGTCATAATAATCTGGCCACTCAGTGTATATATGTGTGTTTGCATGGATGCACATATATATTAAATGGGTTATTTTTATATGAAATGTTATATGGTCTGTCCTTTTTCATTTAATATTATGAGCATTTCTCCATATGTATGTGTTGTATATATGTATATTTATATAAAATGGGTTATTTTATATGAAATGTTTCATAGCCTGTTCTTTTTCATTTAATGTTAAGAATATTTCTTATTATCAGTAAAATTCTTAAAAATGACATTAAATGACTACATAGCATTCTATTCTGAGTTTACCCCCAAATTTATTTAAGCATATTGTTAAACATTTAGGTTTTTCTTTCATATATGTGTTACATAAAATATAAACACACACATGTATGTACATATACATATAATTGACAGTGAACACTCTAATGAAAAATTTTGAGTACATTTTCTCTGAAGAGTTGTAGCCCCTGTTGCAGTCTGGCTCTTATATTTTACCCTGCAAAATTTATTCTACTTGTCTTTCTTAGTAAAAATAACCCTAATTCTATGTCTGGGCATTATTATTAATGTTAGAGACCTCAATTCCTATCCTTCCAAGTGGTTAAGTGTGGCCAAAACACCATGTTGTGGTTTCTACTCTGTAAGCTGAAATATAAGAGAAGTGAGCAGGGTGGGCCTTTCTTTCCCCTTTCTTTTTCTGCTGCCTGCAATGTGGCTGTGTTAGCTGGAGTTCTCATGGTCTTCTTGGAATATGAGCCGACTTTGATAGAACAGTATGTGGTACAGCAAAAGATTAGAAGAAACTTTGGCTCCTGATATTGGAGCTGCCACACCAGCCTTTGATTGTTTACCTCTGGACAGTTACATGGGAGAAAATCTCTCCCTTTGTTTCTTATTCTCTTATGTCATTACTAAAGGCCCAGTGCACAAGATTTGTGCACTGGGGGGTGGGGGGACCTCAGCCCAGCCTGCGCCCTCTCACAGTCCAGGACCCCTTGCTCCTTACTGTCCGCCTGCTCGCTCCTTACCCTTTGGCTCGCTGCTCCTTAGCACTGCCGTGGAGGTGGGAGAGGCTCCCGCTACCACCACTGCGCTCACCAGCCGTGAGCCCGGGTTCTGGCTGAGTGGCGCTCCCCCTTTGGGAGCGCACTGACCACCACGGGGCAGCTCCTGCATTGAGTGTCTGCCCCCTGGTGGTCAGTGTGTATCATAGCAACTGGTCGTTCTGGTCGTTCCGCTGTAACGGTCGTTTAGACTTTTATTATATAGACTAGAGGGCCTGTGCACTAATTCATGCACCAGTGGGGTCCGTTGGTCTGGCCTGCAGGATCGGGCCAAACCTGGCTCTCTGACATCCCCCAAGGGGGTCCCGGATTGCTAGAAGGTGCAGACCCTCCCGTGCATGATCGGGGCCAGGGAAATTCGTGGGAGGTTGGCCAGCTGGGGTGGGACTGCAGGAGGGCTCCAGGGTGTGTCCGGCCCGTCTTGCTCAGTCCCAATCAGCCGTACCCCAGCAGTAAGCTAACCTACCAGTGGGAGTGTCTGCCCTCTGGTGGTCAGTACATGTCATAGCGACTGGTCGACTGTCTGCCCCCTGATGGTCAGTGCACATCATAGCAAGGGGTTGAGCAGCCTTAGCATATAATTAGCATATTACACTTTGGTTGAATGTCGACTGGTCAATCGGGCATTTAGCATGTTAAGCTTTTATTATGTAGGATAATATTGTTATTTAAATTTTCTTTTTGGCTGGGGAAGGATATGACATAATTGTGTCTGATTAAGGATATCATTATTTAATGCTCTATGTAGTAAGGTGGTAGGTCAAATATAAAGAAACATGCATTGTGTCATGATAGATTGTAGATTCAGGTTGAAACCAAAACCTACTTAGAGACTAGACAGAGATGACTTGGTATTGAAAAGAAAATACTTGGAATAATACATAATTTCTGGAACTCTTTGATAATTATAATGCTGAAACTTGTCTCAAGTGCTTTTACTAATTATCACAAATATTCTTTCAGGAAACACTTGATAGCTTTTAAGTAACTCCCTCCCCCCAAATCTCACAAACCATTGAGGATTATATATTATGTTTTATCAGAATAATCTCTTCATGCCCTATGAATTTTTGTTATTTATTATCTTCCTTGTCACTTTGACAGGGTTAACTCATAGATACAACTTTTAATGTTCTCATACTAACTTTATTGGAGTAATTTTGATAAATGAAATAAAAAACTTTTATAACTGTAGACTTATGTTTTAGTATTGATTCTAAGAAAGCTATTCATAACTTCAGTTAAATAATTGAAGTTATTTTGATGAGCAGTTTTAGGTTTATAGAATAATTGAGCACACAGTACATAGAGTTTCCATATGCCCATTTTTCCAAGGGTACACATTTTCATATATTCCACTGTATATAATGTTATACATATTTAAAATACCTTTATATCCCTGAACCAAATCTGTGTTATTTTATAATAGGAAATTCATACAATATAACAATCATTTTTTTCTAATCCAGGTTTTCCACCCACAGCACTATTAACGTTTTAGTCCAGATAATTCCTTATTTTGGGGCTGTCCTGTACGTTGAAGATGTTTAGCATCATCCTTGATCTCTATCTACTAGGTACTGATAATATTCCCCAGTTATGACAACCAAAAGTGTCTCCAGACATTGCCAACTTCCCTGGAGGTGGAGGGTGAGAACCATTGCTGTAATCAATTTATGATGCTCTAGGATTTGCTGCATTTTTTAGGTTGGGCTCAAAATAAGGGTGTGTAGTTGAGCAAACCTTCACAGGGAATTGGTGTAGGCAAAGTTAGAATCTTCCCTGCCACTGGGGGTCTTACTGAGTCCCAGTTTCCTTGACTACAAAAAAGGTAAAATATTACTCAACTTAAAAGGTTTGTTTGACAATTCATTGAGATAAATTACATAAAATACTTTGATTAATTTTAGTTTCCTTCTCTTCAAGTGTGCTATATTGTTTGGATTTATTCTTTTAAATGTGTCAAAAACTCATTACAAAATTCTTACTTCTGTGGGGAAACTAATCATACATAGTTTGGGATCTAAAGTTTATGGACTTCCAGAGTACTATACTATAGATGGTTAAAAACTTTAAATGTTCAATGAAGACTGATTTATGAGGTCAATTGTGTTTTGACTCTTTGTGGTGTTTTAATTATATTGTTTCTACATTCAAATTGTAATAGTTAAATGATCGCAAGGACTTTGAGCTTCTCAAATTGAGGATAGCATTAGATGTCAGCCAGTCACTTTTTCTTTTGAAGTTTTTGTCTTCATGTCTGAAATCACGCCAATTTTAACAGCTTGTGTGTCAGTTCTAAAAGAGGAAGCTGGCCTCTGTTAGCTTGTACTTGGTTCATTAAAGACTTCTACAGACTTGACATAGTTTTCACCTAATAATGGTCCACATCTCATTGCTGCTTTGTAGAATTATAAAACATTGTTCCCTAGTGAATGAAATGCCGTCTGTAATAATTAAGGTTATTCTTACTGTTCTACCCCTGCAGAAAATTTCCAAAGACTTGGTGAAGGAAGACTTTGTGGATGAAGAAGACTTTTCTGATAGGAAAACAATCAAAAGCTGTAGCACTATTATACTGTAAGTATTGCTTTCAAAAAAAAAAGTATAAGTTAAGAATATTCTAAGTATTCAGTTGTTTGGGGGAAATATGTTAGGCAAAGATATTATATGTAAGAGAATATATTACAATTATGTTAATAATTTATAAGAAGCAATCCTATGCAGTCTTTTAAAAATTGAAAATATGTTCTTATGTATTGAGATGAGGATTTTACCAATAGCATTGAAAAATACTTCTAATTCTAACAAGGGTTGATCTAGTGTGTGTACATTTGCTTATTTAAAACTATCAGAATACAGAAAATCATTGTAGTTTTGTAGGTCTGTGATTTGTTTTGGTGACTTATTGTTTAGGTTATTTTGCAGAATTATTTATTTGCTGATTTATTTATGTATTTCATTATTTATTTATTTGATTATTTAGTAAATTATTTATCTGATGAATTATTAATACATCTTCATGACATGCTTTAAATTATTTATAACTTAATTTTGAGTTTATTGCTTTTAGACGCTGCATTGTTACTGACTAGTTTTGATTTTTTTCTTTGTGGTTCTTTAAAATTAAAGTACTAGCTCCAAGGCAAAAGTATATTCATTGCAATGCCCACGGATTAAAAAAAATAATATGGTAGAGATAAACTTTTAGTTATGCTTTGTTTCGCTTCAAATTTACCTGTTTAGGGTTATCAATGATACAATGTTCATATGTGTGTGTGCATGCATACTCATTCTAGAGTCACAAATTAATAATATAGCCTATCGTCTCTCAACCAATTGAACATCTAAACCACAGTCCACATTACTCTTTGTGTTTCTAGAGGACAGGCTGTATTTCTTACTTGCTTTAGAATAAATAATGGAGTCCTAGTTATTTTATTTTAGTGGCAAATCTATTTTACAACTGGAATATTTTAGGGAAGTTCAGAGAAATGAAGTCCAACTTAGATTTGGATCCCTGAGATATAAATTTTACTGATGTTGCCTTTTTTTAAAAATCCCCATTAATGTGTATTTGAAAAACAGCATGATGTTTATATAGATATTATATCAGTCATAGTGACATATTTATTTCATATCATCTCTCTTATGGAAAGTTTCATGCTACTTGATTTTAATAAACTAAAATGGACAAGGGTCTTTAGAAATGCAAGCTATAGTTTCTTGGACTTTAGGTAACTATTCTTTTATGTAAAGTTTCTATTTTTAACCAAATAAGGTATATCTTCTATCTTCTGACTCTATTTCATAAGATAGTGTAGTCATTCAGGCTCGCTTGTAGAATGGGTTTAATGAATAGGTTAAAATAGTTGTTTGGGTAAAAGAGTGTCATGTGCATAACATGGCCTTTTGTGTTTGCTTACAGTGAATTTCTGTGTACTTTACAATTTTTAACATTTCGAAGAGAAGTAGTATTGTGCATTACTTATGATGATCTGTTGAAATATATTGAAAATGGCCTCTGTAGACAGGTTGCATTGTAGAATTGTAAATTATGCATATTTATATCCAAATTTCTTATTTTGAAATATTGAATATATGAATGTTTAATTAGAATATTGCTTTAGTATCTTCATGTACTTGCCATAAAGGAAGCGGTTTCATTTGCATACATGGGTATAAACATATGTGTAATTGTACATATCAATTACTTTTCTGTTCTGAAGATGAACAACCACAAATACTGTTATATATGGAATTTTATTTTAAAAGCTGCTTCAGTGTGCCAGTGTGGACTTTTTTAGAAGAAAAAAGCTTCCTTCTCCAGTGTTGAATAGGATCTATATTAGTTGTCATGATCATATACCCAGCCCACACTATTAACAAGTATTTGTGGACTATTGCCTGTGTCATCTCAATGATCTCTCATTGGGAGATACACATATGTGTACACACACATATGCCCATACATGTGAAATGTCTACTGACATCAAAATAAAATTTTAGGACTTATTTTTGGAAAGAGACATTAATGGAGGTCATTGTAATAATAGCAAGCATTTATTAAGCACTTATTATGTGCAAGCACAGTAGTCCTATCTTCGGATTGTTACTCTTCACAGTAAGATAAATACAGTTATTATCTTCATTTTACTCATGAGGAAACAGATTTAGCGATGCTTGCACAAGCCGATAGTAAGTGATGGTGCTGGGATCAGGACTCATTTAGTCTGACTCTCAAGAGTCTCTCTTAGACCCTGACAGTTTTGTATATGTAGTTGGTATAAGATAGTTTTTCACCAGAGGTGTTTTATTTTTATTTATCTCTGATAGCTTAACTTGCTTTTTCACTTCGCATAACACTTAGTCATCTTTTCTAAACAGTAGGCAATACTTGAGCTTCTTGAATTTTATGATCTGATTCTTGTAATCCTGTGTAGTGGACCAGAATTATATCCTGCAGAATTTGTGCCGCAGGGAGATTATATGTTTGCCTGGTTGATGTCTAACACTCAGATCAGCAATTTTACTTTTAAGCCCATGGTCATTTACAGGATTCTGTTAGGTCAAATCTTATTTTCTTATAAAAATAATGGTATTATCAGAGTTAGATATATGTGTATTGTTAAAAAGAATGACTCAGTGTCTGATGCCTAAGCTTTTATAGAAACGATCACAAACTATTAAATTAACTCTAAATATAGTGTTTATATGTGCACAAGGACAAGAAAGTAACCAATTATAATTTTAAACATTTAAATGTAATTATTTAAAAGATTTTGGTGAGCCTCAGAGAGTAAGGAAAATCATGAATTTGGTGTGAGGCTAAGGGAAAAGGATCTTGCTATCTGCTGATAAAGGGAAGCCTTCATCCTGGGTCTGAAACACACGAAGGATATCAGAAAACAGATTAGTTAAGAGTTGGACAGCAACAGAGTTTGGGTGATATTGTATGAATGCCATAGGTAGTAAATGCACCTGAATGAATGTGAATCACTCAAAGTTTTAAGTTAGAGTTTTCAAGTAAATAATTAATGTTATATTAGAAAATCCTTCAAATCCATGATTTAGGTAACATGAAATGCTGTAATAGCTAGGATGAACATGAAATTTACCATCCAATCTAGGACAGTTTTGAGAGTGAAAGGGTGTACTGTAATATGACAGGATAATAGGTATAAACTGGGATCTTCTTAGCAAAATTGGCACCTGTGGTCACCCTAGTAATATCTCAAATTTCTATTAGATAATTCCTAATAGTCTTATATAATACATATAGAGGCCCGATGCACGAAATTCATGGGGGGGGGGTGGGGGTGGTCCATCGGCCCGGCCTGCACCCTCTCACAATCTGGGACCCCTCAGGGGATGTCTGACCCCTCACTCCTAACTGCCCGCCTGCTTGCTCCTTACCGCTTGGCTTGCTGCTCCTTAGCACTACCATGGAGGCAGGAAAAGCTCTCGCCACCGCTGCTGCGCACGTCAGCCATGAGCCCAGCTTCTGGCTGAGCAGTGCTCCTGCTGTGGGAGCACACTGACCACCAGGGGGGGCAGCTCCTGCGTTGAGCGTCTGCCCTCTGGTGGTCAGTGTACATCATAGCGACTGGTTGTTCTGGTTGTCCGGTTGTTCTGCTGTAATGGTCACTGGGCTTTTATGTATATAGGTTTAAGTGCAGTCTTAATTCACATGCTATATCTATGCAAATGTTTTCTTTAGTGATAAAACTAACTCCAATTATGACCACTATTTATGTGTTTTTGTTAGCCAATCAAGGCAGTTTGTGGCTATGACCTTTATAAAGTACTAGTGGCCCGGTGCACAAATTCTTGCACATTGAAAGGAAATTAACTAGAAGAAATATTTTAATATCGCTATTTGCCCTTTTTCTATAATAGAGGTGTCAGAGATAAAAGAAAATTAGTAAAATGTACATGAAAATAATATATAAATTGATTAACAAATAAACAATAACAACATATAACAACTGATATTTTCCATGAAATTTTTACTGTCAGAATATTCATTTATCATTATTTTTTTAAAAATATGCTGGGTATTCTGGAAAATTTTTATCGTTTGGATGAACTTTGCCTTTGCTACAACATCGAGTAAATTTTCCATCAGATGGTTTTTCTTTGGAGAAATTTAGGGATAGGCAAAATTGACATGTAACTGTCATTCCACCACAACAAAATTGCATCCTCATTTACCTCATTTTCACTATGAAGGCAGTTCCAACCAGTATTGGTAGTACTTGTTGATGACTGTTTTTCAGACATATTCTGTCAACGATGTTGCTTTCTTTTGACTTCAGAGGTACGTTGTGGCAGTAGTTGGTCTTCAGACATATTCTGTTGACAATTTCGGCTTCAGAATGTCAATAGAAACGTGACGTCATTACCTGGCGCCCGCAGCCACTGTTTGCGGGCTGGGCTATGAGCTATGAGCTGCATTTTGCCCCATGGCAGTGTCAGTTCCCGAGTCGTGGTGGGGCCTGTGTCCCACTTGGGGGAAGCTGAGTGTTGCTTTGTCAGTGCCAAGTCTGCCCTGCCATTTCTCTGTAAATGGCAATGTGCGTCATGGCAGCTCCTGCGTTGAGCGTCTGCCCCCTGGTGGTCAGTGCACATTATAGCAACCGGTTGGATGGTGGGAGGGACACTTAGCATGTTAGCCTTTTATATAGATAGAGGATGTTTTATAGCTTTTGGAACCTATTTTCTTTTTTTTTTAAATACATTTTTTTAATTGATTTTTTACAGAGAGGAAGGGAGAGAGATAGAGAGTTAGAAACATCGATGAGAGAGAAACATCGATCAGCTGCCTCCTGCACATCTCCCACTGGGAATGTGCCCGCAACCCAGGCACATGCCCCCGACCGGAATCGAACCTGGGACCCTTCAGTCCGCAAGCCGACGCTCTATCCACTGAGCCAAACCGGTTTCGGCTGGAACCTATTTTCAATATGAAAATAGAGAGGTATTACTATTGGGAAGAAAAAGTTAAGTATGGCAGAGTTGGTTATAGTATAGTACAGTAATGACGAACCTATGACGCGTGTCAGAGGTGACACGTGAACTCATTTTTTTGGTTGATTTTTCTTTGTTATATGGCATTTAAATATATAAAATAAATATCAAAAATATAAGTCTTTGTTTCACTATGGTTGCAAATATAAAAAAATTTCTATATGCGACACGGCACCAGAGTTAAGGTTTTTCAAAATGCTGACACGCCGAGCTCAAAAGGTCGCCATCACTGGTATAGTAGATAACTCTATAGAGTTTTTCTTCCTCTCACACAGAGTATTTGTGCTTGTTTTGTAAATATTATAATTTATGGCATATTTGACATTGTACTGAAAAATAATTCTGTTTGCTATACCATCAGAATTTATAATTTTATGTTAGATCAACTAGTGGTCTTTTTTTTATTTTCCTTTCAAAAACCATGTTGCATATATTGATAAGTTGACAGTTTTGCCAAAACATTTTTGAAAACAGTTCTTTCTCCTTATTGAAATTCTGTGTATGAAAATAAGAATATCTAGAAAAGAGTTGCTTAAAGGCTTTTTGGTTGTTTGTGTGTGTGTGTGTGTGTGTGTGTGTGTGTGTGTAGTTTTTAATTCCCTCTTGACATGTATTTATCTAACATGGCATATTACATTATTAAAGCCATAATTAGATTATTAAATTTCTAGTTAATTTGCATTTAGATTATAGAGGATTTGTTAAGTTGAACTAGGTAACCACACTGCCATATTTGTACTTGAATGTACATTAGAAAGAAAAATTCTCATGCAGTCATTATTCATATGTATAATATCAGAACTGTTTTTGTTCAGAAAGACCTATTATGCTTAGTAACAAAAATAAGAGTTCCCATATATTCCATATATTCTGCCTGGAATTTGTCATAGTGTGAAGCACTTTATGAAATGGTTGTAAGAGTAATAACATAGCTTATGTGTTGGCTCTGAGAGCAACTCCTTTATAATTATGACAAGTAAAAGTACAGCCAAAGGTCACATTAAACGCAAGATTTCTTTCATACCTCATCTGTTTTGTGGATAGCATGTGAAGTAGTTTGGGTTCCTGTACTGATATTTTAAGAGAGCAACCCAAGGTTGTTCCCATGGAAGTGTTTCAAATATCTTTCCTCCTATCTCCCATGTGATTGCAATATTTGGCATGAATGTGTATTTGAATTCTGGACTAATTAAATAGAAGCTTATTAAATTTAAAGTTTCCACAATAACAAAGGGACTTTTATACTGCAAGGATTTTGTAGGGCACTACAAAATAATAATAACACATAAGAGTGTTTAATAATACTGAGTATTATCTAAATGCAGTGTCTTAGTTTTGACCACCTTGGTATTGATATTGTTCACTCAACAGTAAATACTAAATAACATACCACCACCAAAAAAAACCCAGAAAATGAAATCACACTAATGAAATTATTTAAACATGGCTTGCCTGCACATAGATAATCTATTGATCAGATCCTATTTTTAATTTGGTAGGTATAAGTTGGAATATTGAAGAGATCATATATAGGAAATTTTTTATTAAAAAAACTTACGGGGGAAAGGGAATAATGTCAACATTAAATTTTTTTAATAAAAAAAGACAAAATACATGTTACAAAGTGATTATCAGATCCCTTATAAGTCATTCTCAGCACACAATACTGAAAAATATAGATCAAAGTAAGGATGTTTGAAAGAGGATAAAATTGGCAAGTTACAGTTTTTTGTATAACTGCTGAAAGCATTTCTGTTTTTGAAATGCTTTTTTTCTGTTGTTTTCCCCATTATTGCATGCTTCTTGCAATAAGTCTTTTGATTTTATTGATATATAAGAAATAACTGTATATGAAGTATGCATAATACTGGAGTTGAAAGATGGGATTTTATTTTGTTTCTAAGTACCCAAATAGAGTGGGCATAATTTTTCACTTAAAACTTGAAAACTAAGAATAACCAGTCCATTTTTTTTTGAGTAGTAAACTTTGAAATTGGTAACTGATTTAATCATTGACAAACATTTTGAACTGCTGCTCTTTATCCCTTAATTATTCTCTCTTGATGGGGTTAATAGTAATTTAGATATTTTAGCAATCTAGTAGAATGTTTACATATTCTTAAGCTATATTTTAGACATAATGTGTATAAAGCAATAATGATCAATAACTTGGGGAAGTTACATAACAGTATTCTAATTTTATTTTTAATATTGACCACTCATTTTAACCCACAGACTCAGTATCTTTAGAAACTTAGCTATTTTTATGCTTGAGCTTGCTTAAATTCTTAAAATTACATAGAATTACTTTTTGGATATTGAATTTTTCACATATTAATTCTATACACACCATTATAGTTTTTTTTATAAAATCATTGAAGTTTCAAAAATTAGAGATTTTGCACCAAAAAAGTAGGTGATGATGTTTTGCTGGACAGTAATCTTTTGCTTCATAAATCAATTTGAATTCATTGTTTTATGCTGATATATTTTTATTTAAATTTGACATATATTTTCAGGAGTAGTTACAGGATAAAATTAGATCTACTATATTTTTCATTCAAATTGACTTATTTTCCCTTATCTTGAGAACTTTGGAGTTCCATTAAAATATTTTTTGGAGTGTACTCAGTTCACACCTACACCATCTCTATCACTTCATCTTCCACACTTCCTCCACCTTCTTATCTTTCATTTTGTATTATCCCGCTTTACATATTATGTTATACTGAACTCAGTACAGGCAAGAAAAAGTTATGAAAATCAAGTGCAGAGAGGTCTTATGGAGAAAAAATTTAATTGTGCTATTGTATAAACTTTTTAAATGTTTAGCCAAGCTAGAACTGTTTAACAGATGTGATTGCTTCATTGTTTCAAATTTATGCCAATCAGAGTTGATAGGGTTTGATCACACTTTAGTAGATTTATGAGATAAATTACAATATTGCATGACATACTTTAGATAGAAAACATCAATATAAGTTGAATATGATTTCTTGTTTAAGATAACAAGCCAGTAATTTTTTTTAAATCAGATGGTTGTGCTTTGAGAGAATATCAGTTTTTATGAAAATTAACAGTATCTTTGATATTTTTTTCATGGTGACCAAAAGTATATTAAACTTTCTTTCAGTGTACAAATGTGATTGTAAATGGGAGGCACCTTGTTTTTATTTAGCTATAGATGACTTGTCAGATTTCCAAAGGTCTATAAAAAGGGGCTTAACCGAACAGAAAAATTGTTTTTCTTTTGCTCTTTTTTAAAGAAAAATATATATTTTATTGATTTTTTGCAGAGAGGGAGGGAGAGGGATAGAGAGTTAGAAACATCAATGAGAGAGAAACATCAGTCAGCTGCCTCCTGCACACTTCCTACCGGATATGTGCCTGCAACCAAGGTACATGCCCTTGACCAGAATTGAACCTGGGACCCTTGAGTCTGCAGGCCGACGCTCTATCCACTGAGCCAAACCTGTTAGGGCCTGAACAGAAAATTTGAATGAAAGATAAAAAAGTTTGTAATTGTGGTACTGCATTTTTTAAAAGTTTCATTAGATATGTCTAAAGGAATTTCTTTCTCTCTCTTTTTTTTTTAAATAAGCAAGGTTAATGCCTCACATAAACAAAGAAAATGAAAAAGAACATTTAACTAATGAAGTGACTCATTCCTCCAGGGAAGTTCTTAGAGCCAACAAATGGGAGTCAGAGTCTCAAGCCTGTTTGTTTTAACAAGAAATGGTAGAACCTGCTATTTAAAAGCCCTTGCTTGCTAAGAATGATTTTTAACTTCATATGAGGTCTACATGGTGGAATCCCCCAGATCAGTCTATAAATATAGAAGCCTAATCGACCTGTTGACCAGTTGCTATGATGTGCACTGACCACCAGGGGGCAGATGCTCAATGCAGGAGATGCCCCCTGGTGGTCAGTGCGCTCCCACAGCGGGAGTGCAGCTCAGCCAGAAGCTGGGCTCATGGCTGAGGAGCACAGCTGTGGCAGCGTGAGCCTCTCCTGCCTTCATGGCAGTGCTGGAGGAGGAAAGTGCAGGGGGCCATGATGAGCAGGAGCGATGTGACACCTGGCCTGGATCGGGCTTCTCCCTGGCCGCCTACCGCTTCTCACACTGCTACGTCCCTCTGGGGATGTCGGACTGCTGGTTTTGACCTGATCTGCGGGGATTGGGCTGAAACCGGCAGTCCGACATCCCCAAAGGGGTCCTGGATTGCGAGAGGGCACAGGCCAGGCTGAGAGACCCCACCGGTGCACGAATCCGTGCACTGGGCCTCTAGTTTTGAAATAAAATCATGGATTCTCTTGAGGACTTGATTTCAAATTATTACTAAGTCAAATCATTTGTGAAAAGAGGGTGGAATTTTTAATTTCTTAGATTGGATTTAAAACTTTTTGGAATATGGAGACTAGCCAAACTATTGATTTTTAAGAAGGTAGACCCTCATGTTTCAGGTAAGGATATGGTCAAATCTTAAAAATTTTTTCAGATAACGATTATTTACATCATGGCTTAGATTTAAAATATTTAAGAAATAATCCAAATAGTCACAAAAATACAGAGGCTAAATAGAACAGGTGACCTTGTATTTACCGTGCAGAATTAGTATGTTAACATTTGCTCTACCTACCTACCTATAAATTTATATAATGTTTTAAAGTCCTTTCTTTTTAGGAGATAACTGCCTTCCTGAAAGTAGTTTATATCCTTCATGTCCATGTTTTTATATTTACTATATTCATGTGTTTATTAACAGTGAGTGTTCTTACTAAAATATTTTATTAGTCACTCTGCAGTTTGCTTTTTTATTCTTTTTACCCAACATTGTTTCTGAGCTGTTCCTTCTGTTTTTACATCTGGTTTATTAATTTTAATTGTTCTCTCATATTTCATGATAGTACCATAGTGTGTGTATCTGTTTCTCTTTGGATGGACATTTAAGGGTCAGGATACTTTGCACAGATTTCTTCCACACATATTCATGTGGCTCTGCTGGGCTCAGTGTTTTCAGCACATGAGACAACTGCTCTCAACTCTTACAGTGTTGTATCCAGGTTCTAGCATTAGGCAGCATCCTCAGGCAATTTGGTGCCACTAGAGCTGTGCATTGCTTTCTCTTTCCTTGCTGAAGTTCCTCTGTCCTTAAAACCCAATCACAAAGAAGCCTGCGGACAACTTTGCCATGCTGCTCTTTAAAAAAAAAATTCTTCCTATCCTCTGTCTCCCCTATAGTAAAAAACCCCACAATTCCAAAAATATATTCTTTGGTATTTATTTGAAAAATATGTCTTTTGTTACATTTTCTAGTTTTTACATTTTTGTTTTATATTAGTCTGTGGGAGGCTCAAACCTATGGTATTTGGGGGTTTCATTTTCTGTAACAACAGGTGCACAGGGTCTGTGCATATATAAGAGGTTTTGCTTAATATGAACAATATGATTTTGTGCCTAGGCAGTTATATAACTTTTTCTGTTAATAACAGTGAAATATTGAATATTGAGAATGATACTTTTATTTGTGAATAGTTTGGAATTTTTTAGAGCTTATTTGAAAATTTTATAATTGGAATTGCATTTTTGGGGTTCAAATTTGTCTTATAATTTTCATTAGTCAGGCTTCTTTTATTTTAATGCATTTAATATACTGGAAGAAGTCATACATTTAAAAGTATACTTACACATATACACTTAAAATTTTGATTGTAATGCACTTTCAAACCATTGAAGAGAAAGCTGTCAATATAAGAAATTCTTTGACAGTGTGCCTGACAGCTTGAAGCTGCCTCACAGAATGCCAAATATTAGAGTATTAATGTCATTAGCCCTTTCTTGAAATACTCTTGGAAGTATTTCTTATAAAAAAAAAAAGATTAAAGAAATTGGTAGGTCTGGATCATTTCCTTTGTATCAGTAGTTTCAGAAAGCTGAAAAATGTTTATGGTGTGTTATAAACAGATACTCTTCTAATAATGCCATACATTATGTACCAAAAATGATCTCTGTTTTAATCATAGATGCTGATTTAATGAGACAAGACTAGCTTACGTCAAAAATGGATTTAGTATGTGATTTTTTGTTGTTGTTGCTTTCTCTGTGTTTTCTCTACATAATTAATAGACATACCTTTTAACATCATTGCCAATTTTTTTTGGAAGATTTTAACATCCATTTTTTTAATTCCCAGGAATATGTTTTTGTCTCATAAACCCTATGAAATAGCTACTAAAATATTTTAAAGAAGATGCCTCATATTGTCTTGTATCCAGTCTATTTTGCATGAACAAAATTCTTATCTGTTCATCTTTTAAAGTTCCTACCTTGTTTTTGAGGGACCACTGTGTATTTTTTTATAACTTAAAGGGAAGTTTTAGGGGGACTGTCAGTTTAGTCAGTGAATTGACTATTAGATGGTGACATGCGAGGTTTCTGGTCTCTCTCAGGCAGTGTGCTTAGGTTGCCCCTTAGGTCAGCTGTTGGCAGAGGCACTGGAACCTTCCCTCAGATCTGAGAGCTTTTGCTAGTCTCTCTTTCCTCTCCATTTGATTTTTTCCCCTCAAAACCAACTTCAGTTGCTGACTTTGAGCCCTTAATTCTTTTACATCTGGATCATACATCTTGATTGACAAATGTGCCTTTTCATATGGTCAAATAATTCTATATTTGGAAAAAATATTCCTATTGTGTGTTTTATTCTACTGAACCCTTTCAGTGTTAAATGTAGTTTGGATGCATAGGGAAGAATTAATGATTGGAAGATACAGAGTTGGTAAATTATTTATTCTGGCCCCGAGGAAGCTGAAAAGCTGAGTGAAAGACTAATAAATCATTTGTGGTAGTGCTGCTTGTCACTTCCAATTATTTTAGACGGTTTTGTGATAAACTGCAGCACCTGCTAGATATCCGCACACCCTCCCTTGATGCTGGTGGTGCAGCTTGTTTAGTCGATTATCAGAGGCAAGTTTGTGTAAAGTTTATTTAGGTTAGAAAGGAAATTACTCTTTTTAAGTCAGTTTTGTTGCCTTTTCTCATTGCTTTGAGTGAAAGGATTTCTGTGACAAGGCAGGGAGACTGCCTTTTCTTTTGTTGAATTAAATACTTGAAAAATTGAGCTTCTTTATTATTCCCAGACTAATTAAAAACTACGTGGACTGAGATGATTAGTATGCTAAAGATCGGATCATTTCCTTGAAATGCTACCACTTAGTAGAGAATCACTGCTGCTGTTTTCAGTGGCTGAGGCTTTGAAACTTATAGTCCTGAAAGGCAGTGAGGTCAGTCCCTGTTTGCATTGGTCCTAAACTTAGCTGCTGAGATCCCGGAAGGCATCAAAGAACTAGAAAGAAAGCTTAGCCTAGACTGGTCTGGATCTAGACTGGTCATGAAATAGGGCCGCTCTAAAACTCCTTCAGAAATAAATTATGAACATCATATAATGTGCATGCTTCATTCTTGGGATTATGGCCAGCTCTTTTGTTTCCATCAGAGTTTAACAATTATTTATGTTGAAGCCCAGAACATTGCTTGTTTATACATCAGAATAACTTATTTTCACTGAAGCTTTCAGCTTTAACATAAAAATATGGGAGATTTGAGAGGACTCTTAAGACTATAGACAAAGAAATAATCTTGATAACTGTCTCCTATTCATTCAGTCACAATTTTACTAACTTATTTCTCTTCATAAACATGTATTAAGCTCATGTGTCCCCACTCTCTTGGAACAACTACCACTGCTACTATTAGTAATAACAAACTCTTCTTTTATAGCTTGGTATGTGCCATGTACTATTCTAAGCATTTTACATATATTAACTCATTTCAATACAATAGCTCTATAAGGTTCTTAATGTTCTTATCCATATTTTACAAAGTGGTAAGGCCATAGTGATTTCATTTTTCTTTAGAGTCTGTAAAGGAGGGAAGTGTTTATGATAAATCTGAATTAACTAGGCTTAGGAACTTCAATCCAAATAGTGTAATAATAACTAAAATTTATTGACCATTTAATTTTGTGTTTGTCATTATAAATATTATTTTACTTTAACCTTTGCATAATTAATCATAAGTTTCTTTGTAATGATGAAGAAATTGAAGCTTAAAGCAATTAAACCAGCTTGGTGGAGGAGGTGGGGTCCGAGTCAAGATCTGTCTGCCTCTGTACTCTCTCTAGGGGTCACAAACCCTAGTCCTGACAGTCTGTTGCTAGGTAAGCAATAGAAAGTGTGGAGGAAAATGGTCTAGTGGGAAATCCAAGCAACTAGAGAGCTTTTCTAGAAGTGGGCCCAGAGTCTCTAGATCTATTGATTTTTTTTTTTTGAAAGAAGTTAAAAATCTAGACTTTTTATGTAGAATGTTTAAATTTAAAATCTTGGCAATTGATTCAGGATGAATTGTTTGCCTACTGGATGTGCCCTGGGAATGCCAGTTTGTGACCTTTGCGTACTGTATTGCCTTTAGTAGAATTTGTTTTGAGGTTTTTCTTCTAACTTTATACAATTGAAAACTAGTAAGAGTCTGTGAAACAGTATTAATAAGATAATAGCAGTAAAATTTCATCCTTAGGGAGATTAACAGACTAGATGAAACATTACTATTCATTAATCCTGTATAGTTCATTATACATCTCAGGTGAGTTTTAGTTGAGCTTTGTTTTCAAGTTACCATGGGATGCTACTAATTTGATACAGTCCAGTGTAGAGCATAAAACCAAAGAATTAAAAAATTAGATTAGGATTTAAAAAGATAAGCAAGTAGTAAAATAAGTAAATGTTTATTGGAACTCTCTCTTACTGTTGTACCTCTGGTAACAAATCCTTTTATTTCCTCCTTTCCCTATTCCTACACATTTCTTTTTCTTGATAAGAATCATGTGGGAAGTTAAGATATGTACAAATTTCTCATTGAAATACCTTCATCAGATTACATGTAGAATTAAATAATACATGGAATTTTGTGACTTGCAATGGAATTTTGTGACTTTTAATGGATTTTAACACAGTTAGTCAAAGCCTTTATTTATATAGCATATTACCCAAAGTTTCAGTGAATGGGAACTGTTTGAAATAAAAGTCAGTAGTTGTTCATTATTATTTTATTGAATGCTTTTATGTCACTTAAAATATAAATGAAATATCCCTGGATATAACTTCAGTATCATTTTATAAGTGTTTGAAAGACATTTCAGATTAGTCAGTTGTTAGAGAGTCCTTCTACAAACCTAGATTAAAGACCTAACCTAATAATTGTTAGTAGCAAATTCACTATTACAAAATAATTTTTCTTTTTTTATATATATTTTATTGATTTTTTACAGAGAGGAAGGGAGAGAGAGAGTTAGAAACATCGATGAGAGAGAAACATCGATCAGCTGCCTCCTGCACATCTCCTACTGGGGATGTGCCCGCAACCCAGGTACATGCCCTTGACCGGAATCGAACCTGGGACCTTTCAGCCCGCAGGCCGACGCTCTATCCACTGAGCCAAACCGGTTTCGGCAATAATTTTTCTTAATATATTTTCAAAGCCTATCTTATAAGGAAAGATATTTCACCCCAAACCAGTAGTTCTTTAAAAAAAAAAAAGGAGGGGGGCTCAATAAATTATGAATTATTTAGTGAGTCCTTTCGATCCTTTTTTTGTATTACTTAACATATAAGTACTTGTTACTGACTTAATTTTTTTGTTGTACGTTTCTGTTATTGGAGTGTTTTGATTTAGAGCATTTCATTTAATAATGTTCAATTATTGGTCAAAGTATGGCTCTAAAATATTAATATAAAAATATTTTACTATGGCTTTTTATAATAAGAACAATATATGTTCATTACAGAAAAATTGAAAAATATAAAACACATGTAATTCCACCACACAGAAATGACCAGCAAACCTCTTTCTATTTTGAGGCCTTTTTTTCCCCACTCTGACTGCTTAGCATTATATAGTTATCTTTTCTATGATATTATTCATAGTTTAGTAGATTTGTTTTTAAAAGACATTAAAATATTTAAATAAAGTTCAAATGCATCCCCTTCATAGAGCTTTTTGCTTAGTAGCTAGAAGTAAATTCTCCTTCTTCCTAACTAACTTCCATGTGACTATACCTTATAGCTACTTTTATCTTACCCAAAACTTCTCTGAGGGCAAGAACTATCTTATATTTAACTTTATATTCTTATAACATTCACCGACTATTGAATGAATGAATACAAGTAGATTTTAAATTCAATTTGTCTCTTGTACCTACCACTTGAAATAGCAAAATGGCAGCAAATATATAATTGCAGTTTTTATAATTGTAATGGGTTATTCCAGTAGGGCTTTTTGGAAATGTAATTATACAAAGAAATCACTGAAGTTTATGGCGCTAATCTTTCTTCCTAGATCTAAAGATGTACTTAATATCATAATTAATGAGGGTTTACTATGTTCAGATATACCAAGTAAATCTAATTTGAAGGGTGAATTTTGCTAAATAAGTATCTAAATACAATATTACAGTATTAGAAATCTGCAAAAGAAATACTGAATTATTGGGAGGTTTAAAATTAAATGGAGTATGTGAAATATGAAGTAAAAATATTTTTAGGTTTGGTGGATCTAGTATGGTATAATTTAGTTAAAAGGTAAGTTATAATGCCTGAGGGGATTAGGTCTTTAGACGTTATCTTCTTTCAAATATATTTGAATGAGTAAATTAAATGTATTATGTGTGGAAGTTGTTCATAACTTGCCACATGTACTTTAGGAATTTTATTACCATAAAATTTATCTTTAATGTACATATTAGAAAACAGAATGTTTGTTTTCTTAAAAATATTTATGCTTTGGAGAGAACTTAGAAGACATAATACTTGTAAAACATGGCAGTGCAAGGAAAGATGAAATAGAATGGGTTCTAGTAGTTTTGTTTCTAGCAGCACTTTGACTATGTAATTAGAAGGTAGCTTTATGGAAACTTTTCAAGTTGGAAGAAGATTTCAGCTGGTGTGTCTAAAGGGTCACTTAAAAAAAAAATCCTTCTATATTAAAATAAAATGTGTCCAAGCTTTAAAGAAAAGATATCAGAGTTTGCAGATGATCCTAAAATTGGAGCTAGAGGAAATAATGAGGAACAATGCAATCAGATTCAAAAAGATTTGGATTGTTTAGGTGATTGGGCCAGCAGATGGCAAATGCAGTTCAGTGTAGACAAATGTAAAATAATTATCTTAGGAACAAAGAACCAATCATACAGCACACTGATCAGGAAAAAATTTGTGGGTTATTGTAGGGAAACCATTGAAACAGTTAACCCGGTGCACAGCTGCAGCAAAAAAGGCAAGCAAGAAACCAGATTAGCAGACGGATGGAATATAAAGCAAGAGGCAATACTTATAGTGTATTAAGAAACTTGCTAGACCCCATCTAAATTACTCAGTCTAGTATTGGTTGATGGAACCACTTTAGAAAGAGTAAATTTTGCCTTGGGAATAGACTATAAATTGTAAATTCAATAATGTTAAAGAGATTTGAACTAATTTTTATGAACTTTAAATTTGAACTTTTATAGATATGAGCAAGATACTGAGTCAAAGTAAAGGCACTTCAGGCCTGTCAGCTATCAAACCTTGATCTTAGTAGAGGACATGTATAGTTTCAGCTGCCTGGCGTCTTACCTAATCTTTTTTCTAGTTTAGGTAGAACTCTGCCCCTTAGCTCTCATGACTAAAGAATCCTAAAGGTTGGCATGAGGTCCCAGCCTGAGAGCTGCACCTTGGCACCTTGAGCAACCATGGGCACAAGATCTTCCTTAAGAGCTGTTGATGAGATGCTCCTTCCTGCCCTGTCACTCTTGATGCAGTAACATACCTTGCAAACTTCATCCTATGCTGTGGAGGCAGGACTTCGTGATTTGACTTCCTTGGTTCCTGTACAAGTGTGATTCTCTAGTCTTGTTCCATTTTTTTGAGCTACTCAGTACACAGTCAGTAAATCCCATTTGACTTAGATTATCCAGAATGTGCCTGTTGTTTATAATCAAGAGCCCTAATTGGCATGATGATAGTGTTACATATTTTAGCTTTGGCCTTTGCATTGTTTTTTTATTGTTCTTCAGTGTGTTTACTTTGCTTGGAGTGGTGGATGAGGAGAAGAAAGCTGAAGTGCAAATACCTATCCTTTTCTCCCTCCCTTCCTCCTTCCCTTTCTATCTCTTAATTTTTCCTGTAGTAGAAAAGAAGTAATAAGAATTTGTACCAGTACATCAGTATTTATCATTACCATGTAAAATTTAACTTTACCCATGCAGATGAATAGTGTCACTTTGTTAAAAAGCGTGTTTCGTGTTTAGCCTATCTGTAAGAGGAGTATACATATTTTGTTATATATTATATTTGGTATCTCTAAAAATCATTTTCTCTCCTTATTTTGAAGGAAACTTAATGTATTGTTTTCTTAATGTCACATGAGTAATACAGGGTAGAATCTGGAATACTGTGCAAGGTTTTCTTTTGTTTTTATATTGTTATTGATTACTAAACATTTGTTGAATGAAATGTTTTGAAAAATAACACTTGTAAATTAGGAATAGTGGATTATATTGTAAGTTTGTCCTGATTTGTTTGGTTAATATTTAGAATTGATTTTTAAAATAAGTAATTTTTAAAATAGTGGTGATATTTTCTATTTATCATAAAGGCCTTATTGACTTATTTTTTAAATTAATGTGTTAGTCCAGTATATGGATGATTGGGCCACAGCCACAGTGAGTAAAATGGAAGTGGGGGGGAAAGTAATGGAATTTTTTTGTTTTGTTTTGTTTTGCTTTTGAGAGGTGGTGTGCAGGACTAATCCTTGGAAAAAATTTGAAATAATTTGTATTTGAGGCTTTTTATAATTCTTAACAGTAAACAGAGGAATCCTCCCAATAGAAAGATGTCCCTGAATCTATTACTCATACATCTTTAGGTTGCCAGCAATCTTTTTTAATCCTTACCTGAGGATATTTTTCCCCACTGATTTTTAGACAGAGTGGAAGGGAAGGAGGAGGGGGGAAGAGAAACATCGATATGAGAGAGACACATTGATTGGTTGCCTCCCGCATGCCGCTGACCTCGCAGCCAGGGATCAAACCTGCAACCCGGTATGTGCTCTTGACTGGGAATTGAACCTGTGACCCTTTGGTCCGCAACCCTTTGGACGCTCTAACCACTGAGAGAAACTGCCCAGGGTTCCCAAACTCATATACTACCCTAAAACTTCTATGGAGCATGCCTTCCAAAGAAGTATTCCATGATTCAGATTTTACACTCACATGCTTCCACTCTGCTCCATATTACAGATTATGGGCAGTGTTAGGAGAAAATAACTGTGTGACTGGGCTATTTGAAACACCTATTTAATAGTCCTTCTTAGAGATTACTCTTTTTTGAAGAGAATACTTCTTTGAAATTTTGGTTAGTATGTCTCAGCAAAGGAAAACCGTTCATCTGAGTGTTCAGGGAAATGTCTTTGGTCGTGTTGCACAGTTAGGGACTTCCTGAATCACATATGTCTTGTAATAAAGAAAATAAATATACTTAGAAAATTAAATATTTTAAGTGTATGAGTGTTAAGGGCAGTTGAAGTTTTACATTCTAACCTTTAAATTGTTTGATCTTTTAAAAATGGAATAGCATGTAAAAATTTTTTTTTCTGTATTATGTACATGTGAAAAAAGAGATGTATGGGACATGAGGCTGAAATACTTAGCAGATGATTATATACTGCAGTTGGCATGCCAGACTGCTGAAGACTAATCTGCATGTTCAAGAGGTAGCATAATGGTTCTTTCAGGAGTAGAGTAGACCCACTACCCCAACTTCCTTGCCCTCCCAAGAGAAGTATATTTCATCTTCCTTGTCTGCATTGCAGGTTCCTCTATGGGACAGAATCTGCAGCTAGCCATTTCTGTTGCTACTTGCAGTTGAGCTCAACTTCTGCTGTAGAAGCATGGGGGGTGGGGCTGATACTCTAGGGTTTCTACTTAGTTCCTGGGTAAAAAGGCAGACCTCTTATTAATCATACGTTCACTTTCAGAGTGCACATATGATAGAGATGATGTCTGTGCATTTTAATGCTTGCTTTATATACTACTGTTGGGTGATCAGGGACTGTTGTTTCCCTGCCAAATAACTTTTATTATTTTTAGTTATTTTTAGGTTTGGAGTCATTTCAAAAGACCAGTGGCCCTAGATAGCTTACCTTTGTAGTGGGGTTATTTTACATTTAGCTCTGGTTGCCTGCCTGTTAGCCTGACTGTTTATCTGCCACTTTCCCTCCTTTCTTTTCCTCCCGCCACTTCCTCCATTGCTTCTTTCTTTTTTCTTTTCTTTTTTTGTGTGTGTGACAATTTCACTTATTTATGACTTAAAGAATATGGTTGTTAGAAAATTCTATGTAAAAATGCAACTTGCCAGTTTATTTTAAAAATATTAAGCTGTTCTTTATTAGCAAGAAGGCATTAAATGTGTTTAAATTTGTTTAATGTAAAAATAGGATCGTAGACATCTATTAATTGTTTTTCACTTAACAGTAATGGGCAGGAAATATAAATCTACATAATCTCTTTAAATAGTTGCATAACATTCTGTTTTATTTAACCACTTCCCACTGGTAACAGTTGGGGTCAGTAGAATTTTTCACGATTGTATATAAAACTGCATTCAAAATACTTTTAATAAAGTTCGTATTTATTTCTTATTATTTCTAAAGGATAAATTCTGGAAGTGGAAATTACTGGATAAAAGGGTAGTCACATTGTTAAGTCTTCTGATACTTATTGCTAAAATTTACAAGTTTCACTCCCACAGAAATTTTTGAGAATCTTGTTTATTTTCACATCAACCACAGGCTTTAATACTTGAAAAGAAAACATCTTTGCTAATTTTATAGGTGAAAAGTGGTAAGTAGTATCTTGTTTTAATGTAATTTTTTAATACTACTGAACATTTGTATTCATTTTACAATTTTCTTCTTAATATCACTTGCCTGTTACTCAGGCGTTTTTCTCATTTATTTGAATAATAAATATAGTAAAAAGTGACCCTTTTCTGGCATGTTGGCGGTATTTTTTTCCCCATATTTCATTTGTGTATATATTTTTTAAACTACTGAGTAGAAGTATTTCTTTGTTCTTTGTTTCATTTTATTTTGGGGCTACATATAGCCATTTAAAATAAAATCAAACATGTCTTTTTTTACACAAAGGTTTCCATTTTTAGTATTAAATTTTTTTAAATTAATATTTTTAATCAATTTAGGATTTTTAACTGTTAGTTTTTGGGCATATATTCTGCATTTTCTGTTTTTTGGCTTTGCAGACATTGATGTACATACAAACTGACAATCAGAAATATAAAGAAAAGAGCACTGACCTGCTGCCAGCTGATTGTGACCTTGAGTCTCAGCTTCTGCATCTGTAAAGTGCTCATTCAGTTATTTTGTCCATGAACCACGGTAAGAAATAAAATTTAAATAACTCAGAACTTACATATTATACATACTCATATACAGATATGTTCTTGTGTGTACACACACACTACCTGTTCTATTTTGTATGTCATATCAGACTATTAAAAAACCTGCTCTACCAACTTAATAAAATGCTTTCATTACCTGACAGTGGGGTATTACAGTTTGTGAAACACTGATCTAGTGAATTGGACACTCAGATGCCTTCTAGGGCTGACCAGATTCTAGATGCAAATACCTTGCCATTTTAGCAAATCAGAGGGCCTGGGTCCTGTCTAAAGACATTCAAATAAAAATAAAACAAAACTTGTTAGGTCAACAAGCGTATTTCTGGTAGAATTCAGCCTGCTAATTTGGACTCCTAGCCGGGGCTAGAGGAACAAAACCAAAAGACAAAATACAAGCTTGTTACTCTATTGCTAAAATGTTTTAAATAAACAGTGCATATTCAGGCAGTGGACCACAGAACATACTTTGAGTGCATTGGTCTAGATCGGGGGTCCTCAGACTACGGCCCACGGGCCACATGCAAATACAAAAATTGTATTTGTTCCTGTTTTGTTTTTTTACTTCAAAATAAGATATGTGCAGTGTGCATAGGAATTTGTTCATAGTTTTCTTTTAAACTATAGTCCGGCCCTCCAACGGTCTGAGGGACAGTGAACTGGCGCCCTGTTTAAAATGTCTGAGGACCCCTGGCTAGATGCTGATTTTTGGATACTTTCTAGTACCTCCCTGATCTCAAATTCTGTGTTTCTGTGACAACTCTATACATGGATTAGGAGATGAAATAGCCTCACTCAGTTTTTCTGATTTCATAAGAAATAATGCCTGTGATAGGATCTGAAAAAGAGAAACATGAAAGAGATTATTCTAGGTATCTGAGTTACTCTGGAGGTTAATTAAAGGGGGAGGTGAACGCTGACCTTTTCTTGCCCAACAAAGGCGATGACACAATATCCCAATAACTGTGTCCAAAACCTGAAAATGCTGATGAATAATTAGTGAACAGTCATATAGGGAAAGTTCCATGTCATTGAAAAAGTACAGCAGCATTTGGATACCTAGGAAATGTATGTGTGTGCATACAAAATTATTTTTATGACCTGGTTTTCTAGTGTTGGGGGCAAAGATATATACCTATAAGAGAGATGCTGTGATGTACAACCATTAAGGCTGACTCTGGTGACTCGGGTAATTGTAATGGAACCATGGAGCCATTAGGCTCCAGATGGAACTTTAATCTGGCTTCTGATTGAGCCAAGTGTCCTTGTAGAGTCTCTAAGCATCTGTTTTGGAAATATATGTGACATTACTCAAAATTTGTACAAATTAAGCCACCCTTGGGTTATAATTCAATTTTTCTTTATTGAGAAATGTATTGTAAACAGTGTTAGGCAATCTAGTAAAACTGGCCTGTACGCATTATTTATTTCCCTATTAACTGGTCATTTGTATTTCTGTGACTGAACTCTTAAATGAATTTAAGAAAGCTTCCATTACTTCTAAAATTGTACTTTGTTTATAAAATCTGAAGAGATTTTCTAGTTTCAAATAGCTTCCACATTGGTACTAATTTTTGAGAGACTATTTAAAAATACATAAAATTATGGTGATTTTAACTTTGAATGACAGAAATCCCCAAACAATCTACCTTATTTCAGAATGAAGTTTATTTTCTCCCGTAACAGAAATTCCAGAGATAGGAGAGGTTCTAGGGCCTGGTCTCCAAACACTGAATGAACAGCTACCAGCTTGGTTTATCTGTCTGTCCATTTGTCTTCATACTGGTTTCCTTCAGGATTGCAGGGTGGCTCCCATTCAGCAGCTGGAGTGCACACATCCTTTAGTTCCAGCAAGGAAAGCAAGAATTTTTCCCTTTGTTGCAGTTTGAAAGTTTTCCCCTCTGCTTTATTGGCCTAGTTTAGACCACATGTCCATACCACTTTTAATTAATTATTTTCCCATTTACAGAAACACAGAAATTAAAATTATATTGTGGGAAGAAATACTAGTTACATATTTTATAGTTCCTTTGGCTTTTCTTGTTAAATGAAGACTGGAAAAATTACTTTTTATATTGGGGCTAATAAATATTACCTGGCCCAGATGAAGTGTAAGGAGATTGCATTTTTAAGTGTTAGTGACATTTTCTCAGGAATATATTCTTTTTTTAAATTTTCTTTATTAATTAAGGTATTACATATGTGTTCTTATCTCCCCTTTGCCCCCCACTCCCCAATCCCCCGCTCATGCCCTCACCCCCCTAGTGTCTGTGTCCATTGGTTATGCTTATATGCATGCATACAAGTCCTTTGGTTGATCTCTCCCCCTTCCCCCCACCCTCCCTTGCCTTCCCTCTGAGGTTTGACGGTCTGATCGATGCTTCTCTGTCTCTGGATCTGTTTTTTCCATTAGTTTATGTTATTCATTATATGCCACAAATGAGATCATGTGATATTTATCTTTCTCTAACTGACTTATTTCGCTTAGCATAATGCTCTCCAGGTCCATACATGCTGTTGCAGATGGTAGGAGTTCCTTCCTTTTTAAAGCAGTGTAGTATTCCATTGTGTAAATGTACCACAGTTTTTTAATCCACTCATCTGCTGATGGGCACTTAGGCTGTTTCTAAATCTTAGCTATTGTAAATTGTGCTGTTATGAGCATAGAGGTGCATAGATCCTTTCTGATTGGTGTTTCTAGTTTCTTGGAATATATTCTTGGTAGTGGGATCACTGGGTCAAATGGGAGTTCCATTTTTAGTTTTTTGAGGAAACTCCATACTGTTCTCCACAGTGGCTGCACCAGTCTGCATTCCCACCGGCAGTGCACAAGGGTTCCTTTTTCTCCGAATACTCGCCAGCACTTGTCAATTGTTGATTTGTTGATGATAGCCATTCTGACAGGTGTGAAATGGTACCTCATTGTCATTTTGATTTGTATCTCTCAGATGATTAGTGACTTTGAGCATGTTTTCATATGTTTCTTGGTCTTCTATATGTCCTCTTTTGAAAAGTATCTATTTAAGTCCGTTGCCCATTTTTTGATTGGGTTGTTTATCTTCCTTGTGTTAAGTTGTATGAGTTCCCTGTAAATGTTGGAGATTAAACCCTTATCGGAGATAACATTGGCAAATATGTTCTCCCATGCAGTGGGCTTTCTTGTTGTTTTGTTGATGGTTTCTTTTGCTGTGCAGAAGCTTTTTATTTTGATGTAGTCCCATTTGCTTAATTTCTCTTTAGTTTCCATTGCATAGGATAGCAATTAAACAAGAAGAAATAAAAGGTATCCAAATAGGAAAAGAAGACGTAAAACTTCCATTATTAGATTTGCAGATGACATGATACTGTACATAGAAAACCTTAAAGACTCCATCAAAAATTTATTAGACTTAATAAATGAATTCGGCAATGTAGCAGGATACAAAATTAATGCCCAGAAATCTATGGCATTTTTATACACCAATAGTGAACTTACAGAAAGAGAGATTAAAAAACAATCACATTTACCATTGAACCAAAAAAATTAAGATACCTAGGAATAAACTTAACTAAGGAGGTAAGAGACCTGTACTCGGAAAACTACAGGACACTGAAAAAAGAGATAGAAAAAGACATAAACAGATGGAAGAACATACTGTGTTCATGGATTGGTAGAATCAACATCATTAAAATGTCCATACTACCCAAAGGAATCTATGATTCAATGCACTCCCCATTAAAATACCAGTAAGATATTTCATAGACCTAGAACGAACTCTCCAAAAATTCTTCTGGAATAAAAAAAGACCCCGAAAAGCTGCAGCAATCCTGAGAAAGAAGAACAAAGTAGAAGGGATCTCAATACCAAATACCAAGCTGTATTACAAAGCCACTGTTCTCAAAACTGCCTGGTTCTGGCACAAGAAGAGACATCTAGACCAATGGAATAGAATAGGAATATATTCTTTGAAATATATTATCACTACTACTTGTTCCTTCCCCCAAAGATGTCAGAACAGTTCTTTGGACCCCTGATCCTCAGCATATGTAGCTAAGTTTTATTTTTTTTTCATTGTAATATAATTCACAATTAGCGAAATGTTAAGTTTTAACAATTGAGGATGAGTTTTGAAATGAAGAGTTGGTTAAGAAATACTGAAAATGCTGATACACAATAGAAAAATTTCTAAAGGAGTAGTATAGCAAATGCAGATTTTAGATTTATATTGTCTATCCCTACGTGGTAGTATTTGCACGCTGATTTTACTGAAGTGTATAAAGTTGTGTTTTTATGCCAGTTCACCCACTGTTCTTACATTTCTTTTGCTTCATCATGTGTCAAAAATACTCAATTACAAATACCATTAATTTGGATTTTGTGATAAATTGATCAGAGGTGGTTTTAACTATAAAAAATTTTATAAGCAACTAATAGAATAAATAAAAACCTATTTGCTTCTTTAAGGGTTTAAAAAAACAATCAAGACATTCTAGATGTCTTCCTTGCCTTCATCTCTACCTCTAATAGGTCATGTTGATTTTCTCTGTTGCTTATCTCTGAAATCAGTTCTATATATTTTGGTTTGGATCCTATTTATCTCTTATTTTGACTCCTTAATCTCTGTGCCATAATATTCATATGGTACATTTTATTCTTCACTTGGCTTTAAGAAAACTTAGAATATTATAACACCTTTCCATTTAAGCACATACACCCTCTCACTTTAGTTTGAGAGCTTTATAGTACTCCAAAGTAGGTATTTGTAGTATATAGTTTCAAAATAGTTCTTCTTGATCCTAAATCTCATCGTTATTTTTCTTAAAATGCACAATTGCAAGTACTCATTCATTAATTTGGTATCCCCTACAGTGGTGAATCTTAGGGCAGGGAACATTCATTTCCCTAGGATGGGTAAATCTGAATCATGTGTGGGCATTTTAAAATTCTGTCCCTAGCCTTGGCTGGATGACTCGGTTGGAATGTCACGTACACTGAAAGGTTGCGGGTTCAATTCCCAGTCAAGGCACATACCTAGTTGAAGGGAGACAAGTGATCAACGTTTCTTTCTCACATCAGTGTTTCTCTCCCCCTTGCAGCCCCGCTGAGTTTTTCCTTACGAGTGTGATAAAAGTAAAAATCATTTTTACCTATTTGAAATTATTGCTTTGTTACATTTGGATTGTTGAAAATTATTAGGCTGGTAAATTAAAAACATGTTTTATTTAATTATATTTATACTAGTAGCCCGGTGCACGAAATTTGTGCACATTAAAAGGGAATTAATTGCCCTAAGCAGTTTGGCTCAGTGGATAGAGCATCGGCCTGCGGACTTTCTGGTCAAGGACATGTACCTTGGTTGCGGGCACATCCCCAGTGGGGAGTGTGCAGGAGGCAGCTGATCGATGTTTCTCTCTCATCGATGTTTCTAACTCTCTATCCCTCTCCCTTCCTCTCTGTAAAAAATCCATAAAATATATTTTTTAAAAAGGGAATTAATTAGCAGAGATATTTTAATATTGCTATTTGCCCTTTCTCTATAATAGAAGTGTGAGAGATGAAAGGAAATTAGTAAAATGTATCTGAAAATCATATATAAATTTATTAATAAATAGTAACAAAAGGATATAACAACAATAGAGGTATGATATAAAAACGACAAAAACATGATATGAAAACAATAAAAACATGATATAAAAACAACAAAAACACGATATAAAAACAACAGTGATGCAAACAATGACTGATAAAGTGATTAAACTTATTCTGATATCTCCCTGTACACCACATTAAGAGTGAAAACACTTTCAGAGTGCTTGACTAATTTCCTTTGTGATGAAGTACTTAGAACTTTAATTGTAACATCACATGCTCTTCAAACTCGAGAGAAAGCAACATATAACTGACTATGTGCAAAAACGGGTTCAGGTAGGAATATGCCTACTCTGTCTAGAGTTTGTCTTTGTGATTTATTAATAGTCATCACAAATGCTGGCATCACGGGAAACCGTTGTCGAATCAATTTAAATGGGAGGTCAGTGTCAGATGGGGAAAAATTAATTATTGGAATCAGAACAGCCTCTCCCTCTGCAGATCCTGTTAATACTTCAGCTTCGATAATGTTAGGTCGTAATCTTTTGATAATAAATCTGGTACCATTACAAAGACCCCATTTACTATTGAGATTTCTCAATAGCATGATGATTGCACCCACTTTCAATTTTAATATATGACATGGCATTCCCGAAGGAGTAATACTATTAAGAAATTCGATGGGAAAATATTCCTTTTCAGCATCATCTGTGGAGTCAATGGAATCATCACTCAAATATGTGTGAAAATCTCCGAGTATATCCAAATTTTCTTCATTTAATTTTTGAACATGCTCATTTTTTGGACAAAGAATTGCACATTTAGATATATTTTTAATATTATCTATAGCAGTGGTTCTCAACCTTGGCTGCATATTAGAATCCCATGGGAATCTTTAAAATCCTGATTCCTGGGCCTCATCCTCCAGAAATTGTTTCTTTGTTATGGGGTGGGGCCACAACATCAGTAACAAAGAAACAGAATTAAAACTTTATTGTGGGGAGCCGCTACAGTGTTTTGGACAGGTTCAAGCCTTGGACTGAGGAGAGGGCACAGTCCTCTCAAGTCCCAGCTTGGTGGGCAGGGCCCTCCCAGCACAATTATAGCCAACAGCTGTAGTTGTAAGCTTGAACCTATGGTGTGAACACGTGGCCCCAGGTGCCTGAGTGATGTAGGCTTGGTAGAGTTCAGGTGCATGTAGTTGAGTAGGATTGAAACCCTGGAGAATGTTGTAAACATCTTGTTCACGCCCTTACTTTGCCTCGTATCATCTGCTATAAAATAAAGGCATGGGTTTGAGCGTGGTCGCTGTCTCTCAGAGAAGCAGCATCCCACCAGAGACCCGGCTTTCATTCTCTTGTCTGTCTTTTCTAAGCCTTTCAGCCACCCCCACTCAGGTTCAACCCCGCTCTTACAGGAAACAGCTCCGGGAAACAGCTTGGGGGAGGGTGAAGCTGTTGCCAAGACAACCCCTGCAGGACTGACATCCTTCCAATTGGCCGAGGCGGTTCTTCAGGATGTGATGAACACCACCCATGGTTTTTATATAAGTAGATGTGCATCATAATTACCAGAATCCAGTTGTTTGTCTCTATCCCATTCCAGGCCACTGTTATCTCTTACCTGGACTTTGCAGAAGCCTCTTAGCTTTCTCAGTCCCCACCATGTTTGTTCTCTACATAGCACCAAAGTGATTCTTTTATAATGAATGCCAGGTCAGGTTACTCAAAATTCCACTGTTTATTCACTAATTTCTAAACTCTTACAATGAGCTTCAAGGCCCTACATTATTTGACTTCTTTAAAAATCTCTTCTGTACTTCCTTTCTCCTACTGTAGCCACAGTGGCCTCACTGATGTTTTTCAAACATTGTTGTCTGCAACTCCATAGGCTGGGTATTTGCTCTCGCTCTTCCCTTTGTCTGGAAAGCCTTTTCCTTAGATATCCAGGGCTTTTTGTTTATACTCACCTTCTTCAGGTCATCTCTTAAATATCACATGTCAGAGAGTTCTCTGATCACCTTATATAAAATTAGAACCTTAATCCTTTCTCTACTCTCAAACCTTCCTTATTCTCTTTACCTTGGTTCAATTTTCTCTGAAGCATGTAATATCATCTGAGACAGTGTTTGTTTGTTTATTTTTATTTATGATCTGTTTATATTCTAAAGAGGGTTCTTTAGAATATAAATTTTATCAGGACAGGAAATTTGTTTTATTTTCTATGGAATACCTAGCTTTTAGAGCTAATTTTGGCAAATGACAGGCACTCACTGTGTTTATTTGTTGAGTAAATGAATTAATGAATGATTAAAGGGTAGAATTTTAGGTAGATGTGAGAAGCTTTGATGTGTTTGAGCAGTGGTTCTCAACCTTGACTGCACATTAGAATCACCTGGGAATCTTTTTAAAATCCTGATTTCTGGGCCTCATCCTCCGGAAATTCTGTTTCTTTGTTACTAATGTTGTGGCCCCACCCATAACAAAGAAACAGAATTTCCGGAGGATGAGGCCAAGAAATCAGGATTTTAAAAAGATTCCCAGGTGATTCTAATGTGCAGTCAAGGTTGAGAACCACTGTGTTTGAGGAACTGAAAGAACTTTCCTGTACATTTGAGAGTGGGCATGGTAAGTCTCTTAGTTTCAGAGGACATTCATTACATGTAGTTTTGTCAGACAAACTAAAGAAGTTAGACTTCAGCTTTATCTGTAGGTATCACGGATGGCACTAATTGTGTAATCCACATTGATACACTAAAAATGTGATCAGATCCGCATTTTAGAAAGTCTGGTTGCTAAAGATGTATGAATTAGAGAGGAGCATGATGATGATCACCTAAACTAGACTAGTGATATAGAGATAGGAATATGGGCAAATTAAAGCAGGCCCCAGTGATTAATTGGATGTGGAGCAAGAATAATGCTATGGCCAGCTAGGTGGATAGGTTGCTATTCAGAGATCAGATGAGGTTTGGGGGTAATTGAGTCCAAATTGTGTTTGGGGTGTTGTATTGGTTTTTTAGGGCTGCAGTAACAAAGTGCCAAAAATTGGGAGGCTTAAAACAACAGAAATCTAGAGTCTAGATTAGAACAAGCATGTCAAACTCGTGGCCCGCGGGTCACATGTGGCCCACAACTAATATTTTCGTGGCCTAGCCAATATATCGGTATGTAAGAAACATTTTAATACAAATTTCGTAACTTAGTTTTTACAATATCCTGTTATACATAATTATTAATAACGAACTACAATGTTCACTAATGACTGATTACTATAATCGTGTTGCATTCATTTCCCTTACGCACCTTATGCGCAGGCACACCATCTCTCTCCACTAATACTAGCAGCGAATATTTTAGCAGCCGATTGCCATGTCATTGGTCTTGCACTGACTTGTTTGGTGTGCACAAAAGGAAATATTTTGCTTTCGGAGAATAAGAAAAATAGATTTATTTGCATTATGCTTATTAATTTGTGCAGTTATTCAGTGTCTGGTAAGTTAATGTTCAAGGAAAAATATTTTTATTTAAATGTTCTATTTTATGTTAACGATTACTCATTTATTTCAGCTCTTTGTATTCAGCATGTCTTTATCGAAATAAACCTAGGTTTCTATGAAAATTGAAGCTTTTGTTTTTTGCGGCTCACATAAACTTAAACCTTGTTTATTTGGCCTGTGTTAGCATTTTGAGTTTGCTATACTTGGTCTAGAAGACCAAGATTAAGGTGTTGACAGGGCCAAGTTCTCTGTGACTGCTTTAGGATATAATTCTTTCTTGCTTCTTCTAGCTTCTGGTGTTTGCAGGCAATCCTTGACTTTCTTTGGCTTGTGGATGCATCACTACCATCAAATGGCTGTATTTCTTCTGTGTGTCTTCAGCATAGTCTTCCCTCTGTGTCTCTCTCCTTGTCCAAATTTCCACATTTTATAAAAGACACCAGTCATATTGGATAGGACCTACCCTAAAGTGACCTCATTTTAACTTGTAAAGACCCTACATCCAAATAAGGTTACATTCTGCTACTAGGGGTTAGGACTTTAAAATATCTTTTATTGGTGAATGACAGAATTTTACTGAAAAATTAATAGGATTTGATTAATTGAATTAATATCGTGTAGGAGGTCAGGAAGGAGAACGATCAAAGGTAGATCTTGAATTTTCGTGCTTAACTGAGTGAATGCTGGTACTGTTAGAAGGAATAGGAAAGTAGGGGGGAAAGGGAAAGACATTTTCTAGACAAGGTGAGGGCAGAGGGAAATGAGTTTTGTTGTAAGCAGAATTTGGAATTGTATGAGATAGTCAAATCAGTTCATGATCTAGTCAGAGTTCAGGGAAGAGTTTGCATGGTAGGTAATAGCTTTGCTTTGAGAATGTTTTGATTCTCGAGGGAGAGAGGATAGACAGAGGAGAGCTAAGTCTGAAAAGAAAGCTAAAGAGAGAGAGTTACTTTTGTTGAAATGGATGCCTTCATCCATTATAGAAAAAAATAGTCTGAAGAAATGATCTATCCCTTTACTCTGTCAATTCTGGTAACGTCTGGATAGTGGATTTAGTAGCCGAAGTGGTCGCTGCATGAACAGAAGTAGAGTTACCAGTTCCTGACAGCTGTGAGTCAGCCTCTGGGCATCTTGCTAAATTTTCAAATATAATTATACAGTAGACTTCCTTTAACAAATTCTGTGTTCCCAGCTATAATTATAACTGCTTTTCTTGCCTGTAGCCTGTTCTTTGTCTTACTACTCTACTCCTTATCTCCCCCTGCTGGTTAGAATTATCCTCTGGTCATTTGGGATCCAGAAAATAAGAAGCTTGTTTAGTGAGATTTTCTTTCCTCAGCATAGATTTACCAGTGCACTTCTTTCAACTCTAGTCCCAAATACATTCCCAGTAATGAGAAGTAATTCTTTAAAGCACACACTAGCAATATTCTATATTAAAGTAATTTTTATTTTCAAAGAATATGGAAATATAAATTAGGTACATTGTAGGCTCTCTATGCAGCTATCAGAAAATGACCACCACAACTTATCCAATGATCCACGTAATAGTTAAGACTCTAAAATCTTGCTCATGGCCATGGTTTAGACTAAGTTTTTGTATTTTTAGTAAGTTAAGGTTTATAATCAACAATGAAGTCATCATAAATCCTGCAACCATAATCCTCCAATAGTTTTCAGGACTCATTATGACAGTAATTTGTAAGATCAGAAATATGAGTGGGATTTCCTGTTTTCTCATATATTTTTACCACCCAAATAACCATTATGAAAATCACTTTAAAAAATGGCCTGAGGTCCTTTACAAATATATTGTAGTTTTGGGGTGATAAACTTCAAGAATATATTTTTGTGTCACATAGATTATACTCTAATTTTAATGTTTCTTAAAAAAGAACTTAAATGTATAGATTTCTGAATGTGCAGGAGAAAAGGTATGCTTGACATTTTAGCCTGCCATGCAAGTAGTCCAAAAGGAATTATGAACTTGTGACAATAATACATTGTATATGTAGTTTTCATCACTATCTTATTGATTAAGGGTATTTGTTATGTGGCAGGCACTGTACTAGTTGCTAGTACTCTGACATTTTAGTTTGAAGAACTAGATTTTAAAAGTTTCCTTAAAATGCTTAAAATATGCTTAGGAATAAACAGAGTATTCAGTTGCCTATTAAAATAATTTTGTGTATTCTGGGTAGCTTTAAATATTAAAAAGTGGGACTTCCCTTACACAATAATTGGTTGACACTTTTTGACCTCATTGTAAGACTGCAGAATTTAATGAACAAATAAGGAAAAGAAAGTTTTGATAAATAAGGCATTTTCTTGATACATTTAGAAGTGAGCTTTGAAGCCTTTTAGCATTAGATTGACAGGTTTACTTTTTGTGAAAGAGATAATATTTCATGTTTTCAGGTCCTCATGCTGTTATAGGACTGATAGAGTCTTGTAAAGCAGGGATTTGGAATTCACTGTTCTAAGAGATCTCTCTTACCAGTATAGTTTTATGCTCATGTGGCAAGGTTTCAGGTTGAGGAATGAGATTAGATTTGCAGGGGCAGAATTTTTGCTGTCCTTGTTGTTTTGGTTCCCAAGGAATGCTTACCCATTAGCCTCAAATGTGCTGTGGTATTAGCTACTTTAAAATAGATTTCTCAAGACTCTTTATTTGGAAAACCTTAAATATGCATCGTGATGCATTACTTGCAATAAAAAATGAGGCTACAATTATATAGAACAAAACACTACAGCTGCTGACAGATGTCATTAACAACTTACTCAAACACAGATCTTTCTAAAAGGAACTGGTAGGCATCTGAGTCAGAAAGTTAAGGTCATTGTAGCTCAAGGAGACATTCTGTTGTCCAGGACATTTATTGTTTTTTGTTTTTGTGGCCATAGTCTTTTAAAAATGTATTGGGACCTTGGTATTTGATATAGTTTTAAAACTTTCTTCTGAATTACAATTAATAAATGTAGAAGGAATGAGGGAAATAGCAAGTCACCACAAGGCAAATATTACATTAATTGTGGTAGGCAAGATCCATTAATGGATGCCAAAATAGGATGCAAGTTTGAAGAGAAATAGCCTATTTGCATAGTCTAAAAGTATCCCCCTAAGATGTTTAATAATTTAAAAGGGAAATATAGTAACTTTACAGAAGAAAAAGTGGCAGACACTGAGTGATTTAGATTAGCATCACCAGTTAGACTACATATTAATGAGATATGATGTGATCCATTGAAGACAGCACAATATCACTGATGTGATATTATTGCCAAAAATGTATAACTTAAGTGAAATTATGAGACAACATTAGGCAAACCCAAATTGAGGTGCATTTTGCAAAATAACTGTTGAGTACTGTTCAAATATATCAGGGTCATGAAAGACAAGGAATGTCACTGATTGGAAAAGACTAGGGAGACATGACAACTAAAGGCAATGTGGGATCCTGGGTAAGATCCTAGAATAGAAAAAAGTTGGAAAAATAGAAAAAAAAAGGCAGAAAAAATAACATTAGCGGGCAACTGGAAAAATGAGTAAGGTGTGTAATTCAGTTAATAGTACTGAACCAGTGTTACTTGTATGGCTTTGATAACTGTAGTATAGGTACATATAATGTTGACAGTAGGAGAACCTGGTGAATGCTATGTGGGAACTCTCCTACTTTTGGAACTTTTCTGTAAGCATAAAATTATTTCAAAGTAAAAAGTTTTAAAGAGCTAATTCTTCTGGAATCTAATATAGTGCTCTCAAATTTACCCAAGATACATAAAGTTATTGCTCTACCACAGTGAAGTGGCTTTGGTTTTGGAAATAATAATTATTTAGACAAAGTTCAGGGTAGATTCCTGGTGCAACATATTTTGCTCAGTACTTTGTTGCTGACCACCATCTGTTATCTCATTTCCTCTAATCATCTTTTTTTATTTTTTTTTAAATATGCTTTTATTGATTTTAGAGGAAGGAAGGGAGAAGGATAGAGAGATAGAAATATCAATGAGAGAGAAACATCGATATGCTGCCTCCTGAACACCCCCTACTTGGTTCATGGGTCGATGCTCAACCACTGAGCCACACCGGCTGGGCTCCTCTAATCATCTTTTCAAAACAAATGTTGAGACCCAATTTGTCTAAGTTGTTAATTGGCCTCTTGACTAGTATATGGAAGTATTTCAAGATTAGAAATGAATGATATCCTTCACTAGGAAAGGAGAAAGAGGGTCAAATATATGGTGATGGGAGAAGATTTGACTTTGGGTAGTGTACATATATATATAATGCAATGCAATGTACATATAATGTATCATATAAAATTGTATACTTGAAACCTGTATAATTTTATTAATCAATGTCACTCCAGTAACTTTAATAAAACAAAAGAAATGGATGATATCCAGAAGTGACATAAAAAATGAATAAATAGCAGTTATCTGAGGATGTGTTCCATCATGATTTTACAAAAATGTGGCCATGTTTCCAAGATGTAAAAGATATATATAATACAGTGTTCCAAAAATTTGTCCTTTTTCATACAAATTGCATTTGAGATAGGTTTCAGCTGTGAAGAAGTCTCTGGGAAGAAGTAGGTCATGGAATAAACTTTTCGTTCTATAATGTGAAATACACAGCAGGTCACTTATCCATTTGAGATTAGAGTTACATACATAGCCTTTCTAAATAAAAATCTATAATACTACTGTCTGAACATGGAAAGCTATTAGTTATCCTTACATAGAGGTTTATGCTTTATTGTTGCAAATACCACTACCAACTAAACTTAATGAGGTTAGTGGCTCTGTTATTTAAAAAAATCCACAGTATTCCATCTAGAATAGTGCTGGTGATAAATCAGTATTTAATGAACGAACACTGAAGACTATGTAAGGTAGATTTCTATATTAATGTAAAATTCGGATGTCTACAGTAATGCAAATTAGGGCTGAACATTTTGAATCCAAGTCATTTCAGAGAATCAACTCCTTTCTATTAAGTCTGCATTTGCTTTTAAGGGGGTCTCAAATTCCATAGTTGATAATTTAATGATACTATGAATATTTCTGTACCTGGGTTTGTTTTGTTTCAGCAACAGTGTGGATTCTGGTGATGGCAGGGCATACATAGCCCATGGAAAGTTCCTTAGAGAGTTGACAGTTGTTTTGCCTGAGAAGTTGAAATCAGGGGAGTAGAGAGAGTGAATAAAGAATTCTGTTTCTGGAATATAATTCTTAACAATCTTGTAAAACTTATTCTAGCCAGAAAATATTTCCAAAACAGTTATTAGTATTATTTACATCGTAAGGAGAATTTAATGGCATAGTCAACTTGTATCATTAGACAGCTTAAAACATACTCTTTGGAGTAATAATATATGAATATATTTACTGGAATATACACACTGAAATTAATAACTTCTGCTTTGTTAATAAATTCCTAATTTTACATTGTTAAATTATTTGTTTTTACAGACCTCATCAACCCCTTTGACCCAAAGGTAAACTTTAAAAATGTCATTTTTAATTTTTTTTTTTTACTGCTTTAATAGCTGATTCCTCTTTCTCCATCACGGTACATTATGTTTAATCCTAATGCTTCCTTTCATAGTCATGTATAAAAGGTAATGAATTTCCTTCAAAAACTAGGTTTGGTTAGCCTACTTTAAACTCTTTGGAGGAGTGATCATGTGCACTTTGCTTGTGGACGAGGGAAGGGTTAATTTTTTTTCCGCATTTAAGTACTATAGTATGCCCATAGGAAACTAAAATTGCTTTAAGTCTCATTTAATCTTTTACAATTTTTATTATTCTAAAGGAACCAAGGCAGTATTTATAATTTTTACTTGTTTTCTATGAGGAATATATAGGCTTTATATTAAAATATGTGCTTTAATGTAAGATACAAACCTTCCCTTTGGTTTTAAACAGGGCAGATTGGAAAGAAAGTTGATGGGGGTTTGGGTTCTAGCTCTGCCAGATACTCTGTGACTTTGAACAAGTGAATTTATCTTTCTGAATCTTCTTTATTGTCATCTATGAAATTCTGAAGTTAAGACTAACTTTCTACCATGGTTTATAAGGGTTACATTAACTAAACATGGTAATGTATATGATAGCACTAGGGCAAGTTGCTTAAATCCATCAAATCCGCTGTGAACAGTGGCTCCTGGAGGTGTGCTGAGCACTGTGCCTAGAACACAGTCCTCACACTCAGCTAATTGGCTCTGATTTTCTGATGAGAAAATGCCTGTGAAAGGATGTTGTGAGTTGTAATATTGGAAGAATAGAAATATAAAAAATGCTTAATTGTTTTAAAGATAGTCAACTAAATTGATGCAGTTTTATAGAATTTTTATATCACAAACCCACAATTTGTACAAAATAACTCATTAATTATTACGCAATAATTAATAACATGATTTTGAAACAATAAAAAAGGCAGTAGTATATTATCCTATTGTTAAGCAACAGATTTTGGGCTCTTTCAAATTATTTCTTTGTGTTCTTTTTTTGTTTGTTTGCAGGGGAAAAGTCATAGTCTGCATTTATAATCAGGACTAGCTTCCTGTAAAATTATTTATTTTAACTTTTTATTTATAGATTTTGAAATTTACAATTCTAAATGCAGCAATAGTAAGGCGCTGCATTTTTGCAGGAAACAAAAAGTACAATTAACGTAAAGTCAGAGCCAGCCACAAATAAAATATTCCAGCAAACTGTGTAAGGAAAAAAACTGCTCTGGGAAGCAGATGCCAAGAAATGTTGCAAAGGTGGTTTTATTACATTGGAAAGAAAAGAATACCGAAGGATTAATAGTAACAGCAGTAGCAGCAGTAATAGTAGTAGCAGTAGTAGTAGTAGGATGAGGAGGAACTGGAGGATGGAGAGGGAGAGGTGGATAGCAAATAATATTGAATGAGCACTTCCTAAGTCTTAGGCACTGTTTAAGTACTTTATGCAGATTTTCTTCCTTATTAATATAGTATGCACATAGACATGTAGGAATGATTAGGAATATGTTCCATATTGAAAAAAATATTACTTTTATGTTAATAAGTACTGTAATTGAAGTTATATATGTATATATATAACTGTGTATGTAATCACACACATATATATTATTATATACAAGTGTTATGTGCATATATATTAATATATATAAAACTAGAAAATGGAACCTTCATATCAGAATACGTTTTATCTTCATTCAATAAAAAATTCTGATTTGTAATAATATTTTTTATTTACTTGAGAAAGTGACTTGCTATAAAAAGATATGTTTATGGTGTACGATTCTTGATATTACCCTGGGAAATATTTTTGTTGTTGTTATCTGTGACTTGGATGAGAAAATGCGTTTACTAGTTGTAGGTGATATTAAATATTAATGATTAATCTCAGTTTCTTTACTAGAATTATTTTAGAGTTACCAGAGGGTTCTGTTGCTTGATGTTTAGTTGAATATTAAGATGGTTGGAAAATATTTAGTTAAATCTGGTTTGCAGTTTTTTCGTGTTTTAACTAATAATAAAACAGTTATGTTTACTTATGTTCATTTTTAACTGGGAAAATTAGGTGAGTTGATAGTTTCATTATATTTTTATTTCTAAAATGGAAATGGTTTTAAAAATCATACATGGAAGCCAGTCAGAAAAGGTGGTATATTATATGATTCATTTTTAATGAAATGTCTAGAATGGGAAAATCTGTAGAGACAGAACATTGATTAGGGGTTGCCTAGAGCAGGGGTGGGAGAGATGATGGTAGGGAAAGAAGGAGAGTGACTGCTAATGGGTGTGGGATAAAAATGTTCTAAAGTTGATTGTGGTGATGCTTGCACAACTCTCTGTATAAATTAAAATCTTGAATTATATACTTGAAGTGGGTGAATTGTGTGGTATGTGCATCATATCTCAATAAAGCTATTAAAAACATGATACATGACCCTTTGTAGAAAATACCAATAGTACATAAAAGGTAAAGAAGAAAATAAGATATACTCCAAATTCCAACTGTTCCTGTGTGTCAATCGAGAGGAACAACCTTATTTTAAATAACTACTCAATCAATTTCATTGTGTGGATACACCATAATTTGTTTAATTAATTTCCTAAGGATGGGCATTTTATTGTTTTCCATTAAGTAAAGTTGCAAATAAGATCATTGCATGTGTATTTTTGTGCAATTACCTTTTCAGGATAAAGTCTAGAAGTAAAATGTTGGGTCAAAGATTATAAGGACATTTAAATTTTTGATTCATATTTTAAAATTGCCCTTTATTAAAATGTTCCAGTTTGTGCTTCCCCAGTGGTATATGATAGTGTCTGAATCAACATACTCTTGCTAGTGTTGGATCTTGTCAGTATTTTTAATCTGTGCCAATTAGAGGAAAGTAAAGCTTTTTTATTTACTTTTTTTTGTGTGTGTATAACCTGTTATATGTCCTTTAAATTTTTAAAATATTTGTTTTTCTTCTTTGTTTCTCTGTTGGGATAACAATCCCCCCTCCTTTTTTTTTTTTTTTTTTTTTTTTTGCTTTGATGTGTAGAATCTTTTTCTATTAATAATATTTACTTTTTGTCTATTAAATAGAATGAAAATATTTTTTCACTGTTTATTTTTATACTGTGCAGAAGTTTTGAATTTTGTGTAGTTATATTTATTACCTAAAAATAGCTTTAGTAACTTTGCTACATTCCAGGATTATAAAAATATTACCATATTTAAAATTACTTTAATGATTTTATTTCTTACTAGAGGCCCCATGCAAGAATTTGTGCACCATTGGGGTCCCTCGGCCAGGCCTGTGGGATCAAGCTGAAACTGGCTCTCCGACATCCCCCGAGGAGTCCCGGATTGCGAGAGGGCTAGGCCAGGCCAGGGCAACCCACTGGTGCACAATTGGGCCCGGAAAGACGCGGGAGGTTGACCAGCCAGGGAGGGACCACAGGAGGGCTCCAGGGTGTGTCCGGCCCATTTTGCTCAGTCCTGATTGGCCGGACCCCAGCAGCAAGCTCACCTATTGGTTGGAGTGTCTGCCCCCTGGTGGTCAGTGCACGTCATAGCGAGAGGTTGAGCAGCCTTAGCGTATCATTAGCATATTACACTTTGATTGGTTGATTGGATGACTGAAAGACTGGACACTTAGCATATTAGGCTTTTATTATATAGGAAGGACTAGAGGCCTGGTGCACAAATTTGTGCACGGGTGGGGTCCCTCGGCCTGGCTAGTGATTGGGGCGATCTGCAGGGCAACTGGTGGGGCGATCGGGAGGCCCCTGCTGGCACCCACCTAGGCTGGCCTGGCGCCACCTGCTCGCCGGCCCAGCCCCCCACTGCCGTCACCAGTCACCTCCCTCTGCGGGGTGCCTGGTGGGGCGATTGGAGGGGCCCCCACTGGCACCCATCTTGGCTGGCCTGGCACTGCCCGCTTGCTGGCCCTGCCCCCTGCCACCAACACTGGGGGCAGCTCCTGCGTTGAGCGTCTGCCCCCGGTGGTCAGTATGCATCATAGCAACCAGTTGTTCTGCTGGTTGGTTGATTTGTATATTAGGCTTTTATTATATATGATGTTTAATTTTTGATTCATTTGGCATTTATTTAGTACTAGAGGCCTGGTGAACAAAATTTTTGCATAGGTAGGGTCCCTAGGCTTGGTTGGCGATCGGGCCAATCAGGTTCCCTGTCTCCCCACCTCCTCCTTCCCTCGCCACCCATGCACCACCAATGTGTGATTTCCCCCACCTCCCCGCTACCCCAACTCCTTCCCTCGCCACCCGTGCACCGCCACCGCATGGTTCCCCCCGCCTCCCCGCCTCCTCCTTCCCTCGCCCCCCTGAGTGCCACCACCACGTGGCTCCCCCCGCCCCCCCGCCTCCCTCAGTCGCCATGCACACTGCCACCGCATGGTTCCCCCCGCCTCTCTGCCTCCTTCCCTCGCCACGCACACCGCCACCGCATGGTTCCCCCGCCTCCCCGCCTCTTCCTTCCCTCGCCCCCCTGAGTGCCACCACCACGTGGTTCCCCCCGCCTCTTTCCCTCGCCATATGCGCCGCCATCACGTGGTTCCCCCCCGCCCCCCCGCCTCCTCGCCTCCTCCTTTCCTTGCTCCCTCAGTGCCCCACCTCTGCTGCTGGTTGCCCACCACGTTCTCTACCGCACCCTGGTGGTCAGCACACATCATAGGGAGTGATCAAACTCACAGTCAAACTCCCAAGGGGACACTTTGCATATTAACCTTTTATATATATAGATAAGAAATGACTAAGAGATCCACTTCACCCTACTTGGACGAATTTTTATTATTAGCAAGTGCTAAATTATCACATATCCTTGAGCATGTCATTTTAGTCTGGTTCTATTGGTAAATCTATTCTTACTCCACTACTACACTCTTTTAATGATTATATTGTAATTTTAAATAATATATTTTAATACCTGGTAGAATAATTCCTAATAAACTAAGAGTTTGAATTCTATATTGGATAAAATGATTCTGTATTAATCAAGAATTATGTACTAATGAGTTGTACATGTGGGTGCTAGTTCTGAGTAGGGTAATCATAAGCCCAGTTTGCTTGGGACAGTGCCTCTTTATGCCTGTTATTATGCCTTAATTATTTCTAGCTCTCCTGTATTAGTTTTTTTTTTTATTGTTCTCATACAAGCTAGTGCAACTTTAATGGTTTAAAACAACACAATTTTTTTTTAATCTTATAGGTTAGGGTTAGGGTCAGAACTCTAATATGGATCTCACCAGGCTAAAATCAAATTGAACTGTTCATTCAATTTGTTGGCAAAATTCAATTCTTTGTCATTACAGGACCTAGGAATTCATTTTCTTGTTGCCTATAAACTGAGAGCCTTTTCTAGCTTTTATAAGGTTCTCCATCTTGGCGGATGGCCCCATCCTTCATTTTCAAACGCCGCAGCAAGCCCTAGCGGGTTTGGCTCACTGGATAGAGCGTCGGCCTGGGGACTAAAGGGTCCCAGGATCGATTCCGGTCAAGGGCACGTACCTTGGTTGCAGGCACATCCCCAGTAGGGGTGTGTGGGAGGCAGCTGATCGATGCTTCTCTCTCATCAATGTTTCTAACTCTCTATCCCTCTCCCTTCCTCTCTGTAAAAAATCAATAAACTATATATATTTTTTAAAAAAGCAGCAGAAAGTTGAATCCTCATTTGCATTCCTTTGACCCTTCTCTCATAGCATCTTTCTTTCTGACTCCTGTGACTAGGATGAGCCCACCAGGATAATCCAGGATAATCTCTCCATTCAAGGTCCACAGTCATAATCACATCTTCAAAGTCTCTTTTGTCATGTAAGGTAGCATACTCATAGGTTCTAGAGATTAAGAGACATGGGCATTTTGGGGGGAATTGGTGCATTTTTCTGTCTTCCACAGCTTCTTTTCACTCTTAGGAGTGTCCCAGTTTGGACAATGAGTTATATGGTTATTCAACATGTGAGTACCCAGTTGAATTATTTAAATATGAATAAAAATCAAAACTCACATTTCTGTCTCCCTCTTTTTAAAATTTATGTTTCATTTCTTTCCTTTTTTGTTTCCTCTTTTGTGTACCTTTGACAGTTTTGCAACGGCGATAGTTTTCTGGGCTCACTTGATAGAAGTTAGAAAGGAGAGAGTGTATGCCATTTTTTGGTCATTATTTATGGAAAAAGGAGCCACATATGTTTTTATAGTATGATGGCTTAAGTAATTCTTTTCATTTTTTTGCCATTGAAGTCTGCCATTCTCATGTTCCTCAGTGTTTAGTGACAAGGTAACAGGTGAATCCTGAGGTTGTAGCATCTAAATTTGTCCTGATGCTTTGCTTGACACGGTCCTTAACACGTTAAGTGCCCAAGTCAGTCACCAGTGACTGACACTGTACTTTCCATCCGGAAGACAGAACAGGCTGAGTGCTTAACGTGTTAAACTGCTACACGGAAAGGGGAGGAATTAAGACAGGCTCTTCTTCTCCTTCTTCCTTTAGACTTTATCTTACACTGAAGAAGTAGCTGGGCATTGCATTAATTTAAACGGCTGCTGATTTTTTTTTGGTTGGGGTTATTATATTATGGAAACAGTTTTACTAGTACAGCTGTTTTTTAATAAAGTAAGTACTCAGAAGTTTTTATTTCACGTTTTTGAAAATTTTTATTTATTAGATTAAACTACATTAATTGAAGAAAGCAATTAAGCATTTTATGTGTATGTAAAGGCCTAATTGCCATTTAAGTCTACTCTTCAACTTAAATTTGTGGTCTGAAACTTTTCCCAAAGCACAAAATATAGTTTGTATTCAAATGGATTAATTTGTTTCTTGGACAGTCTAAAATAAAAAGACCCATTTATCATTTTTAATCATATTATCTTTAATAAGCTATGTAGATATTTGATACTTCTTAATTTATATATACTGTGTCCTTGATTGAATAGCAAATCCATCAGATTTTAGATAAAACCAGTGCTACATACCTCTAAAGTTAATTTCTTTCTTTTCAGTTTACAATGCTGTTTTTACACTCCATTTGCTGTCAGTGGAAATGTAGGCAGCAGACACTCCACATATTTATCATCACCAAGTTCACTATATCATACAGGAAAAGTACATTAGTATGCCATACAGAAAATCCAACACACATAAACAACCACTTAGCATTTTAAAGAACATATCTGACTTATTGATTAGCTTACATATCTTTTAGTAGAGTGAGACACCCACATAGAGTGCATACATTCACTTACTTATCAGAACAAGTGCTTCGCGTGCTGATGAATGAGCACATCTCCTCTTTATTTATCATGGTGAAGATCAAACCTTAGAAAGCTTTCCCCTTTCCAGTGGAATCCCTAAATCTTGACACAATTAAATTATTCCCAGGGTTCTTCAGATAAAGTGCACTCTGGAAAACAACTTTTTAAAACCTTATTATACATTTACATTTACGTTTGGTGTTCTGAGTCTTTTTTCCTCAAGTTTGTGCTATTTATTCTCTGCACTAGGTCCAGTGGTGGGTGGGTGGGGGAATGGGGACTTGAAAAAATTCCTGTTTTCTCTATGAACTCTTTGTTCCTCTATGGGCTCTACTCTGTAAATTAGTCTCAAAGTGGGTTGTGTGGATGTTTTAAAAAAATATGTACAATACCTGTTAAGATGTTTTTCTCCTTGAAGTTAGGATATATCTAAATATAATAGTTTACTGACATAAATATAATAGATACTGACCTAAACCTGAGAAAATAGCGGTAAGAAATAATGTAAATGTGAATAAATAGGGGGAGTAATATCATTGATATAAAACATAAAATGCAGATAAATATATTCTTCTTTTAGTATTTTATGGACATTTACTTTACATTTCATTCTAGAGTTTTTCTTTTTCTTAAATAATAAAATAGAAAGTTATGTGTTTAAAAGTTTTGTTTTCCTAAGATACTTAGTTTTCTACTCTGGTTTACATTCTAATATTAGCTATCTCTAAAAAACCCTCAAAAACCAGAATATTTTTTAAAAATATATTTTATTGATTTTTTACAGAGAGGAAGGGAGAGGGATAGAGAGTTAGAAACATCGATGAGAGAGAAATATCGATCGGCTGCCTCCTGCATACCCCCTACTGGGGATGTGCCTGCAACCAAGGTACATGCCCTTGACCGGAATCGAACCCGGGACCCTTCAGTCCACAGGCCGACGCTCTATCCACTGAACCAAACCGGTCAGGGCAAAACCAGAATATTTAAGAATGCTTTCTTGTAGTACTTTCTACAACCCTGCTTGTTTAACAACTTTGGGTAAGGTTATTTTGAGTGCTCTCTCTTTGGACATTGTGTCCTTTTTTTTCTTGAGTTGTTCTTTCTAGACAGAAATCCTCCTATCTAATAAAAGAGAAACATGGTTAATTGGCGTATGACTGCTACCCTTCCCATTGGCTAATCAGGGCAATATGAAAATTAACTGCCAGCCAAGATGGCGGCCGGCAGCCAGGCAGCTTGAAACTAACATGAGGCTTGCTTGCTTCAGTGACGGAGGACTCCAATGTTCCCTGCCTGCCACTGGAGGCCTCTGAGCTGCAACTCTAAGCAACTATGTAACAAATATAGAAGCTAAACAAAACCCCAGAAACCTGCTTTAGTCTGCGGGCTTCAGCCAGCAGGATCGCAAACATTGTAAGCAAAGGCCAGAAACCTACTTTCAGCAGCGGAGGCCTAAGAGCTGGAGCCAAGCCTCAAAGCTAAAGCTAGACCAGAAAAAAAAAAAAGAAAGAAAAAAAGGAGCAGTTGGGAGCTTCAGTCACCCCCAGCCTGAAAACAGCCCTCAGCCCCTCACCCAGACTGGCCAGGCACCCCAGTGGGGACCCCCAACCTGAAGGGTGTGTGACCAGCTGCAAACAGCCATCATCCCCTCATCCAGGCTGGCCAGGCACCCCAGTGGGGACCCCCACCCTGAAGGGTGTGTGACCAGCTGCAAACAGCCATCATCCCCTCATCCAGGCTGGCCAGGCACCCCAGTGGGGACCCCCACCCTGATCCAGGACACCCTTCAGAGCAAACCAGCCAGCCCCCACCCATGCATCAGGCCTCTATTCTATATAGTAAAAGGGTAATATGCCTCCCAGCACCGGGATCTGCGGAGCCGGGAGGCCTCCTGGCACCAGGATCAGCGTGACAGGGGACAGCGCCCAAACCCCCTGATCGCCCTGCGGCTCTGTGTGTGACAGGGGGCGGGGCCGCAACCTCTCTATCGGCCCAGCTCTGTTCCTGACAGGGGAAGGCGCCCCAACCCCCTGATCGGCCCTGCTCTGTGCCTGATAGGGGGAGCTCCCCAACCCCCTGATCACCCTGCGACTCTGTGTGTGACAGGGTGCGGTGCCCCAACCCCCCCACCCCACAGGCCCTGCTCTGTGTGTGACGGGGTAGAGCCATAACCTCCCCATCGGCCCTGCCCTGAGTGTGACAGTGGCGGCGCCCCAACCCCCTGATCCGCCCTGCTCTGTGTGTGACAGGGGGCGGTGCCCCAACTCCTCTATCGTCCCTACTCTGTGAGTGACAGGAGGGAGCTCCTCAACCCTCTGATGGGCCCTGCTCTGTGCGTGACAGGGGGAAGCTCCCCAACCCCCTGATCGACTCTGCTCTGTGTGTGACAGCGGGGAGCTCCCCAACCCCCTGATTGACCCTGCTCTGTGCGTGACAGGGGGGAGCTCCCCAACCCCCCGATGGGCCCTGCTCTGTGTGTGACAGGGTACGGAGCCCCAACCCCCCTGATGGGCCCTGCTCTGTGTGTGACAGGGGGTGGCACCACAACCTCCCCATCGACCCTGCCTTGAGTGTGACAGGGGACGGTGCCCCAACACCCTAATCGGCCCTACCCTGAGCGTGACTGAGGGTGGCATCGCAACCTCCCAATCCGCCCTGCTCTGTGCATGACGGGGCGGCGCCCCAACTTTCCAATCGGCCCTGCTCTGAGCCTGACCAGGGGCTGCACCTAGGGATTAGGCCTGCCCTCTGCCACCTGGGAGCATGCCTAAGCCAGCAGGTCGTTATCTCCCGAGGGGTCCCAGACTGCGAGAGGGCACAGGCCGGGGTGAGGGACCCCCCCACCCCCCTAGTGCACAAATTTTTGTGCACCGGGCCTCTAGTCCTATGTAATAAAAGGCTAATATGCAAATTGTCCCCTCGGGAGTTCTACCGACTGGGAGTTCAACTGCTGGCTATGATGTTCGCTGACCACCGGGGGCAGCACGAAATGAAGGAAGGCCCCAATTGGCCCTGATCTCCGGTCAGGCCTAAGGACCCTACCCGTGCACGAATTTCATGCACCAGGCCTCTAGTTATGTAATGAAGCCAGTCATTCCACGTTATTTTGTTTTAGTTAATTTCCCCAGACATTTTATATATATACTAGAGACCAGGTGCACGAAAGTTCATACACTGGGATGGTCCCTCAACCCAGCCTGCCCCCTCTCACAGTCTGGGAGCCCTCAGGGGATGTCCCGCCTTCTGTGCGGGAGGCGAACAGGCTGATTGGGTGAAGGCACCGCCCCCATCACCCCGCTGCTGCTGCTGCCTCTGTCCTCCCTCTGCAGGAGGTGACCAGGCTGATCAGGGGAAGGCGCTGCCCTCATCACTCCGCTACTGCTGTCACTGCCAGCCTCCACGGCTGTTGTCCTTGGCCCTTGCTTCTTAGCGCTGGCCCCGCCCCCCGCCCACTGGTGGGTGGGAGGCAATCTGGGGCCAGGCCGCCTGGGGGAAGGGCTGTGGGAGGTTGAGGCACAGCAGGTCGCACCCCGCCCAGCCTCTGTGGAGGCATGGCTCTAGGACTGGGCCTGTGCCACTGCCTCTGTGGATGCCTCTGCAGAAGAGGCAGCACTGGGACCGGGACTGCGCAGCCCCCTTTCCCGCTGCCTCTGTAGAAGGGGCCGTGGCGTTGGTCTGGCCTGCGCTAAGGCCTCTCCCATGCTGCCTCTGCGAAAAGGGCCGTGGCGCCACCTCTCCCGTGCTGCTTCTGCCGCCGTCTCTCCCATGCTGCGGGCCCTTGGCCCTTGCAGCTGCTGTGGCTTTGTCCGGAAGGACGTCTGGAAGATATCTGGTCTAATTAGCATATTACCCTTTTATTAGTATAGAGTGTTAAATAGTAATCCTTTCCCTTCTTTTTCAAGATTTTCAACTATTATATTTTCATAAAGAACTCTAAAATTTAGTTTCCTCATTTCCTACTCTTTGAATATTTTGCTTCCCATCACAACAAATGTCTGGAACTGAATATATTTTCCCCCTGACCTAGTCTTTCCAGCAAAATCCAGGCATTCTTATCTTCTCTCCCATTATCCCTTAGGCCTCATAGACCTAGGAATTCACTGTCTTCTTCTCCCTTACCCATCATATTTAATTGGTCAGTGTATAGTCTTAATAATTTTTTGCTTTTGCCAGTTCCTTACTATTTCTAAAAGTCAGCCAAATCAGCACTTCAGAAATCTTTGCTATCTTCAAATCTGAAATTTTTGATATCTTTGGTATCTTCAAATTCATCATATTGCTGTTAGATTAATCTTCCTAAAGCATTGGTTTTACTGTCACTCTCCTGCTTAGGAACCTTCAATGGTTTCACTTTGTCTGTAGGTTGAAATTGGTAATCTCTATCCTGATAGTCAAGGTTCTCTCATAAGGTTGTCCTTTTTTACCACTTAGCCTTATCCTCTACTGGTCAGTAACCAACATCCTTCCATTAGTATCAAGATGGTCCCAACATACTGAGAACATTGCTACATTTGTACATCCTTTCTCATTTCACAGTATTTCATATCTTTTCTCCATTTTGCCCTATGATGTCACTCCTATTTTATTTTTGCTCATCTAAAAGCTTAACATGCCTTTTCCAACTTACAGCTCATGTTCTGCCCTCTTTGTAAAACTTCTTTGACCAGTATAGTCTACTGGGATCTCACCCTCTTCTGAACTCGTTTTGTTTTTTTGTTACTCACAAGGCACTTTCAGTTTGGTTTTACATTATTATTTTTAGTTGGGTCTAGGTCCTGTATTGCTAATTGCATTTTAAGTGTCGAGAGCAGGGCCCACATTATAAATATTTTTTTGCATTTCTCTTATGGGCTAAGTACAATTCATTATAAATCTCAGATGATAAATTGTTATTTTCTCACTCATTATTTCCAGAACTATTAATTGATTGTACTCAAGCACTATTAATAAAGAGAAATACAAAAGAGGCATGGATGCTACTTTCATGGGGATTTCTAGAAGAATGAGATAAATATTCTATAGCTAATTTAACAATACATATTTAAATACAGTTGAGGAATGTAGTTTGTTACTTTATTGACAAGTGAAAAAACCAGAGAATTGCTGCCTTTAATTCCTCTGTTATTGGTATGTATCATTTTTCTAACTTAAAAAATAAATATTAATACAGTAAATTACTTTTGAAACCATAGGTTTTCAAGTGGTAAAACTGAATTGTTTTCTTCTAAATGTACATAATACTGATATACTATATGGGTAAATTCATTAGACAAAATAATGGAAAGAATAATTTATACTTTTTTTACATAAAGACAGTTGTAGTAAATGCTATCAGTTAAGTGATGTGTAAACTGATGTGAAATAATTAAAAGATAATGAAAATATTTTTAAAAGGAAGATTCCTTAAACTTAAAACTATTATAACTTTTTTTTTTTAATATATTTTTTATTGATTTTTTTACAGAGAGGAAGGGAGAGAGTTAGAGAGATAGAGAGTTAGAAACATCGATGAGAGAGAATCATCGACCAGCTGCCTCCTGCACATCTCCTACTGGGGATATGCCCGCAACCCAGGTACATGCCCTTGACCGGAATCGAACCTGGGACCTCTCAGTGTGCAGGCCGATGCTCTATCCACTGAGCCAAACCGGTTTCGGCTATAACTTTTTTTTATTAGAACTTCTTAGTTAATATAGTAAAGCTCTCTTTTATAGGACAATAATATTAGAATTAAATTTAATACATTATTATTTTAACTTTAAGTGTTTTTTTCCCAGTGGCTTCCTCAGCATCATGTATTTTATAGTGTATTTAAGAACCCCCACAAAATTTAGCTGAGTAAATTTGAGGATCTAATTGGCTTTATTCAGTAATTCATAATGGGCAGTGTCCCATCTAGCTAATAGAAAGGTGGTCCAAAGAGGTGTAGAAAAGGAAAGGTTTTTAAAGGTAGAAACGAGGTGGGGCAAGAAAATCATAAACAAAAGAAAGGATTGTTTTAGGTAAATTCATCTTCCTATGGGGGAATACAGGGGCTCTAACCAGGCAGATTAGCTCATGGGTGCTAGCCAGGAAGTTCCAAACTGATTGGTTAAGATTACATTCCTGGGAGAGGCTGAAATTGCATTTAGATTAGGTGTAATCTTGGTTTGCTTACTTGGATTTAGCACAGGTGACTCCATTTTGGGCCAGTTGTTTCTTTTTAACAATATGCAGGATTTTTTTGAGATTTTAATAACTATAGAAAGTTAATGTTGAAAGAATGGCAAAGTATGCAGTGAAACAAAAAATGATTGTATTTGCAGATGTAGTATCATAATTTACATAAACGTTATAGTTAGGAACATTAGGAATGTAAATATGCCTTCTCTATTCTCAGTCCTGTAATGCCATTCATTGTCCAGTGGGAGATGAAGAGTGATGTAGAGACTGCTGTTTAACCTATTATAACAGCTTTAAAAAAAATAGCGCTGATGTAAATATGAGGAGGGAAAAGAATATTTATCTCCATTAAATGACATAAAAAGCCATGGTAAGAATAACAGGCTGGTGGGTGTGCATTAAGCATTGAAATCCCTAAATTCAGATGCTAATTATAAGCACAAGGACAATTGCCTCTCATCTACTTAACTGTTGTATATTTTCTTCAGGTAAAGTGTAATTCAGAATATGTATATATTCACAACAAAAATACTTCTGATGGACTGTGACTTTGACATAGGTGGAATATTAAACCAAACACTACAAAGATAATTCACATAATTGCTCTTGGATGGTCTTTATTGATTGCCTTACCTGCTTCCCACTATTAAAAAACTAATGTTTAGCAGTAAAGTTAAATTATTTAAACATATTAGAGCACAATTTACTTGCTGTGTTGTACTAAGGATGTTAATTTAAGGCTTAGATTATGAAAGGATGTGTTACTACTGGCATTAATTATATGGTTCTTAAAACTTATTTTGGTTGTGGTCTGTGCTTTGTTGTCTTAAAAGTTATATATAGCTTCTTCATTATCACTTTTGACATTTTCAAGTGAGAAAAAATTTCCTCTGCTTTTTTATAGTTTCTTTCAATGATGGTTTTGTAATGTGTTCTTCAGTTGTTGAAAGGTATAGTACAGAAACTCTGTTCTTAGAAGGTGGCTGGCTTTTAAGTATAGAATAGCAGGAAAAGTGTTATAGACAATTTATTTTTAAAACTTTGTTTTTGAAATAGATGCACCCCAAAAAAACCTTTGTAAACTTGCCACTCCCCCCCCCATAGGTATGCTTTTTATTTAGCTTTTAGTAACTTATTATTTAAGACCACAGTTATTAGGTGTATTTCTGCATTTTATATATTGCTCCCAGATGCTACAGTATTAGTTTTTATCACTGCATATTTTACGAAATGTCAGCCTTCTGTTGGCTGTTCACGCAGCATTGTTAGTGATCAAAGACACAACATGAAGGATAGGAATCTAAACAGTTGGCTTATCTTTGTCCTTCACTGTGACAAAAATACTATAAAATTACTTTATTATAAAAAGTCAAATAAAGGCATCATCTAACATGCAATGAAAAGATAAATGCCTTTGTTTTGTAGTGAAATAAAATTTTAAAATGTTTACTATCAAGAAACTCAGTTATAAAGAGAAATAATTTCTAATTTTGTAACCTTTTCCTTGGTAAGGAATGAGGAAAATAGTTATGTGTAATGTAGAACTTTGCTAAATGACAATACTATGCCTAGGAAAAGCCACACAATCTTTGACAACACAATAGGTCACTCACTTTAAACTCTTAATTTTTTTACTCAAAATACATAAGTGGTTATTAGTTTTAGCATGCGCATTGTTTAAGTTGTATATGATCTGGTTTATTATTTTCTTGAATTGACTTTGTAGTTTAAAATTTTATCACATCGACTTAATTCTTTTTTCTTTACTTCTATGATTTCAATATCAAGCTAAAAGTATAGAATGGGGAAAAATTCTCAAAGCCTGAAAGAAAATCTATAAGAATAAAAATCTTGAATGATTATGATCAGCTGTTGTATATGGCCACCACCGCAGTTGGTCTAATCAGTTTTATGTTTTGGGATGGTTTTATTAAAATGAGCTGCTGCTGTAAATAATCATTGAGAAAGATGTTTAGTAAATAATCATTTAGTATATATGCCATTTTTTTGGGTGGAGGCAGGGCAATAGTTTCTCTTTGCAGCCTTGTGAGTCTAAGTAAAGTTGGAGACAATTCCTGACCACCATAGAAATCTGTGTGTTTCTGTGTTGTTAGCATTTATAAATAGAAGTAGAATGAGGATTTAAACTAAAAAATGATTTTGTACATGCACTTTTATAACTACCTGCAGAAAACTGCTATTTCTAAAGAAAAATAATTGTCAGTAGATAATGATTTTAGTAATTTCTTTTTATTGTACACAGTTTTTATTTAATAAATGAATGAAAGCTTAATTGTTTTTCTATGGGAGAAATTAGATTTTTGAAAAGCAGCTTGAAAGAATAGCATTGGCTACTTACAAGTTATGGGCCTCAACTTCTGATCCTGAGGTTCCTGAAACCCTCACCCAAAGTGTGGTCCGTATTCAGTAACATTGGTGTTACTTGAGAGCTTGCTAGAAATGCAGAATATCGGTCCCAACCCCATTCCTACTATATCAGAACCTACCTTTTACTCACAGCTCACAGGTAATTTGTATGCATATTAAAATTTGAACAGAGATTCAGTTATCCCTAAAAGTTTGTCTGTGTATGTTTCTTGAATCTTCTATAACTATAGTACAATAATCAGCTTCCATAAATTTAACATTCTTGATATAATACTTATATCTATTCTGTCATCTATATTCCATATTTGTAGATGAAGCAATAATATTCTTTATAGCATTTCCCCCCTTCAGTAAGAATCTAGTCTAGGATTAGTTATATTTAGTTGTCATATGTCTTTAGCTTTCTTTAATTTATGACATTGACATTTTTGAATAATAAAGTCCTCCATTTGTCTATCTGTCTTAATTCCTCATTTGGAATTGTTTGCTGTTTCTTCATAATTAGTTTTTTCTTATGTATTGAAACCATGAATACTACATAAATGATGTTGTGTCCTTCTCAGGATATCACATCTGGAGACACATTGGTGATGTTAATTTTGATTATTTGGTCAGTGTGTTGTCAGAGATCTCATTATCATGTTACAGTTTTGTGTGTTTTTTTTCTCTTTTGCAACTAATAACCAGTCTGTGGGGAAACACTTTAAGGTCATGCAAATATCCTGCTCCTCATAAAAATTTCAACCTAAACTTAGCATCTATTGATGATTCTTATATATGTGTTCTATCTGGGTTTATTTGTGTATATGAGTGCTACTGATTTTCTCATGTTCATTTATGTCTTGCTACCTTAATGGATTCTTTTATTTCTTTAGTTTTAGCATTTACTTCCTAGGTTTTTCCAGGTATTTTATTAGGTCATCAGCAGATAGTTTTATTTCTTCTTTTCTAGTTCTTCTGTCTACAGTTTTTTATCTCATAATTTTGTTTTTTCCTTCCCAATTTATATTTTTTATGTTTCTAATAGTTTTCTCTAGTTTGATTTCATTGACTAATATGTTCAGTAAAAAATGGTAGTGGGCATAGTGGGTATTCTTGCCTTATTCCTGACATTAGTAGGAATGAGTAATGCTATATTGAGAACTATCAATGGGAGAAAAGATAGAACTGCATGAGATAACATACTATTTGAAGTGCTTTACAGACACTATAGTATTATCATATGTAATTCTCTATAATACTTTTTTTTTCATATCCAAACTTTTAGAAGGAATTTTTGCTAGTCATCTTTTTACCTTCATTTCCTTACCTCCCACTCTAACTTCTCAGCAACTACATTCCAGTTCTCCATTGTCAAAACTAAGGGCAGCATTGAGACCTCTGTGTTATTTAATCTAATGGACTTGTTTTTCTATCTTTCTCTTACTTTCATACTTTTCTTCTCAGTATCATTCAATATTGTAGACCATGCCTTCTTCTAAGTGCACTTCCCCCCCTTAGCTTCTAAAAAATCAGGCTTCTGGTTGTTACTTTATAGTCTTCCAGTTCTTCCTTCTCTACCTGGCTTCTAACAGCATGATGTAGACCTTTAATTATATTCTGTCTTCCTTTTGGACTCTGTTTATATTGGTGTTCTAAGCAAACCTGTGGCTTAAATTACCGTCTATATTGTAGTTATTCAGAGAGGAACATCTCTAGTCTACACCTCTCTTCTGAGATTAAGATCTACATGTTTACCTGCCTATGTGGTGTCCATTTCCACTTTGAGATGTCTAAGTCACTTAACAATATGAGTTCTAGCCCTTCCTCTCAAATGCCTTCAGTTTTATTTAAGTGACTAATATCATCATATATCATTTTATATGCTACAAATCTGAATTTCATTCTTGATTCTTCTTTTTCACTCACACATATCCACTGCATTATCAGGTTCTGTTTAATTTTTCTCTCCACTCCCTCTAGTTTTCTCTAATTTGAAGGAAAGTGGGACCCTGTAGGGCAGAAGAGACATTGTGAATAAGGAATAGAGATGTTATATTTGTAGAAAACATAATGAGAAGGTATACAACTAAGAGTAGATATAACCTTACAGGTCCATTGTCAAGGATACTGATTGAAAGAATAAGGAGTTTGGGTGGTCACTGGGTGTGCATAGATAAATACGATGATCAGATATATTTGCAATACTTAGTAATATTGAAAAAAAAGGGAAGGTGTACTGCAAATGGGAGACTAGTTAGGAAATTAGCCCGTTAGCAGCTTTGTTAAGAGGTATTAAGTACTTATATTAGACATGACATTGGAGAATAAAAAGATAAATTTGGTACATATCACAATGTTATGAAGTAAGATATGGCAACAATGTTGATCTGAAGGTGCAAAAGAGACAATTATTGGAGACTCCAAGATTTTCTTATAATGAGATGCACGTGTAATAGACAGTTTTGGGGAAAGATAATGAGTTCTGTGTTTGATACATTGCTTTATAAGGTGCTGATATGGAATATCAGGTGGAGACATTTAGGGAATGATTGGAGATAGTGAGTAGGTTTTTTGTCAATGGTAGTTCCATCTGATAGTATAGGGACTCTCCAGAGCATTGTTGAGAAGTCATTTGAGGCAGCATCCAACCAACTGGCAATATCTACTTTGGGTGTTACGTACATGCCAGCGTGGTATAGTTCTTGGGATCCAAGCCAGGACTAGAGAAATCAGGACAGAAGATAATGGTTGGAGGCATGAAATTTGAATGAGACCACTAAGCCAAAAAAAGAAAAAAACAAAAAACGTGTTGGTGGTGGGAGAATAAAATAAGAAAGGAATCAGCCAAAGATAGATGTAGCGGAACTTCTACATGTTAATAGGTGGCAGTGTCAGAATTGATGAATGGATCTATTGTTGGAAAAAGTTATAGAAACAGGGGAAGGAGGATTTTAGGAAGGAGATCCTGGTTATTAGGGCTACAGAGAAATCAGGGAGTATAAATCTTGGGAATGGAAATTACATTTGGATCATGGGGAGAACAATTTTAGTAATTTAAAAAGACAGGAGTTAGGTAAAAAGGAATTTGTACTTTTGTAAATATGATATTGAAGGAAAATGTCCCATAAGAAAAATGGGAAGAATTTTTGAAAAGTTAAACAATTACCTGTCCAATTCTTTTTTCTAAATCACCAACTTACTCCATACACAAGAATAAACTGAAAATGGATAAAAGACTTAAATGTAAGCTGCCAAACCATAAAGGTCCTAGAAGAAAACATAGGCAGTAAAATCTCAGACATGTCTCCTGACAATATATTTGCCGATATGTCCATCAACAAAATGAAAAGAAGACCCATTGTATGGGATAAGGTATTTGCCAATGATACATCTGAGAAGGGGGTAATTTCTAAAATATATAAAGCACTTATACAAATTAACACCAGGAAGATAAACATCTAATTAAAATATGGGCAAAGGACCTGAATAGATACTTCTCCAGAGAGGAAATACAGATGGGCAATAGACATATGAAAAGCTCAATGTCACTAATCACAGAGATACAAATTAAAACCACAATGAGATATCACCTTACACCTGCCAGAATGGCTACCATCAACAAATACCATGTGCTAATGAGGATGTGGAAAGAAGGGAGCCCTTGTGCATTGGTGGTGGGAATGCAGACTGCTACAACCACTGTGGAAAACAGTAGAGGTTCCTAAAAAATTAAAATAGAACTGCCTTTTGATCCATAGATTTTACTTCTGGGAATATATCCTAAGATTACTGAAACACTAGTTTGAAAGAATATATGCACTCTTATGTTCATTCCAGCATTGTTTATAATAGACAAGATCTGGAAACAGCAGTCTCCTTCCATCATGGGAGGCAATGGTTTTGTGAAGTAATGTCACCCCAATAAATTCAATAAAAATAAAAAAGAAGCCTGCTGACACCTTAGTATTGGACTTCTAGCTGTTGCAATTGTGAGAAAAGAAATTGCTGTTGTTTGAGACAAAATAAAATAAAACAAAAACAAAAGTTAGACAATTAGTCAAGTAATACCAGTCCTTCTCTAGACTTTGAAAATGTTTATAAAATGTGAAATAAGTAATAATTGAAAAAATCTGTCATGGATTAGAAACCATTTTAGAGGTAGGAAATGAAAAGTATGGTTAAGTTGGCCATATTAAATGGAGTGGTATATAGAAACAGTGGGAGCCCGTTGGAAGCCTATAGTAAAACATTCCAGACTTAGGTATAGGAAGCAAAATGCTGGTAAAGCAAATGGTGAGGAGAAAGTGCAGGAACATTGCTGAAGGCTACATGGCTGTCCTGGACCTGGCAAAGTACTCTCATTTTTTGCAGTTGCAAAGTGATTCTTTAAGTAAATTGAGGTATGTTTTACTAAGAATAATGAGTTCTGACTCACTTTTTCTGATATAAGAAAGAAATTATAGGATATATTGGAGATATTTTAGAATATATCTAGAGTTATTGGGCTGCTCTGAGGTTCTTGCCACTAAAAGGCAACAAATTTTATATATATATATATATATATATATATATATATATATATATATACACACACACACACATGCATATACATATATATAATAATAATTATTATTTTTTAATATATTTTTATTGATTTCAGAGAGGAAGGGAGGAGAGAGAAATAGAAACACCAATGATGAGAGAATCATTGATCAGCTGCCTCCTGCACACCCCACACAGGGGATTGAGAGCACAACCTGGGTATGCGCCCTGACCAGGGATTGAACCGTGACCTCCTGGTTCATAAGTCGACGCTCAACCACTGAGCCACGCCAGCTGGGAAAAGAAAAAAAAAAAAAGAAAAGAAAAAAGATATTTTAATTACAGAGGCAATTTGGTATAAGAATATATTGCGATGAAAATGCAACAGATCTCTGGAGGGGAGTACCTTATCCCACTGTCATCAAACCATAGCACTCATAAATGTGTAGTTCTGGTTAATGACTCTTAGTAAAGACTTAATGCAACTATATAAGGCAGTGATGACGAACCTATGACACGCGTGTCAGAGGTGACACGTGAACTCATTTTTTTGGTTGATTTTTCTTTGTTAAATGGCATTTAAATATATAAAATAAATATAAAAAAATATGTCTTTGTTTTACTATGGTTGCAAATATCAAAAAATTTCTATATGTGACATGGCACCAGAGTTAAGTTAGGGTTTTTCAAAATGCTGATACGCCGAACTCAAAAGGTTCGCCATCACTAGTATAAGGCAACAAAAAGGAAAGAGATAATCATGAATCAGGGAAAGTAGACATAGTAAGTTAAAATAAGAAATCTTATTTTTGTATGAATACTGCAAACTTTGTGAATTTTTGGATGTCTTAACTTGACTATCATATCTGAAAACATGATTTTGTTTCTTCCCTTTTTTACTTATTATTACCTTTTATTTTATTTTTATCTTATTGTGCTGTCTTAAAGTTTTAGTATAATCTCCAGTAAAAGTGGTAGTGGGGTGGGGTGCTCAGTGGTTCGGTATTTGAGTGTTGACCCACTGTCAACCCATGCACCAAGGGGTCCTTTGTTTGATTCCTGGTCAGGGCACATGCCTGGGTTGCAGGCTCTTTCCCCAGTGGGGGGCGTGTAGGAGGCAGCAGATCGATGATGTTTCTCTCTCATCAATGTTTCTCTCTCTTCAATGTTTCTATCTTTCTCACTCTCTATAATAAATAAAAATATATTTGAAAAAAGTGATAGTGGGCATCTGTGTCTTATTCTTATTTATTTATTTATTTATTTATTTATTTATTTAAATATATCTTTATTGATTTCAGAGAAGAAGGGAGAGGGAGAGAGAGATAGGAATATCAATGATGAGAGAGAATCATTGATCAGCTGCCTCCTGCACACCCCCTACTGGGGTCGAGCCCGAAACCCAGGCATGTGCCCTTGGCTGGAATTGAACCTGGGACCCTTTAGTCCGCAGACTGACACTCTATCCACTGAGCCAAACCAGGTAGGGCTCTTATTCTTTTTTGAAAAGGGAATGTCTCTGATGTATCACTATTATGTATTCTATTTCTTAGAGATTTTGGAAAGTTTTGTTTCATTCACTTCATCACTTTAAGGTAGTTTTTTTTAATGGTTTAAGGTTTTTAACAGTTAAAATTAATTAAAAAATCACGAATGGTGTTGATATTATAAAAAATTTTTTCTGCATCTTATGAAATGATGTGATAGCTTTGCTACTAAGAGGTTGGTTGCATAATATGCAGTATTTTAATAACACACAACCTTCAATAAACAAAAAGATTGTTAGTTGTTCTCCGGGAAATGAGCAGTCATTTTTCTTCTTGATTACTGTAAGCCCTGTTTTGAATCTTATGGGCTGTGGTACTGATTGCAGCTCTTCAGAAGTCAAGTCAGTAGGAACGAAACGGGGGATCAATAAGGTCAGCTACGAATTTGCAAATGTACTCTAGTTTTTTTTATTTTTCCTTTAAGCTCAAACTTGGTTTCTTTTTCTTCATAAACTTGGGTAACTGCAGGTTTCAAGTATAAAAAATAAAACATTAATAGTTAGATGCAGGTACATTTTGTTGTTAATTAGAATGAGTACAGAAAGATGGATAATGTGGATTAAAATTTACATGGAGTTCCAAGTAAAAGTATCTCTCATGTTTGAGGGAGGCTACGAGGCACTATAGGTCAATATGTAAAACTTTAAATTGGATTAAATCTGTATTCCATTTTTATTCACTACCATATGTGGAATTTTTTTATAGTGCACACTAGATGTTATTGAGAAAATATTTTAAATTGTAGTTTGTATTAATGGTTTGTAATTACCTCAGTCTAATGATAATTTTTTAACTTCTTGCAAATAATGAAGGTTTAAAAATTATTACTTTAATAAATAATTACCTGACTCTTTAGATTGCTTTTCTTCTCTGAAATATTACTTGTATATTACTTCCCAAAAAGATGTTCTGGAAAATGCCTGATTTAATTTTAATAGCAATAGCAACTTTTACATGGTTAATCATTTTCTTCAGTAAAATTGAATTAACTGTTGGAGGGGAATTTGATTAAGATATTTCTTCTTAGTTTTTCCCTCTTTCTTATTACGTCCTGCATCATAGCCAGAGTAGGGATTAGCTGTCCTTTCTGAAGCTATGGGTGTGTATCAAGAATTTTTTGGGGGGCCATGTTATGATTTACTAGTTTTGGTTTATTTTTGGTTGTTGTTTTTGTTTAGTATAGAAATAACCTGTTTATCAAAGTGTATGCTTTGATTTTAACAAAAATATTTTTAAAATGTCTGATGGGAACCTTATCAAAGTTTATTGTTTTATAAAGTGCATTATTTGACTTTGGTGAAGAATAGCCTGTCATTTAAGTATATTAAATTAAACATTTCTTATGCTAATGATTTTTATTTCAAAAAATTATTATTAAAATTTCTATATAAATTAATAATTAATAATTTTCCTTTTAAATAAGAATGTATCAGTTCTTTATTTTGCTTTAGCATTAATGACAATATTCTTATGTTCTATATATCATAACTATAAAGATATTAGTAAAATAATAGAATAAAAATACTTGACGAAAATTCCACTGACCCTGCTGTGGGAGAGGCAGGAAGGAGGACAGTAAGGTAGTGATGGAATAAAATACCTCTTTTTGTTGTGTTCTAGTCTAGCGATTTTCAACCTTTTTCATCTCATGGCACACATGAACTAATTACTAAAATTCTGTGGCATACCAAAAAATATATTTTTGCCTATCTGACCAAAAAAAGTCATAATTTTGATTCATTCATACCAGATGGCTATTGTTGTGTTGGCTATTTTCATTTTTTTATTAGACAATCTAAGAGAAAGAGGTCAAATCCCCTGAATGAACAGTTAGGTATTGCATGTTTTAAAAATTCTAGACCATTGTGCCTGCCAAGGCACATGGGTTGAAAATCATTATTCTAGACCAGTGATGGTGAACCTATGACACGCGTGTCAGAGGTGACACGTGAACTCATTTTTTTGGTTGATTTTTCTTTGTTAAATGGCATTTAAATATATAAAATACATATCAAAAATATAAGTCTTTGTTTTACTATGGTTGCAAATATCAAAAAATTTCTATATGTGACATGGCACCAGAGTTAAGTTAGGGTTTTTCAAAATGCTGACATGCCGAGCTCAAAAGGTTCGCCATCACTGTCCTAGACTATCACAGTTTAGAAGATGGAGCCTAGCAAGATACCTTTGCCTAGAACTACAGAGCAGGCTCATATGATTTATCCTTTTTTTAGAGTATAATACAGTAGTCAATAATTTGGTGAGTGATCTTTTGAGAAAAAGTCTATCCAGTATCATGAAAACCTTTAATTATAAATTATTGGATGTTAACAAAGCCCCTTTCCCCCCTTAACTCATAGTAACCTCACAAGATTTGTCTGTTGCAGTTAAGCATCTCTCTCTATATAAAGGGTCAATATGCAAAGTGTCCCCTCGGGAATTCGATCGCTTGCTATGATGTGCGCTGACCACCAGGGGGTGGCGCAGAACAAAGGAGGGCCTCAGCCAGCAGCCGGGCACCAGGGAAGGAAGGTCCCAGCTGGCAGCCAGAAGGCCCCGATTGTCCCTGATCACTGGCCAGGCCTAGGGACCCTATCTGTGCACGAATTTTGTGCACTGGGCCTCTAGTGTTAATATATGCATGTTAGTATATACTGTTATACTTCCCCAAAATGAAGTACACTTTCCTGATCTTTAATCACAGAAGTTGATAAAATGAACCTCCGCATATGAGGAACTTTATTTTCCTACATAATCAATTTTTTCTACAGGATTAAAATGGTACTTTTAAGTTCTAAAAATCAGAAGAGTTGAGCAGATTCTATTTGCTAAAAATGCTAGGTAACTAGACAATCTTAGTACATGTAAGTTCAGTACATTACTTATAATTGAGTTCAAAATATCCAGTTAATGTGCCTAGGACTCATTCATGCAAAGACACCATGATATTGTTAATTATGGGGATCTGGGAAGGCTGGCACATTAAGAAGTGCAGCTCTACTGCTCCATAGAGAGGTTTTTGTTTAAGAAAGAAGATTATCCCAGAAGACAACTTTACCAATCTAAAGATGATTGTTTTGGGTATGTGGAAGCCTAAGGCTAAGTTGAACTTAAAATATCATGGCTCCTAGCAAATTAATAGAATATTGTTACGTGAAGGTTTTTCTAAGTATGAAATCTTGGTTAAATAACATTCATAGTAGATTGAGCTACCATGGGTCAAAATAATCATAGTTAAAAGAACATACACCACAGTGGTTTTTATTTTGAATTCAGTTATTTTAAATTCTCCTACTTGGTAATTAAAATGGTTTACCAATCACATATACCATGTGAGCTTTGTTTTCTGGTCAACATTTTTCCTTCATTGTAAGAGGTAAAAATGGTGGCTTAGTCTGAAACTCAGTGCCCCATTTGAAACATGTTTTGACTGAGGAACTCAGGTAAGTGTAGACAAGTTCTTTGTAGGGAAAATATGGAATTGCCTTCAGGAAGTACTTTAATCAGCTCTTTGGAACTCTTTCCAGTGGTTATGTCAACTTTGGGAATGAGGTAGAGAGAAGCCATGGATCTGAATTTTTAGATTTGCTCTCAATTATTCTTAGTATGGTAATTTTATATTTGGAGATTTCCCCTGGGATTTATTTATATTAATTGCACATCTATACACATTGAAGCACAGGACATATTTTGGCTTGTCTAGCTAACTTGCACACTGGCTTTAGGAATATTTGCGAAGGAATGCCATTGAAAAAGCCTGATTGTCCAAATGTACATACCAGTATATGTATATATGGTCTGTCAAGGATAATATATTGAAAACTAGGAATTATTAATTTAGAAATTTTAATCTAAAATTAATGTCTATCATATTGACTGAAGTGCAGAGCTCGGCTAAGTACATTTTCAGAGGAAGCTTTCTTATAGTACTGAATACAATATATAATGTATTTCAGAATGAAAATTAGTGAAAAGAAATCAGTGTCTAAGCTCCATCAATCGCAGATTTCAGTATCATTAGCTCATTGGTTTATGGTTAAAGGATACAAACTTCACTTTAAAAAAAAATATTTTATTGATTTTTTTTACACAGTGGAAGGGAGAGGGATAGAGAGTTAGAAACATCGATGAGAGAGAAACATCGATCAGCTGCCTCCTGCACACTCTCTAATGGGGATGTGCCCGCAACCAAGGTACATGCCCTTGACCAGAATCGAACCTGGGACCCTTGAGTCCGCAGGCCGATGCTCTATCCACTGAGCCAAACCGGTCAGGGCCACAAACTTCACTTTTGATTTGTAGGTTTTCAGGTACTCCAGTGAGATGGAGATATATAAATCACTTTAATTCACCAGGGCCAAGGATTATTTCTCAAAAGACTGACTTTGGGTGTTATTCATTCATTCATTCATTCATTCATTCATTCATTCATTTATTTTTAATGTCTTAAGAATAGGTGCCTTATTTGGGCTTCTGGCCTTAGAGAGTAATAACCAATTGCCTCAGAGTTCTTGTTGAATTTCTAGCATGCAAAAACAAAACAAAACAAAAAAGCAAAAAAACATTATTTTTAAAAACCAGTAATACCAGAAGTTTTGGTAATAAAACCAAAAGTTTTTATGATAAAACCAAAAGTTTTGGTATGCTATATCATATTTATGATTTTCTTTTCATTTTACCAATTTATAGTCTTTTAACCTCAGAGAGCATTTTTCTTAAGAGTCTTTGAATATACTTAATTTTATACATCTTATTGCAGTATGAAACCAGAGTAATAATTTTGCTTGGAATATCTTTAAATATTTTAAAAGTGTTTTTGAAGAATACATTTAAAAAGTTACTGTTATGAGTGGCAAAAGAATGACATTAGTAATGTAAATTAATTCACTGCTGTTTTATTGAGTTAGTAGACGGAAAGCACTGACACATGTATAATCTTCCTGTATTTATTTTGCTGGAGTGTTAGTTTGTTGCTTTTTGTTGTTGTTTTGTTTAACCCATCTTTCACTCTCCTCCTTTTAGCTTATTATCTGCATTTGTGGGTCCATTTTTGTTTTGTTTATTCTTATTTTAAATTCCACATATATGTGAAAGCATGAGGTATTTGTCTTTGTCTGATTTATATCATTTAATATAAAAGTGCTCTATAGGCTCATCTGTTCATCTTTCCATGGACACCTAGGTTGCTTCCATATCTTGGCTATTGTAAATAATGCTACAATGAACATAGGGGGGCATATATCTTTTCTAATTAGTGATTTTTTTTCTTTGTATAGATAACCCAACGCGGAATTGCTGGGTCATTTGGCAGCTCTACTTTTAATTTTTTGAGAAATCTTTTTCTTATTCTCCATAATGGCTGTACCAATTTCCAATCTCACCAACAGTGGTTCAATTTTCTCCACATCCTCACCAGCACTAATTTGCTTTATTTTTTTTTTTAAATGCTAGCCATTTTGACAAGTGTGAGGTGATATCTCATTTTTGTTTTGATTTGCATTTTCCTGATGATTAGTGATGTTGAGCATTTTTAAATATGTTTGTTGCCATATGTATGTCCTCTTTGGAGAAATGTCTATTCAGGTCCTCTTCTCATTTTTTATTTGGATAGTTTTTATTGTTGTTTTTGTTTTTTTGTTTTTCTTGGTGTTAATGGAGTGTTAGTACCAAACCTACTAAATATGTAGTATAATGCAAACTTTTGTATTCAGCTGGATTATATATATATATATATATATATATATATATATATATATATATACATACACACACATACATACACATATGTAATTCAGAGTGAGATATTACATGAATCATACCTTTCTGATCTCATATTCAACAGTATTTCTTTAGGTCTTTGCTGATCTCTGGACTAAATCAGTCTCCTGTTATAAAATCGCATGGTTCCCCACTGTCTATATTTTTAATAGCATTTATCTCTGCTTACAATTATGTATTTGTATGGTTATTGGGTACTACTGTCTGTTTCCCCAAATAAAATGTAAGTTCTACGCTGAGACCATTTCAATGTCTATAAACAGCCCTGACAATGGAAGAGAAATATTAAATGACTGACTGATGTACATAACTAGTGATTAATTCTAAAGTGAGGTAAGTACACATGGAGTTACAGTGGTGGCATTTTAAGCATTGTTACTTGGCAGTATTTTAGTTATTGTAGCATTGGCTTTAATCAGTCTCTAATTTTACTTTTTCTATTAAATCTAAGTATAAGTAGTATTTTGAGTTTTGAATCCCCCAGTTCAGATTAAGAGCTGCCAGAAGTTGATTGTACTTGAGTGAGCTTTAGAATGAAAACTTTCCCCTTTCCTCCCATGTGCAGAATATTTGAAGTTTACAGTTCAAAAAAGAAATAGTTGGTTACATATTTCTTGATGTTTACTATATGGAGAGTGTTCATTTATGTTAGTTGCCTAAAGCATTAAGATTTTGAAACACAAAACTTACGAAGTCAAAAAATCATAGTGGTTATAATGGGTTTCTCAGCTCTTATAAAAGTAAAAGAGAAATCAAGAAGATTAATATAAATAGTTGGAATTATGAATTATGTTTTTGTGGTGCGTTTTTGGTATTTGGGCCTTAATTTACTGCATGCTTTGTTGGCATATTGAAATGTTCTTATGAAAACCCTTAAAATTTTAGTATTTTTTTTGAAAATTGGTTTATTTCTTTGTTTACATTTAAAAATTAGTGCTTTCAATAAGGTTTGCTTTCCATCTATCCTGAATTCTTCCTAGGAGTACACAACTTCAAAAGTAAAGAGGCACAGTCAGCAGAAAAAAAAGAGGTGGTCTGAGCATTTATGCATTAAATATGCATGTTAATTAAGAAAGAAATTAGAAAAATATGAAAACAGATGTTACATAAATTATTGCAGTCCCAGAGCAGCAGTAACTTATACACTGACAATAATTTTTATATATGCATATGTATGTCTATTTCTAGATTTCTCAGTATTTATACAATTCCATAGAGAATAACTAGAAAAAGAACTGGTATATCCTTTCAGTGAGATTGTGGTAAACATTCCTTCTGCATGTGGATTGCTGAGGAAGACTACTGTACAGATAGTGTTCGTGTCTCCTGATTCTCCTGTAGTCTTTTTCCTCCCTTGTGGTTTCTCTGATGGTATGTCAATGAGATCTTTTATTGGACATGTCCTATCAGAACAAGAAAATAAATTACAATCCTAACAGTGTAAGAAATGTAAAATTGACCTGGGTATAAAGTGTGTATTTAGAAACAAAACAAATTACAACTACTCAGGACACTGATTGTAGTGTCAATTTTTCTTTTGGCCACTGTCACACTTTCTGAAGAAATAGCCATTGTTCTCTGAATAGTATTGACACGTTAGTACGACAGTATATATTGTGTTTCATAAGTACACATCAAATACACACATGTTGGAATATTTAAAAGATACTTAATGTCTTTCACTTTTAAAGAGTAATCCATAGAATAAAAATGGTCTGTATTTTGATAAGGGAAAGATGAGAAACTAAGTTGCTAAACCACATTATTTTAGTGGTTTAGCAACTTTATTTCAACCATCCAGAAAAACCAAGTAAATATGTTGCTGTCCAAGGAGCTGCTGACAATATTTAGATATTTTCCATACATCTATATATATAAAAGGCTAATATGCTAAGTGTCCATCTGACCAGTAGCTATGACGTGCACTGACCATCAGTGAGAAGACACTCAACACAGGAGCTGCTAAGATGCAGTGACTTGGCAGTGGCAGTTCTGGGGTGATGCACCTCAAAACCAGAGAGGAGGGAGCCCGATTTCTTGTGAGGCCTTGCAATTCCACCTTTGGTCATGGGTTATGTTATTGCTGGGGCACTGTTGGCCCCAAATCTGGTTTACTGTACACTTTTGTTTGCGTTCCATACCCTGTACGACAGCAACTTTGCAGAGTGCCCTCTCGCACTCCGGGACCCCTGAGGGGATGTTGGAGAGCCGGTTTTGGCCCTATCCCTGCAGGCCTGGCTGAGGGACCCCACTTGCTGGAGGAACCCCACCTGCTGGAGGGACCCCACTCATTCCACAGACGCCCTTTGAGCCACTGCGCCGCCCCAGGTGCAGCCGACCAGGAGGGGACTGCAGGAGGTTGGCTCGTGTCAAACCCATTTTGCTCAGTCTCACCCCGCCGGCAACCTTCTAATTAATTTCCTTTCAGTGTGCACAAATCCGTGCACTGGGTCACTAGTATATAATTTAGAAACATGCTGTTTATAACTTTTTCAGATGAGATTGAAAGTTAAAACGAGAAAATGCTGCATTAGAATGTGATAAAACATTCTTCACAATCAAAACATGAATTACATTGAATACAAGAGCATAAAACATTGTTTGGAAATCTGTTTAGAGATCAATCCTACATATATTTGTATTCTTCAGAAATCCTGTTTTGTTATTTGGTTTTAGTAGTATATGATGCTAAAATGTAGTTAAGGAATTAATTTTTCTGAATCTTAGTAGATTTCAGTTCTGTTATCCTAATATTTTTCAGTTTTATGTTATTGATTTATGTTTTACATTATATTGCCTAAGTATTGTTATGTGCTGAGCTACTGATAAGCTCTAAAAGAGTTTTGGGAGTAAACTAAACTAATATAGGATGAAATCTAGAGGAGAGTGATAATATGTTTAGTAAATTATTATTATTAAGAAGTTCTTGACTTATATTGGATAGCTATTTAAGAAAATCAGCTGTCATTCTTACAGATTTTGTATAGAGAGATATTTGTGTCAGATATGATTTGTGAAAGTATATTATTAAAAGTGATAAGATATTTCGGCAAAAAGACTATTGTCTGTATTTTAATTTTATATCTTATTAATGCTTTGGAATCCACTTTCAATGGAATTTTTTCCATATTTGTTTTCAAATTTCCATTATTTTATGTGATTTTATTGCTTGATATTTTATTATGTATTAATAGAGTAGTGTATTTGTTAGTTGAACATTTTTATGTCATTGCAATGAAATGAAGTTGTATGATTTGTGTTATAGTGAAGTATTTTGGATTTTTTAAATATTATAATACCTTTTATTTTAGGTATTATAAAACGATTCCCTTCCTTCCAGGAGTTAAAATAGAAAATGGAAAGAGTGATTAGTGACTAGACTAACATTTGTCCCCTAAAAACCTAAAATATTATCACACATTTTTTTCAGCCTGCGTTTTGCATTTTTGCCCTGGTTTAAGGTTCCTTCTGGAATAGGAATATTTGAAGCTATTTTATTTGTTTATTTTCTAGGAATTTGCCGATTTTCCAGCAGCTTAGTTGAAGAACTCTGCTGATCTATATTTCCTGATTCTTCGTTACTTCAAATTTCCAACTAAGACTTGTATTCAGAGAACTTTGTTATACCGAGCCTGAGGAATTCTTTGACACATAACAAGAGCATGCATTTTCAAGTGTCAGTTAGGTTTGTGGATCACTAAAGTTCTTCTAAAAGGTAAGCATATATTTATTCAAAGTTTACCTTTAAAAACTTAATATTATTAAGACCTGCCTTACTTTATTCAGGCTTTATAACAAAAATACCATAGACTGGGTGACCTGTAAACAACAGAAACTTATTTTTCACTGTTCTGAAGGCTGGGAAGTCCAAGATCAAGGTACCGTAAGATTCTGTGTCTGATGAGAAGATGGTTGTCTTCTCACTGTGTTCTCACATGGTAGAAGGAAAGAGAGAGCTCTCTGGGGTCTCTTCTTTCAAGGGCATTAAAATCATTCATGAGGGCTGCACCCTCATGACTTAATTACCTCCCAAAGGCATTACTCCTAGCACATTGCTTTGGGAAGGCAGATTTCAACACCTGCGTTTTAGGGGGCATAAACTTTCATTTCAACAATACCCTTGCTATAATGATGTGTTCATAGATTCCTGTACAAAAAATATGTGTACGTATGTATTTGTGGGTGTGCATACTTGTGTGTTGATACACTTCTACTGGTTTTTGATTATAGGCTCCTTTAAGGAATAATGTTGCCCTCTAACATAGTTACATAGAGATACCTGACCTGTTTCTCTCCACCTCGTATCTGTTCACCAGCTCCCAGTCTTTTCCTTTTCCTACTTGTTTTCTTTCTCCTTTATCTGAGCCTTCAAGGGGGTGTTAAAGTGTATTTCAGTCAGCAGACTTAGCACTTTCTTTAGGGAATGCTTTTTGTATCCATCTCTTTCCTTTTTCTTTCTTCCCTCCCTCCAACAATCATTAATTTGTTAGAGAAGCAAGATTAGAATGATTGAACTTAGAGTTGAAGGTATCTTAGGTAGCACTTAGTCCCCCCCCCCCATTTTTTTTTTACCACAATTTATAGTAAGAAATAAAATTTACATTTTAAGCCATTTCCCACAGATGCAAATGTACAAATGAAACGGAAACGAAAGTTCAAAGTTTTTAGCCTACCAGGCTGTGGTCTTTTCTATTATATTTTTGTATGTTTTATTTAATACATGCTGGTGCTTATAACTAAATTTATTTCCCTATCCAATAACAGATCACTTTTATAATTTCAAATACCATGCCTCAAACTTTTTAAACAGGGGGCCAGTTCACTGTCCCTCAAACTGTTGGAGGGCCGGACTATAGTTCAAAAAAAAACTATGAACAAATTCCTATGCACACTGCACATATCTTATTTTGAAATAAAAAAACAAAACAGGAACAAATACAATATCTGTATTTGCATGTGGCCCGCGGGCCGTAGTTTGAGGACCCCTGCCTTAGATCATTTGTATATTTGTTCATGACTGACGTGTTAAAAAGGTAAATGGAATCAGGCAATTTGATGTCTGTCTCTGTCAGGTTGCTTTTATCCTGTCTCCTCTGTGCGTCTGATCTTTCTCCATTCAGTACAAGCTATCAAATGATTTGGTGAAAGAACTGGGTAATTGCTGGGAAACTTTTAAGGTTCTTCTATAGTAAGAATAGATACAAATATTACTCAAAATTTGAACTGGGGATAATCTTTGATAGAATCATCCTTATACAAGGTGTGTATTTCTTTATTCTCTTCCTGTTTGCCCCATCTACATAAATTATATATGCTGATGTCCTTAAGTCATTCTTAAGGTTTAAAACATTCTTAATGGTTTAAAACATTTTTATCTTTTTCATATCAGCTTAGAATAACCTAGATATTTTCCCAAAGTGGTCTCTTCTAGTACCCATTCCCATTTTATGTAGCTTTTTTTTATCCTTTTAAAAGATTACAAGCATTTTTCTGATTATAAAAGTAATATGTTGTGTTAGGAAGTTTGGTGTATATAGGAAAGTAAAAAGAAGATAAAAATTATTCCTAATCCAACCGTAGCAAAAGCATTTCTGAGAGGGAAGTTCATAGTGATAAACTCCTACATTTTTTTTTTTTTAAAAAGAGCTCAAATAAACAATCGAATTTTACACCTCAAGAAACTAGAAATAACAAGAACAAACTAAGCGCAAGGTTTATAGAAGAAAGGAAATAAAGAGCAAGAAATAAATGAAATAGAGACTAGAATGACAAGAAAAATTATCAATGAGACTAAGATGTTTATTTTAAAAAGGTAAACAAAATAGACAAACCTTTACCTAAGTGTACTAAGAAAAAAGGCAGGACTCAAAATTAGGAATGAAAGAGGACATATTGGAACTAATTCCACAGAAATACAAAAAATTATAAGCGAATACTATGAACAATTGTATACCAACAAATTGGACAACTTAGAAGAAATGGATAAATTTCTAGAAACACACAACTTACTAAGACTGAATCATGAAGAAATAGATAATCTGAACAGATCAATTACTATGAGGACATTGACTTAATAATTAAAAATCTCCCAGCAGCCCAGCAGGCATAGCTCAGGGGTTGAATGTGGCCTTTTGAACCAGGAGGTCACAGTTTGATACCTAGTCAGGGCACATACCTGGGTTGCAGGCTCAATCCCCAGTGTGGGGTATGCAGGAGGCAGCTGAACAATGGTTCTCTCTCATAGTTGATGTTTCTGTCTCTCCCTCTCCCTTTCTCACTGATATCAATAAAATATATTTTTTTAAAAAAACAAACAGCCCTAGCTGGTTTGGCTTAGTGGATAGAGCATCAGCCTGCGGACTGAAGGGTCCAAGGTTCTATTCCTGTCAAGGGCACATGCCCAGGTTGCAGGCTCAATCCCCAGTAGGGGGCATGCAGGAGGCAGCCTATCAATGATTCTCTCTCATTGATGTTTCTATCTCTCTCTCCCTCTCCCTCTCCCTTCCTCTCTGAAATCAATAAAAATATATTTTAAAATAAAAAAAACACAAACAAACAAAAAACCTCCCAACAAAGAAAGGTACAGCACCACATGGCTTCATTGGTGAATTCTATCAAATATTTAAAGTAGAATTAATGCCAATTCTTCTCAAACTTGTCCAAAATATAGCAGCTAATAGGACGTCTGTCCCAGAACCTTCAATTCCATCCTAATAGTTTTTTTCAAGGCAAACTATTATCTCTGTGCGGTTTTATGCTAGTGGTATAATTTGAGTAACACAGAAGGATGATTCTTCCTAAATGTTTCATTGATTTGAAATATATATATGTGTGTATATATATATGTGTGTGTGTGTATATATATATATATATATATGTGTGTGTGTGTGTGTGTGTGTGTGTGTGTGTGTGTGTGTATAATATTTTTATTGATTGCAGAGAGGAAGGGAGAGGCAGAGATAGATAGAAACATCAATGATGAGAGTCATTGATTGGCTGCCCCCTGCACACCCCCTCCTGGGGATTGAGCCCGCAACCCAGACATAAGCGCTTAACAGAATCGAACCCAGGACCCTTCAGTAGGCAGGCTGACGCTCTATCCACTGAGCCAAACCGGCCAGGGCTGCATTGAAATATTTTAATTGGAGAAGATATTTGGGAATGTAGGGAGAAGTTCTTGAAAGGGTAATTGTCTTTCTATTGACCCTAACATGTCATCAGCTTCAAGAGCAGATGCAATGTGAATTCCTCTAATATTATTAACAAATATGTATTAACTGTTCACTCTTTGGTAGATACTCAGTTAATCTGAAATAAATGTCACTTTAAAATGTTTTCTTTTAAAAAATGGTTCATGTCAGGAAAATCAATTTTTGGGGGAGTTTATTTGTGAAATTTTTTAGGTTTTTAATACACACGAACTAGGCATAACTCTCATTTTTTTGATAATGAAGTAACAGCGAACTTAAACTAAAAGTGAAATGTGGGAAGTACAGAATATGTTTCACTTTCTCTTTCTGTTATTCACTTTTAAAAAGACAATGAGCAGTGAAATTGACCTCCTGTTCCTGTAGTTCTGCTAGTCTTTTGTGGTACCTCGTAGACCTGAAAGAAGTGTCATGAATTGGAAGGAAAAAGTTATATGAACATATAATCAGACAGATAGAAAATGGAACCTTAATAATTGAGAACTGACTGTTTTTATTCTACATAGAAATTTGAATTTTTATTTTAGATTAGTCCCATTTAGGAATACTTTATAGTTTCTGAACAGCTGACTCATTTAAAGGGGATTTAAAAAATTTTAATTTGTAATGATTTAACCATTATGATATTAATGTTTTATTGACACAGAATGAGGTTTCAGTTATTAAAAGTATGTATTCAGAGTTTTATAGAGTGCACAATAATTTTGCCTCAACTTACAAGTTACTTAATTTCTTCAGAATGTAGTGAATATTGGCTGAAGATATTTTGAAAGCCTTAATTACTTGGAATATATTTGAAACCTCTCTTCTTATGTACTTCTGTGCAAAATGTTACATATTTTTGGATCATATATAGTACAGGCTTAAAGTTTTGAGTTTTCCATTTTCAGTCTTATAAAGGCTTATAAATATATATGGTGGTACTATTGGAGCTAAATAATTTTATACACATAATTGTCATTCAGCTATAGCTGCCTGGAATAAAATGTCTTGGAATAAGTAGTCATTTTCCATGTGAAATAACCATTTGAAAATTGTTTTTCATCTGACAGCATGTATTTTAATTTTTATAAATAGCACAGAGGAATTGAAGTATTTATGTAGATAAGGATGGTTATCAGCTCAAGTTCAGTAGTATGTTGTTTGACTTTATTAGGCTGTAGATATTTTATAATTTTTAAAAGATATATTTATTATTTTATGAAATACACATGCTTTCATTATACTTTGTGTTGATCTAATTTCCTATTGAAGTGACCGATTAAAAGGAAATTGTGTACCAGCGGGGTTCTAAACCTTGACATTATTTTAATCTGATAACAAATGGGTTTAAGTTCATGTTCTTTCAGTTGTTGGCAACAAATCTAAACCTGTATTTTTTGGATTTATGAGGATAAGTCCTGCTTTGGCAATCTTATAGATCCTCAAGAGAATAGTTAAACAGTGATTAATCATTGTTTCTTCACTGAGTGTGCAGAAAAGAATGGAAAAGCTGCATTTCACACTTCTGAAGCAATTAATCCCCATGATCTTAGCCAGGTTTGTCTTGTAGATAAGTCGGGATACAAAACGGTACCTAATTTATCAATGTATGCATGCCATAAAGTATAAAACACACAATTTATTTCATATCATTTATAGTCAAATGTAAAAAAAGAGTGACTTTGCCATATCCAAGAGTGTTTCCTACATTACCTTCATATAAACTAAGTACCAGAGATTACAATGGGATTCCTGTTTATTGTGCACATCTGGTGCAGTCACTATGCATTTTCTCATTCACTTGCTGGCATTTTTAGTGATTGTGGCATAAATCACCTTGCTAATCAGAAACATAAGTGACGGGAAGTCATCTCCTTTTTTTGAACAATGGGAAAAAACATATGGCTTCTTAGACAGGACTTGGCTGTTATAGTATTTATGTGGTATTATATTCTGTATTTAGAATTTCATATTAATTGCAGTGATTTGATTGAAGGCATTGAACACCCAGGATTTGTGGTCAACATATTCGTTTTGTAGCATTTTCATAACAAATAAACAAAAAAGGTAAAATTACATGCCTTGTAATAACATTTTTAAAAATAAAAACTACTTTGGGAAGAGGTTTTATATTAAGATGAATTGAAGAAAATATATGATTTTAAATTGTTTGTGTGGATGTTTCTATAGATGCATAAATATAGTAATTACAAGTTACAGGGTTTTAAATTATATCTATTTCAAAACATTGCATGGGTAGAGTAAAAATTACTGTCTTTTAGATGCTAAAATTGAATTGACAGTAGTTTGCTTTTCTATACGTAGTGTTATTTGAACATGAGTTGCATTTTCTGATGAATTTTTATTAGTTGGAATCCCTTCTGCATATACTACAACTGAAAGTAAAAGATGAAGTAATGCTTCGTAAAACATAATATATCAGTGCAAACTTTAAATACTACTTCCAGTGAATTTGTTGCTGTTTGTTATAGAATGTTTGCTGTAGGTTTGAAGGTCTTTTTCTTCATCCTCAATAGTCACTTAATTCTCAAAAGATGGTAAACATAATGGCCTTTCATCCTTATTTGACTTTATAATACTTACCTTCCTATACCTTATCATTTTCCATTTTCTTACTATTGGGTGGCAAGAAAATATTTATTTTGAATGTTTAAATTTCAAATGGAAATTTATTTGTTCAGAGAACTTTATGTCTTTTACAGCTTGTTTTCTATATTACATGTGACTATAAATTAGGTGAATTTTTAAACAAATCTATCAGAGTCTGTTTATTCAAATGTGTGTTATTCCCTTTGAAGTCGTCCCCTTGGGAAGATGTATACATAATCCATTAATCAAAGTATTTTAGGAATGCCTCTTTTTTATTTTTCTTCAGTGGAATTGATATAAAGCTGCCCAAAATGGGTACTTTGAAGGGAGATAAGATTCATTATGTGTATATATGTGCTGGTATTTTTGTTTTTAAAAAAATCAATCATAATAGCTTGTATTGCAGCCTGTATATATCTTGTAGATAATTGGACACTCTGAATAGAAATAGAGATTTGAAAAATTGCTTGAATTTTAAATAAATGGTCATATTTATCCATTTTGTTTTATAAATCTTTTATAATATTGTCTCAAGGATCATTTGCAGTAGGAGTCCACAAATTGAATAAATGCGGCATAAGGAGGAGGTGTTTTATATATTTTCTTCTGTTGTTGCTGCTTGTTTAAAAATGCCACTACCCAGATTCTCAAAGGTATAGTGTGCTATTTTTAAAAATATATTTATAACTGACAGAATTGAGATTTTTCTTCTAAATTAAAATATTTTAGAAAATTACATAAAGTTTACTTAAAATTACCTAAAGTTTACACCATACTGCCTCAGTACTTGTTCATTTTTATTTCCTGCATGCTTTTAAAGCCTTTTTGCTCTCCCCTTCGTTTTTGTTTTTTTAAAGTATTTAAAAACATGGGATGAATATGTTGTAAAGATCAATTTTAAAGTCATCCACTTTTAAATAGATATATGTATACTAGAGGCCCGGTGCATGAAATTCGTGCACGGGTAGGGTCCCTACGCCTGGCCGGCAATAAGGGCCGGCGGGGCCTTCCTTTTGCCAGCTGCTGGCCCCGGCCTTCCTTCATTCCGCACCGCCCCCTGGTGGACAGCGCATGTCATAGTGAGTGGTCGAACTCTTGGTTGGTCGAACTCCTGAGGGGACAATTTGCATATTAGCTTTTTATTATATAAGATTTCCCTTTTTTCCACCAAAATATGAAAATTCTAGGAGGATAGGTTGTTAAAATCCAAGAAGTACATAATTTATGAGATGGGTCAAAGTATCAAAATAAATAAAGAAAAATAGAGCTCTGTTTTTAGTGATTGAACACTTTGTTAATAATGGATTTTTAAAGAAGATTTTCTAATTATTTTTTAGAGTGAGAGGAAAGGAGAGGGAGAGAGAGAAACATTGATGTAAGACATAGATCAGCTACCTCCTACATGCCCCTTACCAGGGACTAAGCTGCAACCTGGGCATGTGCCTTGACCTGGAATTGAACCTTTTGGTGCATGGGACAAGCCCAACCAATGACCCACACTGGCTACGGCAATAATGGATTTTTGAGGAAAAATTTCTTTCATAAAGTGCTTGATCTGAAAAATACATTAACCTAAAGTGTTTGTTGATTTATTATGTTTATAAAGCCAGGAATTTAATTTTTAAATGTATGTCAATTTTTGAATGGAATTGAACTACCAGTAATGTTGGTGTTCATTGCACACTTATTTAAAAAAATTTTTTTTCAGAGAATTTGCATTGTTTTTTGTTTGTTTTATTTGTTGTTATTAATCCTCACCTGAGGATATTTTTCCATTGATTTTTTAATTTTTTAGACCTGGGATTGAACCTGCATCCCAGGTCTGTGCCCTTGACTGGAATCAAACCCATGACTCTTTGGTGCATGGCCGATGCTCTAAACACTTAGCAACACTGGACAGATCTGCATTCTCCGCCCCCCCCCCCCCCCCCGCCCACCATAGTTCATTCTTATTTGCAGTCATACTTTGTTGGTATATATTACCTTGTAAAATAGATTTTGAATAGATTACAAAACTTGCAAAAAGAGTTATTGTTCTTACCTTATGTTCTCATGGCATAAAGAGTAAATTCTTTCATATAGGGATAAATTTAAGCCAGGGCAATTATTGATTGCTGTCCTTCTCTCCGGCCATCTCTTTTTTCTGTTGGAATTTGTCTGGAAATGTCTTTTGGAATGCTTTCCTCTGCCTGCAAGTACTGTGGGCTGAGTAGTGTGACACTCTTGGCCTAATCACACTGAAATTTTTTTTCTAAAAGTTCATTTGTGAAATATTTCCCAAAAGGGAGACATTTTTTTGTGTGTGTATGAATGGGAAAGCTGCTTTGAGTGGCATATGTAATTCAGAAATTTCAATATAATGTTTTTAATGGAATACATTAAGTATGAGAAACATGGAGTAAGAAATGGTTACCATGTTTAAATAGTTTTTGTTTGTTTGTTTTAGTGTTTAAGACTCTTTTCTGGGTCACATGTTTCCAGTGTGAACTTCACTTGTGTTAACTGCAGGATTCAGTCATATCTGAGTATAGTGACCAGCAGGATGGCTGCCGGTAGTCTTTGATGCATAGGGGGAAAAAAGGATTTTTTTTTTTAAGAAAACGAAAGAATAAAGAGCCAGATAATACAGTAGTCTCCTTTTGTTAGAGAAGCAGCATTTTAAACTTTACCTTGAGGTCTGTTTTGTTTTCTGGTGTAGATCTCTTAGGCCTTGTGAGTTAGGAGGATAGGTTGCTTATAAGAAAAAAATTAGAACAGGAAAATGAGGATACATTCGGAAAGATGTTTGGGGACAAGCAGCATTGCCTCTTTATTCTCTAACTGAGGGACCAGTAGAAAGGCATTTTTTTCCTTCTTCGCCACAATTGACTGAGTGACTGGCATTTTGCAGACTGCACTGTGCTAGCAGTGTTAGAAAGGCATGGGCACCATGTGTGACAGCAGTGCTGCTGGACCAAGCAGCAATTAGAGCAGAGGGGAAGCAGGGCTCAGTGAAAGTTGGGAGGGGGGTGCTGAGGAAGCTGCAGGGGTGCCCTGTCAGTGACAGTAGTGACCAGTAATCAGCAGTACAGAGCAAAGGTGATACCAGGATTGGGAAAACAGATGAGGCCCACTCAGCTTTAACTAGGAGGAAGTAGAATAGGCAGACCTCAGACACCACACAAAAGGGTAAAATCGTAGACGTGCCATGGTGGGTGACTGTTAGCTGACTGGTCTTGCTCATGAGCACATGTATTTTAGGATAACTCTCAGAAATGTTCTGTGGGACAATTTATAGGCCTTGCCTCCTGTATTGTGGGTTGTATTAGAGTTCTGCAGAGAAATATAACCACTAGGGGATAATATATATGTAAATATATATATATACTGAGTGGCCAGATTATTTTGACTACCTGACATTTGTAGGCAAATTAGCCGTACACTGCATAGTATGGGATATGGAAGCCAAAGGCCTGTTCAAACACCTTTGCTGTCTGCAATTACCAAGATAAAACGTCTCCAATTCACACAGGAACACAAGGATTGGACAGTCGAGCATTGGAAAAAAAGTCATGTGGTCCGATGAATCATGTTTCCAGTTGCATCATGCAGATGGCAGAGTGAGAATTTGGCGGAAACAGCATGAAAGAATGTGCTCCACATGCATGAGTACAACCCTTCAAGCTGGTGGGGGCAGTGTTATGGTTTGGGGCATGTTTTCCTGGCCTGATTTGGGCCCTTTAATTTGTGTGGAACAACATCTGAATAGCACAACATACCTAAGTATCATTGCTGATCAAGTCTATCCTATCATGTTGATGGTGTATCTCAACGGAGATGGCTTCTTCCAACAAGAGAATGCGCCATGCCATGGTGCTTGTATTGTGCAGGAGTGGTTTCAAGAACATGAGGGAGACTTTACCTTGCTTAGGTGGCCCCCAGAATCACCAGATCTCAATCCAGTTGAGCATTTGTGGGACGAAATTAAAAGAGCCATCAGGCAGCTGGTTCCACAACCATCAAATCTCACAGAACTGGACAGTGCTATTCATCAGGCATGGTGTCAGATTCCTCGCATCAACTTTCAACATCTCGTGGAGTCAGTGCCAAGAAGAATCGCCGCAGTATTGAAGGCAAAAAGTGGCCCAACAAAGTACTGATGGGATGGTCATAATAATCTGGCCACTCATGTATATCAGTGTGTGTATATATATATATATATATATTTTATGTATATACTGTGTCCACCAAAATTGTATACACACTTTAACAGTTGGTAGCTCAATTTTGAAAATGAAATGTATTTTAATAAATACTGCCTTTATAATTATTCAGAGTATGTGTATACCTTTTTTTGGAATACACACACATACACACATATGTATAAAATAGAACTTGGTTCATGTGGTTATGGAGGCTAAGTCCCATGATATGCTGTTTGCAAGCTGAAGAACCAAGAAAGCCTGTGTTGTAATTCATTTTGAGTATGAAGGCCTGAGAATTGAGATGATGGGGTTGGGTGTGGGGAGTCTGAGTCCAAATATCTCAGCTCAAACTGAAAGAACCAGTTTACCCTTCCTCCACCTTTTTGTATTGTGCAGGTCCTCAATGTATTGGATGCTGACCACATTGGTTGAAGGCATCTTTTTACTCAGTCGATTACAGTGCTAATCTCTTTTGGAGACACCCTCATAGACATATCCAGAAATGTTTTACCAGCTATCTTGGCATCCCTTAGCCCATTCAACTTGGCATATAAAATTAGTCATCACAGGGGGAAGATGAGAACCAGCAAGTATGATTTACATTTATTTTGTAAAATAATTTTATAAATTTCTTGAAGTATTAAGTGTCTTTCTTTTCCTCCTCCTCCTTTTTTCTTTTTTTTTTTTTAACTTCTTTGTCACATAATGCTTTGCTTAGTTACTACTATGGCAAACAGTATTTCAGGTGTTGGATCAGCAAAGTTAAAATAAAATTCTTTCCTTTAGGAGCTTGATGTCTATAGGAGAAAGAATGGCAGCTAAAAACAATAACATCTAGTGTAATGAATGATGATAGAGTCATGCATGGGAGTTAATAGACCCCTGAAACTGATACTTAAACCAGCTTGGGGTTGAGATTGAGGAATGGTTCTAAGGAGACTTCCAGAGAAGGTGCAGGCTGAGCTGCGTGTGAGGAATGTTGAAGAAAGACACCCTAGGCAGAGGAAAACATTGCAGAAATGACTTACAAACCTAAAGTGTATTTGAGGAACTGCAAGTGGTTTGATTTTGCATGTTGGCTAATATTGAGACCTGAGATATGCAATTTAAATTTTTGAAGAGCCTTGTATATAATACTAAGAGTTTGGACATTTTTCTTGAAGGAAAAATAGAAGAGGAAGGAGAACCAATGTTGAAAGAAGAGTCTCAGATTTTAGTGCTAGACATTGAGACCTGGTGAAGGGATTTACGCTAAGAAGTAATGTGATCAGATTTGGATGTAGAAAGAGCACTTATGCGACATTTGATCACATAAGTGAATTGGAGGGAGATCTCAAGAGCCAGGATACCAGTTTAGGAAACTATTACATGAGGTAAGGGGATAAATTGAGACACTAAATTAAGTCAGTCAGGACTAAGAGAGAAGAAGAGACTAATTGAGAAAGTAGAATTGACTGGGTTCTTCAGTTGATTGTATGTGAAAGAGGCAAGAAGAAAATACAGGTATCAGGTTGGGCAGATGATTCAGTGGTGGTGTTATTCCTTAAATAGAGATTACTACAGGGACAGTTTGAAGGTAATAGAATGACTTCTGTTTAAGCATCTTATTGATTAAAAATATTTAGGAGATGGTTGAATATATGGATCTCAGGCCTAGGAGATCAGTTGTAGTAAGAGATGTACGCTTGGCATGGATTTTTTAAACAATTATTTGCTGAGCATTTTCCAAGCATTGTGTTAGGCATCGGAAGGTAAGGAAGAGGGAGCCATGTGTAAGTAGGTCTGACATCTGTGTAAGAGAGGATGAAGAAAGATGGGGGAGGAAGAGTCTCAGATAGCAATACGGCTTTGAGAAAGTCTCAGCCATATCAATGATGAGGGGATGGTGTTGGGGGACGGAGCAGATTTTGCCCATTAGAGATGCCCTCTGTTGGGCAGGAATGGTCTTCCTCTAGCATCCCTCTGTGAGTGGGGCAAGTGTGGCCTTGATGTGAACACTGCTGTGGATCCTAAAGGTGTGACAGCTGGAAATGGTTGGTAAACTGCACTCCTTACAGCAGTGGTACACTCCTTGCTGCTTCAGTGGATGTGGGTGCTTCACTTGGGTAAAAGGTGGAAGAAATTCCTGTTGGTCCATTATTTCCTCTGCTTCCAGTAATTTCAATATACAGTCAGAGAAGGCGACAGGTTGGGCAAGTGTTTGGAAGGTTTCAGGAAAGAGCAAGAAAAGAGAATGTATTGGTAAAACATTAGTTGAAATAGTAGCTCATCTACTCTAGGGTTGACAGGGAAGGAAGTGGAATTAGAAAGGGGTGCTAAGGGGTTGAAATGAAATGAAGTCAAAGGACTAAATGTTGCAGTGAGTTTGAAAGCACTTGTACTGAGGGTGTAAGGGACCTTTGAAGAGAGACAGTATGATAACTTGGTATATTAAATATTAATAGCGAAACTCTGGGAAATACTGATATGTTGAAATCCCTTCATATAAATTGAGAATAAAACCTTACTAGCAGAACATGACAATTATATGTATGCAGTATGTAATAAATACTAGTATACGCACCATAGAATTACAACTATAAATACTATGTAAAAGTATAAAGATAACCTAATTAGTTAGTTTTAGTAGTGTTACTTTTCTGGAAAGTAAAGTTTCAGAGTCACCTTTCTACCAAGTTTCTCAAATCTATTCATTTGTCAGGCAATGCAATTTTTCCCCCAAGAACTTTTTTCTTTTTAATGGATTATTTTTCAATTTTTCTAATAGTCTAAGAAAACATTTTAGAGCTTTTTTTTCCTCAAAAGAGAAATACATGAGTTCCCCTCTCATGAAGGGTTTATTTGTGTCTTTATACCTGATAGAAAAATTAAAAAGTGAAAAAACATTCAAAGCATGTTAGCTAAACATTCCTTGAACTGAAAGTAATAAAGGTAAGATAACATTTTTTAAATACAAACAAATAACCTTTCTTTAGCTTTCCTCTTGCAGAAGAGGATTAGAGGTTGCATTAAATAATTTAGGTAATTAAAATAATATAAGGTAGGTTGGTAGAAGGGTGGACAAATGGATAGACATTATAGTAAAGCAAGATTTCAAAAATATAATTCAAGATTCTGGGTGGGTGTTCACTGTAAAATTCTTTCAACTTTTCTGCATACTGAAAAATATTTATAAAAAAATCTTGAAAAAGTAATATAGCTTTTGCAACTTTGAAATGCATAAAAATGATGGCCTGATGGATAGGTAAGTGATAAAGCAAGTACGGTATAGTAAAATGTCAGTGATAGTTGGTGTATGAATGTTCACTGTAACATTCTTGCAACTTCATGTATGTTTGAATATTTTAGAATAAAATGTTAGAGAAAATAGTGTCATAAACAATGTTTGGCATTAGAGATCTGAGTTCTAGTTGTGTTACCTTAGACAAGATAACTAATTTCTGAGCTACAGTTTCCTTTTCTGTAAAATATGCATAATATCTAGTTTGTAGATGGTTTAGAGAATCAGAAAAAAATACGTGTAAAGCAACTGGCAAAGGTAGACATTTGAAAATGCCTCTGATAAACTGAAACAATAAACTTCAAACTTAGGGATCGTATCTTAGTTTTTGCTTAATATATTTAGAATTTTTGGGTATATGGCCAATTATTTATTTGAATGGAACTAGGGATGAGGTGAGGTCAAGGTGTAAATTTTTGTTATCAAGATTGCTTTATTTCACACAAATGACCTTTATCCCTCATATTCAGAGCCTGTATTTTTTTTCTGGCTCAGTCTCTTAATCAGAGCTTGAGCCCTAATGATAGGAAGTTGGGACATCCTTAACACGGATGAGATCTCTGACTTTGTGGTACCTATGAAGAAAAACTTGATGGCCTTTAAAAATACTTTCATTTTGTAAAGTACATAAGTTCTCCAAAGTAGAGTTACTGTACTCCTGTCTTAATTATTAGTTTCATCTGAATATATGTATACCATACGTCAGTCTGAGGTCTTTGAGATATATTAGTTTTTGAAGTATATATAGTAAATGTAATACATGTTTACTGCTGAATACATATAGATATATTTATAAATTCTATGTATAAACATAAATATTTACTGTTTAATATTTAGTAGTACCTTCCCTATCGATTACTTCTTTTCTTCTTATGGAAGTCAATTCTTTTTATGTTTCTTTTTAAGAATAAACAGAATTCTGGTTTGTTTGAAATTTGGCCTCAAGTGTATTTGTAAAGTACAATCCTCTTGTTTTTTTATTTGTTCTGTTTCATATGCAGGGTGGATAAAAATTACTGAACTTTTTATATTTATGTAAATTTATTTAAGATTAAATTCAAATTTGCTACCATATGCCTCAATGGCTAAACATAATATAGACTATTATAATCATTTATATAAATTGGTTTTAAAAACCAATTCAATATGTTGAATCAATATGTCATGAATTTCATATCTATATAGTTGTCATCTTAGTAAATTCCATGGCATATACTTTTACAGCATAGATTTAAAATAAAATTGAATAGACTTTTCTAGCCTGCATTATTGAGGAACTTCTGTTATCTTCCAGTTGACTGATTTAATATCAGAAAACAATCATGCTACTTAAATCAGCCAGATTTAGTGTATCCATCACATCTTTCAGGATGGAGTTTTTAATCTTTCAGTATTATTTAGATTGTCCTTCATTTGTTAATCTTTGTGTAACAAAGAATAACATGAAAATAAATATTCACCTTAAAGGATTATTCAAAGGGTGTCCTTATTTTCTTCCTGTGGGTATTTGCCAGTCTTTGGTAATCATTCCTTAGGAAACATTAGGGGAATGTATATATTTAGTTAGTGTATTCTGTCAGTGAAGTATATTCACTTACCTGTGAGGAGAGCAGATCTGTAGTATATTTTGAAATTTAAAAAGTATCTTCACATTCAGATAGTTAGGGATCACTAATATACTAGGACAGTGGTTCTCAACCTTGGCTGCACATTAGAATCACCTGGGAATCTTTTTAACATCCTGATTTCTGGGCCTCATCCTCCAGAAATTCTGTTTCTTTGTTATGGGGTGAGGCCACAACATTAGTAATTACAGAAATAAATAAATAAAGAAACAGAATTTCCGGAGGTTGAGGCCCAGAAATCAGGATGTTAAAAAGATTGAAAACCACTGTACTAGGAACATCAAATGTTCTATAGTTTAAATGAGTAAAATTTAAGCATGAGTTAAATTTTGTCAACTTTTGGAAGGAACAGATACAAGGAAATATTGGTTGAAAAAATAGACAATAAACTTATTTGTTAGCAAAACCTAGACCAGCCCTAACCGGTTTGGCTCGGTGGATAGAGCATTGGCCTGTGGATTGAAGGGTCCCAGGTTCGGTTCCAGTCAAGGGCATGTACTAGTACCTTGGATGTGGGCACATCCCAGTAGGAGGTGTGCAGGGGGCGACTGATCGATGTTTCTCTCGCATCGATGTTTCTGACACTCTATCCCTCTCGCTTCCTCTCTGTAAAAAAATCAATAAAATATATTAAAAAAAACAATCCTAGACCAATAGTCTATAATAATAAAAACGTAATATGCTAATTAGATCGGAGAGCCGAATAAACTTCCGGACGTCCTTCTGGATGTCCTTCCCGACGAAGCTGCCATGGCTGGGGCCGAGGTAGAAGTGGTAAAGGGCGATTGGGCAGGCAGGTGAGCAGCTAGGGGCGATCAGGCAGGCATGCAGAGTGGTTAGGGGTGATCAGGCAGGTAGGGAGCAGTTAGGGTCAATCAGGCAGGCATGCAGAGTGGTTAGGGGTGATCAGGCAGGTAGGGAGCAGTTAGGATCAATCAGGCAGGCAGGTGAGTGGTTAGGGTCAATCAGGCAGGCAGGTGAGTGGTTAGGGGCGATCAGGCAGGCAGGCTGGTGGTGAGGAGTCGGTGGTCCCGGATTACGAGGGGGATGTCCAACTTCCGGTTTCATCTTGATTCCGCAGGGATTGTGAAAGGGTGCAGGCCAGGCTGAAGGACCCCCTAAGTGCCTGGTCAGCTGTTCAACCAATCAAAGCATAATATGCTAATGATATGCTAAGGCCTCAACCACTTGCTGTGACGTGCATTGACCACAGGGCGGCAGACAACCAGTCGCTATGACATGCACTGTCCTCCAGGGGACAGACACTCCGACCGGTAGGTTAACTTGCTGCTGGGTCCAGCTGATCCGGACTGAGCAAGACAGGCCAGACATGCCCTGGAGCCCTCCTGAGGTCCCTGCCTGGCTGTCCAACCTCCTGCGTCCCTCCCTGGCCCTGATCCTGCACCAGTGGGGTCCCTCGGCCTGGCCTGTACCCTCTCACAATCTGGGACTCCTCGGGTGATGTTGGAGAGTTGGTTTTGGCCCGATCCCACAGGCCAGGCCAAGGGACCCCACTGGAGCACAAATTCGTGCAATGGGCTCTAGTAATAAATATAAAATAGTAAATATATATTATTTTGTCAAAAGACAAAAAGGTTTTTATTCTTAAATGCAGATCTTGTTTAAATTTTAATTTACTTAAATTATAGTAAAATTTTCAAATATAGGACATTTAATGCAAGCCAGGGTTATATACTTGTCATTGGCTTTGAATGTTAAACAGTGCAATATACTATTATTTCTATGTAATTATAAAAATCAGGTCATTTTTAGTATAGCTTAGCAGTTATACTATTTAATATTAACAACAAAGTATGTAACATATAAACAAAAGCAGTTTCCACTAACCCCTTGACAGTGTTCTCTTTCATAACCAAACTGTGTTAATATATTTGACCTACCATTGTTTGTTATGTTTATAAAGAATTAGAATAACTTATTTTTAAAATGACTGATACACACCTTTCCTTACCAATTTCTCATTTTCTACATGTGCTAAATAAAATAGCAAGGAAAACTATATATTTCTTATATTCTTGTAGTGTTTATTTTCTTAAACAGGTGCCCATTAGGGTATTTTGCTCTGAAATCTTATGCTTTCCACACTCCAAAATGAATAAAAAATTTAGAAAAAGGTTTACCTATAAGTTGTCATCTTTCTAAATATTTCTATAATGTTGTTATCAAAGTATGCTATATTCTTTGAAGAGAAGAGATAGAAAGAAAAGAAGAATTGGTATACTGTCTTAAATCATTACTTTGACTCAGTAGGTCAGGGTTTTTAAAAATCAATTTTGTGTGATCTAATAATATTATTCCTGGATGTTTTTTGTTCTTGAATATCTTTTGCTTTTTATATTTATGTATGGTTTTTATCTTGTCAAATATAGCTATATTTTGTTTATTTAGACCAGTTTCTAATTGTCTTCAGAAATCACTGGAAGCTGAAGTCTCTAAGTTATTTATTTTCATTGTGGAGTATTTACTGCTGTGCTGTATATACATTTTATATTTATATCAGGAAAGGGTTGCAGAGGGGTGCTTTAGAACCACCTTTTCAGCTCTAAATAGCTATTGTGTACATATGGTAAGGTAATGCTGCTTAACAATTAGTAACTGCTTTGATGAAACTAAATTACATGTTTAAGTTCCCATCAGGAAGTCGCTTCACATATCTGTATTAATGTATTCAAGGCTCGAGAAGGAAAGTTAATTTTCCAGCTTAAATATTTAATTCAAGCTTAAAATTTAGTCTGTAATTAGAGCTCCCAAATGGCAGGAACATGGAGTATTTGTCCATTTTAATTAGATTGTTGTTTACCTATTAATTATATATCATATCTTGTCATATAGTTTTGATGGTAACAGATGGTGCTAGGAGTTAGTAAGGGTTTGAACAAAATAAGATTCCACATGATTTATTAAGTTGCACTTTATTAGTGAGTGGTCTGCTTTAGTCAGGTTATTCTCCCAAATAAGAACTGTACAACATTTCATTAATTTTGTAATTATTCTTTTGTGGAAATACTGAAACAAAAAAGTCTGAGATGACTGATGTCTGTTTACAAATAAAATGGATCACTTTAGGTGTCTTTAATTTCAAGGAGTATATATATTGTCAAGTTGTATAATTGGTATGAAGTTTAGTTCATTTTGCTAGGATAAAGTCAAGAGAATCAAAATTTTATTTATTGGTAAAAATATAGGCACTGGTAAAAAATATTCCTATACATACATATATACATACAAACATAGACAGTTTGTTTGATATTTACTATAGTCCTTAATGTCAATAGACTAAAAGTACATTTAGTTCCTATTTCTTAGCTCTTAAGCTTCTTATTTAAAGAATATTGCTCCTTATTTTATAGCAAAAACAGAAGACCCTGCCCCCTTTTACTAATTTCAGTATTTGCTCCTGAGGGCCTCTCTGATACATGTCAGATCTTCAAAACTATGGCCTTCTGTTACCTATGTTACTTTTAGCAAGCAGGTTTGCTTTTGGTTAGTTTTATCTTGTTTTCTTATTTTAATTCGTCGCCACTTAAACCAGGTCAGTTTCTAGGAATATATAACATGTGTATTTTGGTGTCATAACTAATTCTTTACAGTGGGGTGGTATCTAAAAATTAAATAGATGATTCCACATGTTCACAGTCAACTTTATTAGATGTATAAATTAGGCATCTTAATGTGTGAAATGCTCATATAACTGAAATTCTCAATTTAATGTGACCTTAGTTTCATCCCCCCCTCTCTAGAATGTTGAGCACTTAAAAACTAATCTCAAATATTGTGATATTCAATGTAATAAAACCCTAATATGCAAATCGACTGAACTGCGGAATGACCAACAGAATGACTGGTCACTATGATGTGCACTACCCCCCAAGAGGGAGGCAACCAGCTATTGGGGGGGTGGGGCCAGTGGGCGGTGCCAGGCTGCCAGCTAAGGCAGTTGCCAGCGGAGGGCCCCGATTGCCCCACCTGCCGGTAGCCCCACAGATGGCCCTGATCGCCGGCCAGGTTTAGGGACCCTTCCCTAAATATTGGGAACAGTCTCTTAGATTTAAAAATTAAATCCTGGTAAGGCTACTCTTAACACTGGATGATGCAGTGATGACATGCATGGACTCTTGCACATTTTGTGGTCAGCCCTGGTTCTGACACTTATAACTGTGTGACAAAACCAATTACTTAACTTCTCTCTGCTTTAGTTTTTCCACCCATAAGATGAGGAAAATGGTGCTACTGCCTCAGAAGGATCATGTTTTTATAATCAAGACAAAAAAATGTAGCTGCCAATATAACAGCAAGATGCCTTTCACCTATATGAAAAGTATGGTCACTGGTGCATGCAGTATCCTGGATTGCAAGAGGGATGTCTGACTGCCAGTGTAGGCCTGACATCCCCGGAGGGGTCCTGGATTGCGAGAGGATGCAGGCTGGGCTAAGGTACCCCTCCTTTCCCGTGCATGAATTTCGTGTACCAGGCCTCTAGTAACGTTATAATGTGGAAGGATGCTACATTATACGTATAGCAAGTAAAGAGAATATCAAAAGAGAAAAAATATTTCACTCACAATACATATAGCCTTACTTTGAAAGTATGAATTTTTAACATGTCTTTCCCTTGTAAAAATATGGGATTGTATATTTTTTGGCAGAATATATCAAATGTAATATGTAATGTTTCAAAAATTAAAAAAAAAAGAAAATTAAGTTGAAGCATATAAGTAAAAAAAATGTAATCAATTTGTAATTAACTTAAATCTAAAATATGTTAAGCACCACTTTGCCAAATAGCCCAGGAGGAAACCAAGGTGGCAGCATAGGTAAACACCTGAGTTTGCTGCCTCGAACAACCACTTCAAAAATACAACTAAAAGACGGAATGGACATCACCCAGCCCGGAAGGCTGGCTGAGGGGAAATTCTTCAACTAGAAGGAAAGAGAACAGCATACCGAGACTCAGAGGAGGCGCAGTGCGGAAAATACAAAGGTGCGGAGGTGCGCGCGGAGCGGGCTAGTGGCTGATGGTGCAGTTGTCATTTTCAATCAGGAGGGAGTCTCAGATTCTGAGCTCCAGTTCTGGGCGAGTCTCTGGGACCCAGACTCAAACAGGAGAAGCTGGACTGCCTGGCTTCGGTCGGAACTCGAAGGCAGCTTTCTTTCTGAGGTTTGTAGCGGTTGCTGGGACTCTGAGAGGCAGAGCCTCTGGGGACTGGACTGAGAGCAGCCATAACTGCTCCCTCCAACTGCCCTGTTGATCCCGTGCTACCTGCCCCACCCAAGCCCTGCGCAGAGCCATTTACCAGATAGCCTCAGGCAAAGGCTAGATTAGCACCTCCCCAGAGGACAGAGGTTTTCCCACTGCAGACACAGCTGATTCTCACAGCCAGTTGGCCTGGAGGTCAAATCCCCCTAGTATTAACTACAACAATCAAGGCTTAACTACAACAAGACTGCGCACAAAGACCACTACGGGGTGCACCAAGAAAGCATAAAAAATGCGGAGACAAAGAAACAGGACAAAATTGTCAATGGAGGATATTGAGTTCAGAACCACACTTTTAAGGTCTCTCAAGAACTGTCTAGAAGCCGCCGATAAACTTACTGAGATCTACAAGAAATCTAATGAGACCCTCGATGTTGTGATAAAGAACCAACTAGAAATTAAGCATATACGGACTGAAATAAAGAATACTATACAGACTCCCAACAGCAGACCAGAGGAGTGCAAGAATCAAGGCAAAGATTTGAAATGCGAAGAAGCAAAAAACACCCAACCAGAAAAGCAAAATGAAAAAAGAATCCGAAAATACGAAGATAGTGTAAGGAGCCTCTGGGACAGCTTCAAGTGTACCAACATCCGAATTATAGGGGTGCCAGAAGATGAGAGAGAGCAAGATATTGAAAACCTATTTGAAGAAATAATGACAGAAAACTTCCCCTTCCTGGTGAAAGAAATAGACTTACAAGTCCAGGAAGCGCAGAGAACCCCAAACAAAAGGAATCCAAAGAGGACCACACCAAGACACATCATAATTAAAATGCCAAGAGCAAAAGACAAAGAGAGAATCTTAAAAGCAGCAAGAGAAAGAAACTCAGTTACCTACAAGGGAATACCCATACGACTCTCAGCTGATTTCTCAACAGAAACTTTGCAGGCCAGAAGGGAGTGGCAAGAAATATTCAAAGTGATGAATGCCAAGAACCTACAACCAAGATTACTTTATCCAGCAAAGCTATCATTCAGAATTGAAGGTCAGATAAAGAGCTTCACAGATAAGGAAAAGCTAAAGGAGTTCATCACCACCAAACCAGGATTATATGAAATGCTGAAAGGTATCCTTTAAGAAGAGGAAGAGGAAGAAAAAGGTAAAGATACAAATTATGAACAACAAATATGCATCTATCAACAAGTGAATCTAAGAATCAAGTGAATAAATAATCTGATGAACAGAATGAACTATTGATTATAATAGAATCAGGGACATAGAAAGGGAATAGGCTGACTATTCTTGAGGGGGAAAAGGGTGTGGGAGATGCGGGAAGAGACTGGACAAAAATCGTGCACCTATGGATGAGGACAGTGGGGGGGTAAGGGCAGAGGGTGGGGTGGGAACTGGGTGGAGGGGAGCTATGGGGGGGAAAAAAGAGGAACAAATATAATAATCTGAACAATAAAGATTTAATAAAAAAATCTAAAATAGTTCTTTTTTATAAAAAAAATGAGAACATAATTTGATTTCTTTTTTGGAAAATATGTGAAATATACCAGACATATATTTTATCTGGGGAAATAAATAAATAAATAACTATTTGGTGATTGTTAACAGAAACAGCAAATGAAAATAAAAATGCTGTTTTAGAAATGAGGTTTTCCTTAGTGTTTTTTCTCTCCAATCCCTAGCCCACCACCACTTTCTCCCTTGAGAGAACTTTTATTTCAATAGCCAATCATGCACATATTTTACTTTTTCAAAGAAAATGGCAGTAGTGATTATTTTCCTGGAATTATGAAGTTTGGTTTTTTTCCTTAAAATAGCAGTGTATGGAAGTATTTAGCAAAATATGGTAGCTGATAAATCAGTCTTATTACTTGATACTGATTTGACTCAAGTTGGATTTTCGGACTCACTTTTCAAAAATTTTTATTTTTTTCATTTTATTTTATTTTATTTATTGTTTAAAGTACTACAAATAGTAGTACATATGTCTCCTTTTACCCCATTGACCTCCCTTCGGGCTCCCCCACTCCCTGGCACAGGCCTTCACCCCCCTAGTGTCAATTGGTTATGCTTATATGCATGCATACAAGTCCTTTGGTTGGTCTCTCCCCTTTTCCCCCACCTCTTCTTGCCTTCCCCTGAAGTTTGACAGTCTGTTTGATGCTTCTTTGTCTCTGGATTTATTTTTGTTCATCAGTTTATGATGTTCATTATATTCCACAAATGAGTGAGATCATGTGGTATTTATCTTTCTCTGACTGGCTTATTTGGTTTAGCATAATGCTCTCCAGTTCCACCCATGCTGTTGCAAATGTTAAGAATTCCTTTTTTACAGCAGTATAGTATTCCATTGTGTAGATGTACAACAGTTTTCTAATCCACTCATCTGTTGATGGGCACTTAGGCTGTTTCCAAATCTTAGCTATTGTAAATTGTGCTGGACTCACTTTTTATTTTCTTCTTTTTTCACTCAGCAGTAGGGTGTGATAGGTTCAAAATAATCTTAAGCAGGGTGTTAAAAATTTAAGACTCATGATTTGATGTATAGATGTTATTTCTTTTTAAACACATAGAAAAAAGATAACTTTATCTGAGTACTTTAAAGGTAGAGATATGAAGGTTTGATGAGGTCCTCATCAGTAGAGGTGGAGCAGACATAGGGAACCAAGAAACACGGTGGGTAGGATGGTGAGTGCAGATTTAAAATTCATTACAAATACTCAGTCTTCTCAAAAGTATATTTATACCTCTCAGCTTTTGCCTTTCTGTTTCCTTCGAATGAGACGATCTTGACCGCAACTTATACCTTATTTTTCTTCAAGATTCAGTTCAAATTTTATTTCTTTCATAAAATATTTTAATTTACACCTTCCTTGCACTTTGTGTATATACTTGTCATGTTGAATTGTATTTACTAGTATTTGTTTACATGTCTGTGTTTGCTATTACACTGTTGGCTCCTGTCAAGGGTAGTATCTTATTATGTGTTTATCTCCAGTGTTTTTAGCATAATGAGTGCTTCATAATAGCTGTTGATGAACACTGGTTGAAAGAATGAATAAAAATATTTTATTTTATAGGATGTGGCCATAATAAAAGAATTAGAATGCTATGGATCTGCAGGAGGCCCCTCTGAAATTTTTTTAAACTTTTAAGTAATTTAATTTTTTTTAATAAAGGAAATATCTAGGGAGGTAATTTTTTTCTTCAAAATAATCTATATTTTTCATTAACCTGTAATTACTCCATGATTTTGGTAAACATTCAGATACTACAAAAGTGTATAAAGTTGAAAACGATCTGTAATTCCTCTGTAGTGACCATTGTTTTTGTTTGTATATGTCCTTCCACCTCCCCCCTTTTTATGCTGTCTGTTTTTCCTCTCTCATTTTCTTTTTAAAAAAATATTATCTACATTAGCTCTTTCTAAAGACACTTTTGAGATATGGATTCTTCAGTTGAATTCTTCACAGTGTGAATCTGTAACCTTGTACCATGAACAATGTGCTTTGGTAATTCCAGTGGATATTTTCACACCTTAATTTGTACTTGCCCTTGCTTGTATAATATCACAATTCCTGGTTTTCCTGTTTTCTGATTGATTACTGCATCTCTTTTAGCTTCCTGTCCTCTACATAATTTTAAAGTGCTTTTCTCCCTCACTATACCTTCCTCTTGGTAGTCTCATCAACATCCATGACCAAGTTTACGTGATGACTTCCAAGTTGACAACTCCAGCCTAGCTCACTGTTATGTCCACCTGACTGATATATCTAACTATCTTCTGGATGTTTCTCTACTTGGATTCCACAAGAATTGTTCAAATTTGACAAGTCTGAAATTAAATTTATTCTATTGCTTAATTTGGTCCTTCTGCCTCTAGTTTCTCCAGTTTCAGTCAGTAATATCTTTCTACCTAATTATGCAACCTTAAAACTCTTACTCATAATAGTCAACTCATCAACAAATATTCCTTCATTCTATTCTAAATTTTGATGAAGTTACAGATTTGTTTTGGACTTAGTTTTAATCTGTCGATGTATTTGTTACTCTTTACACAGATTTTAAACTTTTTAATAACTGGGTTTATTATTTTGCCATCTTACAAGGCTGTTCCTTTCATATTATTATTATTATTCTTGAAAAGAAATCATAGGTATTCAGACAATTTAGGTGGACTTTATAATTTCTTTTTTAAATCTGCCACTTTCTGTCCTCACAATCCCTTTGGAATTTCTGATAGAATTGCATTAAAAATATCGATTACTATGAGGAAAATATATAACTTTCCAGTTATGAGTCTTCCCATTTAGGAACATGTTGTGCACCTTAATTTAATCAAATGCTATGTAAGTCCTTCAAACAAGTCAACACATTTTCTTCATAGTTTTTTTCACAATGAACTATTTGCTATTGCTGTTATGAGGGGGTGTTTTTCTTATGGTTCTTTTTGGTTTGTCTAGTATTCAGCACAGTCTCTTGCATAACAAACATTTATTGAATTGTGAGGAGTTTTGGGTATATAGGAAAGCTTTTTTAAAAAATTATGAAGGCATGTATTTCATAAATTAAAAATATTTTGCAGTTGATTATTTCATGTTTTTGTAAATAGATGATGACAACTGAAAAGTGTAATTTTGCCTTCCTTTGAAAGTTTAACTTCTTGTTTTTCATACTTTTCCTATAGAGTTCACTAAAAATCTCCCTGTAGTGTTGAAAAAGCATTAATAGCCAGTAGTCTTGACTGTTTCTGGCTGTTAAGAAAAAATTATTTATGTTTTACCATTATATCCGTTACTTGTATTTTGTTTCATGCTAATAAATGCTTTATTGAGGAATGAAAGTTTTGTTTTTTATTTGCTTAGTTTATTTTTTAATTAAAGACGAGTTAAGTTTTACTGAAGTTTAGCTACATCCAATAATATAATAGTATGGTCTTTTCTTCCTTTGCTTACTAATGCAGTCACTTACTAGATTTTCTGATATGAAATTGCCCTTGCATTTCTGGAAAGATTTCTTCTTGGTCATGTTATATTGTGAGATCATTTTTTTGTGTGCTTTCTTTGTTGTGTTTTGGTGTTAAAGTCATGCAAACATTCAATGAATTAGGACACTTTTCTTTCTTCTTTGTAATGGAACAGTTTAAACATAATAGGGATTAATTCCGTAAATGTTTGTTAAAATTTACCCATACTATAATCAAGGTGTTTTTGGTTAGAAGTGAGAGGCATTGTGGTCAAGAAATAGAGCGTTGCCCTGGCTGGTTTTGCTCAGTGGATAGAGCGTCGGCCTGCGGACTGAAGGGTCCCAGGTTCAATTCCAGTCAAGGGCATGTACCTTGGTTGCGGGCACATCACCAGTATGAGGTGTGCAGGAGGAAGCTGATAAATGTTTCTCTCTCATCGATGTTTCTAACTCTCCATCCCTCTCCTTTCCTCTCTGTAAAAAATCAATAAAATAAAAAATAAAGAAAGAAATAGAGCGTTGCCAGCTCCTGAAGAATGCCTTCCATGTGCTTTATACCAGTTACAGCACCCATACTTCCTCCAGAATTAACCACACTTCTGACTTCCATAATAATAATTTATTTAATTTTATGGTTTCATCACTCAGGTGTGCATCTCTGGACACCACAGTTTAGTGTTGCCCATTTAAAAAATTGGTTTTGTTTTTAAATTTTTTCTTAATCTATGGTTTCTTCCTCCAACCCTTTGTTTTCTTTATAAGTGATCTGCAGAACCTGGGCTGTTTGGTCTTGTGAGTTTGCTGTAGCTGTGGAATTTGCTGATTTCATACTCATGTTACAGTTAAACATTTTCTTCTATATTTTCTCCAAATTGGTAGGTAGCATCAGAGTTTGAATGGACTTAGGCTTAATCTGTTAGGCAAGACTCTGCTTTTGTGTCCTTTCATCAGGAGGTACATAATACCTTTTAATCATTTTAAATATTGGCAGCCATTGATGCTCAAAGCCTAGATCTGTTCACTCATTATTTCATTTTCTATACAGTGTTTTTATTATATAAGCTATGTAAAAGTGAAATGTATTTCAATTTCTGATTATTAAGGATTTTTAAAATTCTAGGGTTATATTGTGGTCAACAAATGTGGGCTCTACATTTTTACATTGTATTAGGATTATCTTTGTCTCCTCTTAAATATGCAAGTTTGCAAATATTTCATTAGCATTTGTAAGAACTTCTGTTTTTCTTTAGTTGTGATTTAAATGTTTGATATTTAAACATTAAATCAGCTCTCTCCTTTCACCTATCCTCTCTCTAAAAAACAAAAATCAAATTTATTGGTGTATTTTTAAAATAATCTTTGCTTTTATTTGTGTATCTATACCTGATCAATCAAATATGGTAGTAGGCTTGTATTTCAGAGAGATTTACTCTAGTAGCAATCTCTTAGGATGGATTGGAGGTGTGACCATTCCTGAAGGCATCAGCTCACATAGAGTATTTTTAATTTTGTTTTATATTTGGCAGTTCTCCAATTAAGAAATGATGACTCTGAATTAAGACCATGATGATAAAAGTAGGAGAAAGATTCTAAAATATTTGGGATATAAGTGTAGAAAATGAGGGAGATAAGAGTCTAGTTTCTTTTTGTGTTTAGGGCATGACAGTGTGATTAAACATATGACTTAGAACAGAGGATGACTTATATCTAGTTCATGGGCCAAGTCCAGCCTGCCATCCATTTTTATATAATCTATCATCCAGGAATGGCTCCTACATTTTAAGTATTTTAAAAAGTCAAAATAAAAGTGATATTTTATAACACATGAACATTTACATCAAATTTCACTGTCCACAAATAAAGTTTATAGTAGTACAGCTATGCTCATTAATTTACAGCGGAGTTGACCCACAAAGACCAAAGTACTTACTACCTGACACTTTACAGAAAAAATCTGACAATTATTAGCTGAGAAATACCCTCTTTTTCTTTATTTTTTTAATTCCTATTCAGTCTGGTGTTCATAACCTATAATTTCTTATGGGACTATTATTTTTAAAATCTGTGTATACTGTGATTGCATGAATTCAGCCTTGCTCATGACCACTAATTTTTGATTATCCATTGAAATCCATTTCCCATGCAAATTTTTTTGGTCTTTTGTGTATGATTATTGAAAGCTTTAAAATAAAAGAGGGTCCAGTCTGGCCAATGTGACTCAATGGTTGAATGTTGACTTATGAACCAGGAGGTCACAGTTTGATTCCTAGTCAGGGCATATGCCCAGGTTGTGGGCTTGATTCCCCAGTAGGGGTCATACAGGAGGCAGCCAATCAATGATTCTCTCTCATCGTTGATGTTTCTATCTCTCTCCCCTCTCCCTTCCTCTCTGAAATCAATTTTTAAAAATCCATTTGATATTTAAAGTTCTCTATTAAATCAGTGGTTTTTCTTAAATGCTGTTCAGACAATCTTGGTCATTATTGTTAAATTATAACTTAAGGTGATAATTTAATATTGTATAATCTGTTATATTTGTGTTTTCCCTGGAGTTTCCTTTTTTCTTTTTTCATGAACTCAGACTACAATTTCAATAAACAAATTGATTTTAAAACCATTCCAAGATCAACTCCTCTGAGGCTTTGGGAACAGGATTTAGGTTTTATTAAAGATTTAAAAAAAAGATTCAATAGAGTATGACTTTACTTATAAAGTCATAGTTTATTGATTTGTTAAGGTACTAGCAAATAGAATTTTAAGAAAAAAGGTTTCTTGTAAAAGTCTAATATAATAATATGTTTATAGTCAAAAAAATTTGGCTTTGTTAAAAACAAGACAACAGGGCCAAAATGGAGTCACTTATGCTAAGCCCATGTCACCTAAAAATACGCAGGGTTTATAGCTATCTTGTTTTAAAATTTCTTCATGGGAAATTTCTTAAATTTTTTGTAATTAATCCTTTTTTAATTTGTATTTTTATTGATTTTGAAAGAGAGAGAAACATCCATGTGAGAGCAGAACATCAGTC